>NC_059433.1:722977-1022977 GCF_021028975.2 Sphaerodactylus townsendi | reverse complement strand
TCTTCAGGAGACTGTCCTGATGACACCCCCCAAGTTTGGTGAAGTTTGGTTCAGGGGAGGCTAAAGTTATGGACCCTCAAAGGGGCAGCCTCTATCTTCTATAAGCTCCCATTGGAAACAATGGGGGATGGGGCACCCCTTTTGGGAGTCCATTAACTTTGCCCCCCCCTTGAACCAAACTTAGGGGGTGTCATCAGGACTGTCTCCTGAAGATACCCTGAAATTTTGGTGTCACTAGCTTTCAAAATGCTGTTTTTTGTGGAGCCCAGCAGGCTTCATGTGCTAGAACAATGATACCCTGAAATTTTGGTGTCAATATCTCTAAAAATACACCCCCGAAATGCCGAAATGCAAAAAACCCAAAAAAATAAAAATGCATCTGAGAATCTCCGATGTTACCGCAAGTTTGGATCGCGCAGATTTCGGAGGGGGCGGGCTCGGACCCTTGGCCCTCCAAGCGCCTTCGAACCGGCTCAGCTCGGCCTGATCCACGGATCGGGCCGAGCCGAGCTGAACTGCCAAGCCTTGCTGCCTGGAATCCTCCTCTTGTCAGCCCTGCTGCGTCCTCAGATGGATCTTTGTGGGGTGGCAGGACTAGCAGTTAGGGGTGCACACCGACCGTGCCACCCTCCCCTGGATGCCGCTACTGCCCGCCCGCCCGCCCCTGCATCTCATGCCCTTTCGCCAGTAAGGGGGGACGCCTAAGTTCAGCCGGCAGGGAGGGGGCGGGGAGTGGCGGCACAAGCCACCAGGGGAGGAGGACGGGGAGCTCCGCCTCCTTCCGCCGCCCATGGGGGGGCATCAGGTTTTGCCCAGGGCTCCTTGTTACGCCCCTGGCTAACTGCCTTTTGCATTAAAACTTTTAGTAACACCCACCAAGAAATTATTCACTGGACGGCCCACTGAGATGAATGGTAAAATGCAGATGGGTAGAAGATCCTGGGCTAAGGCTGAATTTAGTGCTAATGATGGTGCCAAGATAACCCTTTCTATTTTTAGTGAGGGGAAACTGCATGCGGAAGAATGAACTTATAAGCTTGGAACCCATGACAGATCCCTTAGCAATGCACATGCCTATTTTACGTCTGCTCTGAGAACAGGATGGACTTCAATTGACACAATTATGGTGCACAGTTTAGAACAGCCTGTCTACCAATCCTGAGATAATGACATTTTCTGACTTTACTCCACCATAATTTTGTACAAAATAAACCACTTAGGATGTTGAAAACTGGCTAGACAGTGCAAGTCTCTGTACTTACAGAATGATCTTACGCCTAGTTGCTGCCTTCTACGTCCATAGGGCTTCAAATGGCACTTGTCAGTCATACTGTGAAGGTAGCAAACAATGTCAGCCGCCTTCTTCAGACAATGCGTTCACACTTTTCTTTTAGTGAAAGCCAAAAATCTGAATGAATGGCACAGTTTTACAGGAATAAACACATCTTTATGTCCCTCTAATTGGGTAGACACAACTGCCCTTGTTCGAGTACCTCATGGAACCATTAGTTGTTTACTGAGGCATGCACTGGAAGATTTTACTGGCCTGCGTTCAGAGGTCACCGAGGAGCCTTTTCCCACTGAAACAGAACATCAAGTTGTCTTCAAACAGCTTTGTGATCAATGCCGCTGCGGCTGGCTGGCTAGCTGCCGACTTTCTCAGGATTTTGTCAGCTCCTTCCAGGAAGCTGGGAAAGGGTTTCTCTGCCTTTCTGTGATGCTTCCAGCCAATCTTATGCAGAGTTACTTCAGGCTAAGCCTGCTGGAATGAATGAGCTGAGACTGGGGCAACTCTCCTTAGGATCGCACTGTCACCAGATTTATACTTATTCGGACAGAAAATATAATATAGGGGTGTTTTTTGGGGGGAAAAGGAGGGCTCCAAATTTCCTCTGCGCCAAACATGAATACAATTAATTGTAACTTGCTCGCTAATTTCAATTATGAAATTACAGTTCAATTAATTCAGAATTATTTTCACTGATTAAACAGGAATCACATTTTTCTCTTTCACATTCATTTTATTTTATTTTATTTATTTTATTTTTTTGGTCTTATAGACCGCCCAACCCCCGAAGGGCTCTGGGCGGTGAACAGCATTAAAATAACAGGTACAGAATAAACTATAAATAATTTCAGTTAAAAATGCAGCAGTTAATAAATGACAGACAGCAGTGCCAGTAACAATTCCTACTAAACTAAACTCTCCCAAAGGGAGAAAAAGAGTGGCCCATAGATGGTAGTGGGCCCAAGGGGGGGGGGGAGGCGGGGGCACCCATCAGCGGCTGGGCACTCCAAAGGCCCGGCGGAACAACTCCGTCTTGCAGGCCCTTGTAGAATTTTCTTATTCTTCTGGTCCTCAAATTCACACATTGCAGAAAGATTCCTTACAGCTCAACCCTGGGGAGGGGAGGAGGGAACCTAAAGCTGGAGGCCAGCACAGTTGGGGGCAAGCTAGGGGTGTTCCCGGGGACAATAGCAGCTGCAGTGACTACATGTTTCCATATACATCTCCTCCACCTACGGAAAACCCAGGGGGACAACTGTGGCTCATCTGCAGAGCATCTGTTTTGCACGCAGAAGCTCATAAGTTCTCCAGTTAAAGGGCAGGTCACAGATAACGGGAAGGCCTCTGCCTCAGACCCCCGAGAGCTGCTGCCAGTCAGAGAAGACAATAGTGACCTTGACAGACAAAAAGTCTGATTCAGAAAAAAGCAACTGTGTTCAAAGGCATTCTCAGACCTGCCATCACTAACCAACAATGCAATAGGCTTCTGCTGTTACCTCTGCCCCATGACCTACCAGGGCTTGGTAGGTTTAGCCTCCAGACATGCCTAGGATGCAGCCAGGTATCAGAATTATTGGACTCGAAAGCTGATAAACCTGGATGATGGTTAATATGTTTCAGACAGCAATCACTATGCCCCAAATACTGCTGTCTTCCCTCCAGTTTCAAGCACATTATTCTGAAATGAATGGAATTAGTGCCACAGTTTTAAAAAAATTGTGTGGGAACTAACACAATGTTGTTTTCTAGACAGGCAAAACTATACACTAAAAGCACCTGGAGTTTTCCCTAAGCCCACCTTCATAACGAAACATTGCAGCCTGCTTCCAAGTTCTGCTGGAGGACTGGTTTTTGAGGTGCCGTCACCCACAATCAGGGCTTAAAGCGCCACTGTTGGCTGCTCGTGCAGTTCTTGATGGTGGGGATGCTTTTCTGTAACCTCTCCATTTCCCATACAATTAAATGTTTTGGTCTCCATAAGATGAAGAAGCGGGCGACCATTTCTCAAGGACTACACTGCGAAGCAACTTAAATAAGGAAGCAGGTGATCAAAGGTCTGACTCCCTGCATCTCACACCAGGTGTTTATGCAACAATCACAGCTGGAGTCTCTATATCACTCTCCCTCTCTCCAATAATCTTATTCCATTTGACCTAAAGATCAGATGTGAACAAGTTAAATGGTTCAAACAAAAGCCCTCACATTTTTGCTGCCAAAAGGATTAATAAAAATTGTGAATGATGGCTGGATTCAACCCAGTTCATCCCGTTCCCCTGATTTCCATCAGATTGGGGGAAAACCTCTCCCTAAATCAATAGACAAGGTTCATCAGTGTAGCAGATCAGTGATCTCACTTTTCATCCAGACAGGGTCACAAATAGCACATGAGACTGTACTATCTGAGACTTTTAAGGAAACAACAACTGAATGAAAAACTGCTGGTGACCTTCTACTGCTGTGCCATAGAGAGTGTCCTGACATACTGCATCTGTGCATGGTTTGCCAGTTGCACAGTGGCAGATAGGAAGGCGCCCAGAGGATTATTGGCTGCCCTCTCCCCTCTTCGGAAGAACTTTATAATTCCCGCTGCCTAAAGAAAGTTCAGAATATTCTGAAGGTCCCGTCTCATCTGGCCTACTCTCTTTTTGAAATGTTACCATACGGCAGACAATATAGGATTATAAAAACAAGGACAAACAGGCTCAGAGACAGCTTCTATTCTAGAGCTGTGGCTAGGCTGAGCTCCATGGCTTTGTGCTGATGTGGTTGGGGCTGTGTAGGGATGGTTAGAGGAAGGGGGATGTGAGGGTGGGGAGTGAGGTCTGAAATAGTGTGCATCAGTGAAAAAATTTTGGACAACCATAATGTTATATATCGAGAAACTGGTGAAGATTAATATTGGGATAAATAATGATGTATGTTGTAATGGGGGATAGAAGGGTAGATAAAAATATAGCTATATGTATAAAATAATGATCAAAGCAGCACATGCAACAATAGCTCTAGGCTGGAAAGAAAAGAAAAAATGGACAATCCAGAAATGGTTGGAATATATCTGGGAACAAGTGACACTGGACATTTTCGATATAATAACAAAAAATAAACTGTGGTAAGATAAACAGAGCGAAATTTTGAAGATATGTGGACTGGATGAAAGAAGCTGGAGTCAATGAGGAGATATGGGAGAAGAGATGACAAAGAATGAACTTACTGTTGTTTGATAAAATTATGAAGAAAATATGGGGGGAGGAGAAAAAGGGGAAAATGTATTGTTTGAAAACAAATGAAGAAGGTGGCAGAACAAATAATAAATCTCTGAAAGGCCGGCATTTTCTCTGTTTTGGAGTGTAGAATCCTATTTATAAATTACAGAGTAGCCCACCTTGCTCACAGGTCTTTCCCCTGTGGGGAGAATCTGGGCAGTAGCAGCTGAGCTTGGGGAGAGAGGAAACAGGGGCAATAGTGTCTGTGTAGAACGCCAATCAAGTCACAGCTGACTGATGGCGACCACAACAAGGGACTTTCTTGGCAAGGGAGAATCAGAGGCAGTTTGCCATTGTCTTCCTCTGTAGAGTTTTTCTTGGTGGTCTCTCTTCCAAGCACTGACTCCTCTTAGCTTCCAAGATCTGATAATGTATGGACTACAAATTCCATCAGCTCTGCCAATTGGTCATGCTGGCCGGGGCTGAAGGGAATCTTAGTCCATGAACATCTGGAGGACCACAGGTTGCAGAGTCCTGATTTAGATAATGCTGCTTCCATTCCAGGAATTCATTAGGTATTGTTTTGTTTAATTTAGATGAGGTGAGCATTCCTTCAGTAAATCTTATAGAAACTGGTGCACATGAAACAATGACGACATAAAATTCTATTCAGAGTCGAACTGTAGTTTACCAATAATTTAAGTAATTTCAGAGGACAACTGTGTTGTCTGCAGTAAAAACAACAACACTAGATTCGCATCAAGGAGCACCTTAGAGACAAACATGATTTTTATTTATTTATTTATTTTTATTTATTCGATTTGATAAACCGCCCCACCCCCAGAGGGCTCAGATTTCCAGGGTATACATTTTCAAGAGTCAAAGCACCATTCGACCTTGAAAATATTTGCAGGTCTGAACTTGAATCTATCTCAATAATTTACAAGTTAACTTCTCATAGTGAAGGCAGATCAGAATCAGAAAAGCTCAAGAAGATAGGGAGAGATATACATGACATGAACACTGAACTTTCCAAGGTGTGTACACACACACACACACACACACACACAGAAGCATAGCACAGTATATCCAAACATTCCTTTTTTTCTGCAGAAGACTTTGGCCCCTTCTGCACATGCAGAATAATGCACTCTCAATCCACTTTCAATCCACTTTACAGCTGTGCAGAATAGCAAAATCCACTTGCAAACAACTGTGAAAGTGGATTGAAAGTGCATTATTTTGCATGTGCGGAAGGGGCCTTTTTGTCAGATCTCATCTGATCAAAAATGCTGTGGAGGTTTGGTTGTCTTCAGCTTTTCTGGGTAGAACATTTATCAAATAGTAAATTTAGAGAATAGCCATGTGAAGCAATCCTGAGCGGGTCTACTCAAAAGTAAACCTCGTTCAGACAGTTACTTCCTGAGACAATTGACCTGGCAGTGCAAGACTGCCAGAGCAGGGACAGGTATTTTCATTCTGTTTGAACCTGTTTATCTTGGCCACTTCTACCCTTGGGAACTTCAGGCCTATTCAAACATATTTGTCCCAGCATGAATTGCTCTTGCCAGGAGGGCTGGGGGAAGGGTGAACACCTATTTACCTGCAGTGGATTAACAAAGGGCCAGGAGCACCTCCCAGGGCTAGAAAATGATTAGTGAAGCAAGCAATTGGGAACAGCCTATGGGCCAGTTGCCTATCAACTTCTCCTTTATGTCACAAGATAATCCAGTTCAATTAAAGGCTAGTAGAAAAAAAACAGCTACTGCTGAGCATTTCAGTTATCATGTGGCGTGTACAATACATTTTTCAAAGGCCATTATAAACACGAAGGTTTATAAACCCTTCATGTTTATAATGGCCTTTGAGAAATGTATCTGCACAGAAAACTCTGTAAGTTGCCCATCCTTACTACAACACTCTACTTTCATGCCTCATAATCTTTTAGAAGTACTTTCCACACATGTGAAGAGGGGGAGATGAACATGGAATGTGATGGAGTAATTGGAGTAATTAAATTGTCCAGAAACTGAAGATATCTGGCTACAGCATTTAATTAGGATCTGGGAAACACAAGTTCAAATCCCCACTCTTCCATGGAAGCTCACCAGTGAGCTTGGGAGAGTCCCACACGCTCCGCCTAACTCCCTCCCACCCCCACCCCCCAGATTGTTGTGAGGATAAAATGGAAGACACTAAAATGATGTAAGCCATTTTTGGGTCCCCAGTGGGGAGAAAGGCAGGATATAAATAAACAAAATAAAAATGGTTCCTGCCCTACCATATTATTAGTTTCATTTTCAGGTTGCTTAGAGCTATTCCAATTATTCAAATAGCCCAATAAACTATTTATAAATTGTAAAAAATGGTAGATTTGTTTCACTATTTGTATATTTCCGGGGGGAGCCACAGAAACTAATAGAATGAATGCAGTCACAGCTGATCTGGGGATTTTCTGGCTTAGTTCACAATCTTCATTACTGCGAAAATGCAGATGATCCAAAAGACTGAACTCTACCTTGGACTCCACCCCTGACAACCAGTCACTGGATCTCCATCCTCTGACATGCAGCTTCTCCTGCAGCTGGTTTTTCCAATGACTGCCCAATATGATGAAGGCAAGATCAGGGATCATGGGAGGGAAGCCAAGATGGGCATCTCTAATGCTAGTGTTGCCACACAGGACACAACTCTGCTGTTAGCCCAAGGCAGGCAACCACTCTTGCCTGAGAGCCAAATAATAATAAAAACATCTACCAGTGTGGGGGTACTGGTGCGCCAGCACACAAAGGTGGGGAAGGAGAAACTAGGGTCACAGGTAGGCAGACACCCAGGAAGAAAATTGAGCCCCAGAGGCACCAACTGATGACTGTTCAGGCTCAGGGGATGGTGGTGGGGAGAAGACCTCTCTGTTACCTGCTGCTGGCCCCAGCCTCACTTGCCAGCCTCAGTTGGGTGAACTCTTTGCAAAATGGCCCCACTTGCTGAATGGTGTAGCATGCCACTCTTGGGCAGGCATGACAGGGCTTGCCTACCCGTTTGCAGCTCCCAAGCTGATGAGATAATATAAGAAAGTTGGCACCAGATCCTGGTTTCAGATAGGCATTCCGATCTTAAATGGCGGGAACCAGAGTGGGTATCTACCACTACCAACCTCTCCTGGGTTGGATCCAACCAGCTGCTTCCCTTTGATCGCTGAAAAGGCCATGCTGGGGATCATGGGGACCAGCCTGGAGAAAAGCCACGCAGGGTGGAAGATGTAGGAAGGATGGAAATTGGGCAAGATTTAGGGGAAGTGCTGACACTGCATGGTGCTCACTCAAGCTCACTACGTCAGTGTTTCAAAGTTCAGCTGCAGCAAAACTACTCACTCCTTTCCATGAGAATTTCAGCTGATGGAAAAGCAGAAAAGGCCTCCCTTCTCCACGGTTTTAGCAGCTGCCACAAAAAGTCTCATATGCAATTAAACTGCTCTCAGTGATGTCACTAGGTAAGCACTAGAACCCAGGTGGAGCATTCTACAACAAAAAAGGTCCAGCATGTGATGGAGGAATATGTTCCATCATTACCCTACTATCATCTTCTCATAGAACAGAGTATAACATGGCCAGCTAAGGTTGATTCCCCACTTGTGGAATCGACCTAGGTTCAACTGGGTCCATGAAAGTGCTGACATAGGTCGATTCCACAGTCACTCCCCACAGCATAAGAACATAAGAACATAAGAACTAGCCTGCTGGATCAGACCAGAGTCCATCTAGTCCAGCATTCTGCTACTCGCAGTGGCCCACCAGGTGCCTTTGGGAGCTCACATGCAGGATGTGAAAGCAATGGCCTTCTGCTGCTGCTGCTCCTGAGCACCTGGTCTGCTAAGGCATTAGCAATCTGAGATCAAGGAGGATCAAGATTGGTAGCCATAGATTGACTTCTCCTCCATAAATCTGTCCAAGCCCTTTTTAAAGCTATCCAGGTTAGTGGCCATCACCACCTCCTGTGGCAGCATATTCCAAACACCAATCACACGTTGCGTGAAGAAGTGTTTCCTTTTATTAGTCCTAATTCTTCCCCCCAGCATTTTCAATGAATGCCCCCTGGTTCTAGTATTGTGAGAAAGAGAAAAAAATTTCTCTCTGTCAACATTTTCTACCCCATGCATAATTTTATAGACTTCAATCATATCCCCCCTCAGACGTCTCCTCTCCAAACTAAAGAGTCCCAAACGCTGCAGCCTCTCCTCATAAGGAAGGTGCTCCAATCCTTCAATCATCCCCGTTGCCCTTCTCTGCACTTTTTCTATCTCTTCGATATCCTTTTTGAGATGTGGCGACCAGAACTGAACACAGTACTCCAAGTGCGGTCGCACCACGGCTTTATATAAGGGCATGACAATCTTTGCAGTTTTATTCTCAATTCCTTTCCTAATTATCCCCAGCATAGAGTTTGCCTTTTTCACCGCTGCCATGCATTGAGTTGACATTCCCATGGAACTATCAACTAAGACGCCCAAATCCCTTTCCTGGTCTGTGACTGATAGCACTGACCCCTGTAGCGTGTATGTGAAGTTTGGATTTTTTGCCCCTACGTGCATCACTTTACATTTCGCTACATTGAACTGCATTTGCCATTTCTTAGCCCACTCACCTAATTTATCAAGGTCCGCTTGGAGCTCTTCGCAATCCTTTGTGGTTCTTACCACCCTACATAATTTGGCTGAGGTCATCATGCAGCTGAGGTCATCATGCTGGAGCCGTGCTCTGAGGGCGGGATCACCTCAGAGCCTCTTCTCCCCTTCGTTCCCGATTGGCTGTTGTCTACTCTACTCAGCTATCAGATCAAAATGGCATCTATCCCTCAGAATGACAAACGTTTTTAACGTGCCAGAGGAAAGGAGTGAAGGAGTGAAGGAGTGAGTGAGTGCAATTGATTGGCCGTTATGCCGTTATGTCGCTACTCAGTAAAAATGTTGCAACTTCATTGCTATCAGCAGTTTGGCCGTCGCTTCGTATACAAGAAGGAATTTTTTTAAAAAAAGGCGTGCATGCCCATAATACTTATCTGTGATTGGCTGAACAGGAGAATCACAGCGAGGAAGATTCCCCACTTTACCAGCTTTGACCTGAGTTTGACCTAGGTCAGTAGGAAAGACTGTACCTCCCTGGTGGAATCAGAAATTTAATGGTAAGAAGGGGCAGAACTGGAATGGACCCAGGTTGAACTCAGCGGATGTGGGGAGTTCCTAGGTCAATCCTAGGACAATTTTGCAAGTGGGGAATCAGCCTCCATAACCATATTGTAAAGGATTCAATGGTGTTGATGGTGAAGTAACCTTGAGTGCATTCCACAGCCCGGGCGATGGGCCAGATGCATCGGCGGAGACTTTATCTTTGCGCGGGAGATGAAGACTCCGTTCCCATGGGAAGCAGGAAGGGGGGATGGGGTGAATGGTGTTATAACCTGTGCTTCTGGCGGGAAGTGCCATTCCTGCCACTGCGTGTACTTGAGCTTTCTAAGATGTCTTAATAAATGGACTTTTACTCCCAAAAGCCTTTTATTTCTGCTTCTATGGAATTCCTTACATTGTGGCAGGAATGCTAATTCATCTATATTCCTGTGCAGTGGACCTCTTGTCTTGCGATGGAGAGGTTGAATGTTACTGCGGAAGGTGCGGTAGCCCCCCAAAGAGGGCTCCGACCTTTCCCTTCTGGATCTGGAGGAACGGCAGGAGAAACGGGCCTCGCTGGTGGCTCTTTCCCGTCCCTCATTATCAACTACGGAGTCTTCCTTTACTCCGTTGGAGCGAGGGGCGTGGCGGCGACCATGGGGACTTCCATGAGTGGATTTGGGGAGCTGTCTATGGATCGGCCTGTGGATCGGATCTCTACCGTTTTCGTGTGGATTACAAACCTCAGATGCAACCTGTCATGGAGGAGGCGGGCTTGACCACCTTTCATCGGCAACCCAGGAATCCATTGAGCGATTCCTGGACTTCATTATTTTTGGTGATGCTCCCAAAGGAACCACCATTGGCACAGCACTGGGGCCCGTCCAAAGGACACGGGACTAAACCTGGAATTGGGAGGGTGTTGTCCATTACCGCTTTAATGGACCCCTAATCCAGACCAGCGACTGCACCTGAGGTGCCTCGAGGGGAGCCGGTGAAAACTCACGGCTTCTGATTGTCTCCGATGTCTACGAGCAGCCAGAATTGAAAGAAAGCCTGCATTCCCAGCGGACCGGTTTCCTCTCCCATTGAGAGGACTGGGATGAGGAAGTTAAAGGCGACTTCTGCGAGATGCCCAAAGCGGCATGGAACCCGTGAAGCGCCAGCTATGGGAGGAGGAGCGGGCACAGTTGCAGCAAAGCGAAACCTGCAGGAGGGACCGGGAGCTGCTTAGCGATAAAGAAGTCCAGCTTCCCGAGTTGGATGCGTGCCAAAGGCAGCTCAAGCGACAATATGCCCAGAATCCTGTCAGTCCATGATAAAGTCCTGGAACATTTCCAGACTGGATTTACAATGACAGCAGCGTTCAGGCTCGCGCCGCATAAGCCCGAGCTCACTGAAGCCCTTAAGCGGGGCCGAACTGGCTAAATTGGAGCGAAAAAGCTGCTTTGCATGCGCACCAGGATGCATTGACTGCGCCAAGGAGGGAGCTGGCTGCGTTGGAGAGGGAACTAAGGAGGCAGCAGACCAGGAAGCTAAGTTGGAGTCTATGCTGTTACTGATCAGGCCGGTGCCAGGGGCGCGTACGCAGGTCTCTGCTAAGCGCCAAGCGCACCGCCAAGCGCCCGATTCCGGCCCCCGTTACAACAGCTGCCCTGCTTAGCCGGCTCAACCCAGCGCAACCACCTCCCCAACAGGCCAAAGAGCCGTCGAGGGGGCTACTATCGGCCCCGATACCAGCCCGCTTTTTGATGGGACCCTTCAAACTTCCCTGCTTCATCTTGCAACTCAATGCCGCCCGGAAGACTATGATGATTTATACGGTCTGGCCTTGAAAAAATCACCGGGACATCGGCTCAGTCCTGGATGAGGCAGCAGCCGACTGGTTCGTGGACTATTTTGGATTTGCAGGATGAGGACTCGCACGGGTGCCGCATTCCTCCAAGCCTTAAAATGGCGCTTTCCGATCCAGGCGCTGAGAATGAAGCTATCCGCACCATCAAAACCATCCAGCAAGGCAACCGCCCGTTTGCAGAATTTGCCAGTGAATTTAGATGCGCGGCGGCTGCTGGACTTCCTCCTAGGTGGCCTGAGCGCGTGAAATCACGAATACTTCCGGATGCTGTGGGCTGACGAAGCTCGATGAAGCGGTGTTTTTAATTGGTTCTCGTACTAGCGCAGGTGGATCCAGTTAGGGTCCCCAAGTGGCGATCTCGTTTGGAATCACGGCTTCGTCAAGGAGGCCGCGCCCAAAACCACTACTGTGTCCACCAAGTCAAGCCCAGCCCTACCCAGCGAAACCACCTCTGAGCGCCGTCGCCCGACTGGGATTGTGTCTTTACTGCGAGGGCCAGGTCATCAACCAACTGTCCCAAAGAAACAAAACCAACCGCTCCAGCCGGCGCCTCCGTCCTGCCAGAGCGACCACCACGCAGGTCAGGACGCCTCCCACGAATTTCGTCTAAAGCCCGGTTACCGAAGCGACCCAGAGGAGGAAGCAGCTGTTTGCCTTTCTTCAGCCCCCATGGCCATGGGCCCGACTCCTAATAGCGGTGAGTGAAGGCAAGCTCCCATTACTGTTCAAGCATTTCTGGCCAACCCGCTAAACACCGCATTATAGCCTCAGCCCTTGTGGATTCCGGCTGCTCCCACTTATCGCGGCCCCAGGTAGCAGAGAGGAGCTGGGTCTGGACCCGAATTCCCCTGGCTAAGCCCATTTTCCCATTCACCCAAATGGACGGCAGCCCCTCGAAGACGAAGGACGGCCCAGTACAAAACACAGCGGTTCTCCTCGTTGCGCCGACCATTGGGAAAATTAGTTTTATTTTGAAGCGACTAAACACTCCATAGTTTAGGCATGCCTTGGTTATTGTTACATGAACCAAAGTTCATTTGGAAGAAGCGGATCCCATAGAATTCACTGACCCTCCCTGCGGTGAACACATGAATTGGGAGAGAAACCCGTCTCCTGACACACACCCCTCCTGGCTTCTTCAGTAATTGCTCCTGATTCTATTGGCATCCCACCTGCATATCGCGATCTAGCCAAGAGTTTTCAGGAGCAGGAATGCGATCAGTTGCCACCCCACAGAGACACTGACTGTAAAATTGTCAGCCACAACCAGAATTATTTAAAAGGTAGAATCTACCGCATGAGTCCCAATGAGGAGAAGGAACCGTGCCTTCTTAGCGGACAAGAACCTTTCGCGGGTTCATCACGGCGGGCTACAAACACACCTACGCTGCTCCGTTTGTTTTGTCAAAGAAGATGGGTCTTTACGGCTTTGCAGATTATCCCGAGGTACTCGAAATGCGGTCTCCTTTGTCCAATAAATATCAACTTTGCCTTTGATCAAGGACCTTTTAGATGCACTTTCGGCAAAGGTAGCATCTTTACTAAATTGGACTTGAGAGAAGCTTACACAGGGTCAGAATTGCTGAAGGCTATGAACACCTGACTCGTTTAACACAAGAAGTTTGGACAGTTTGAATATTTAATGCCATTGGGTTAAGTGGGGCAAATTTGAAGACTTTATGGCCCACTTATCGGCGAGAAGTTCTCCACTGATTTACTGTACAAGGGAGTTGTTGTATACTTAGATGGCCGTTTTAATTTGCTCACAAACCATAGAAGAGCATGAAATATTGGTTCGAGAATTGTTAGGAAACGCTTGCTTAACAACTCTCTCTTTGCCCAAACATCCTCCAAATGCTGTTTTCATCAGACCTCGGTATTGACTATTTGGGTTACGGATCTACCAGCCGAGGGGCTTAGAAATGGATCCTGCCTTTAAAATTGAGCGCAGTCCTCAATGGCCTGCCACCATACCATAAGAGAACTCCAATTCGTTTCTTGGTTTTGCTAATTTCTAGCATTGACTTTATACCCCAATTGGCTAGACTGACTCTCCCTCTCACAGACCTCTTACACCTAAGGGTAAAGAATCCACTGTCCAGCTGAAGCCAGAATTTGCTTTCTTGGTCTGAGGAATGTCAAACAGCCTTTCAACTGGTAAAATCTCGTGCGTTTACCACCCGAACCTATCACTAAAGCACCCACAGCCCAGATCTCCCGTTTGTGCAGTTCCATTGGATTACCTCCGGACCTGAAAGCACTTAGGGCAGCCCTGTTGCAGAAAGAAGAAATAAAGATGGTAGGCTGGTTCCGTGTGCTTATTAGCGGCTAATCCTAAAATTCTCTGGTGCCG
Source organism: Sphaerodactylus townsendi (assembly GCF_021028975.2). NCBI lineage: Eukaryota > Metazoa > Chordata > Lepidosauria > Squamata > Sphaerodactylidae > Sphaerodactylus > Sphaerodactylus townsendi. The sequence goes on along the minus strand of NC_059433.1, from coordinate 1,009,117 downwards.
AACTCAACTGGACTGCTGGGAGACAAAGAGACTGCGGCCATCAAAAGTATGCTTGCAGCCCACTGGCTGGAGGCTAAAGCACCCACTTCAAGGTTTGGTCCGGATCACTTAAAAACCACAGCAGCTCTTTCCACCCCCCTCAAAGATGTCCGCCAAAACAACCGTTGGGCCGATTTCTTTTCTACGCTTCTCTTTTACACCTGGTTCATTTTTTCCCTGGAAGAAGCCAACGACTAGCTGACAAGCTCTGGCAGCCTTGCCTACCGGGGAGGGGTTGGAGCTGCCCTACGAGACATTCGCACGCTGTTCTTTCCCCTCCCAGTTGGGGTTGGCTGTCACCCGATCTCAAAGCGTCCACTTCTCCCCTCCACCCCATTCCCAGTCTTCGTCTCTCCTTTCCTCTGCGGGAACTGGGAGGCCCGAGCTGCACGAACCTCAACTGACGAAGGTTGACTCCCAATTCGCGTTTGGAGAATGGAGTTTAGCGGAGGGGAATGTTGGTAGCGTGCCTCCACCTCCGCGCAAGCGGAGTTCTTAAAGCTTACGCCGCGATGCCACGTTCGGCTGGACATTTGGCTTATTTTGAAAGAGCTGCATTTAGCCAGCCCGGCAGTTCTGGTGGCGGCGCCAGTGGCATAAAGAGGTATTGAGGCATCACATTAAAGGCTGCTTTCGGTTTATTGCAGAAGCCAAAACCATCGGGAAGCCCATGGACTGTAAAGCCTCTCGGTGGCCTCATGCCAGGAAGTCATCTCCATGGATTTTATCACAGATTTGCCGAAAGTCATGGCAGCTTACGCGGTTTTATGGGTGAGTGGTAGACTTATTCTAAACAAGCCCATTTTATTCCATGTGCTTCCATCCACCATCGGCTCAGTTGTACGCGACTGTTTTATTCCAACATGTTTACCGTCTCCATTCCGTAGCCCGTTAAAGGGTGAAGTGCTCCAGGCCAGCGGCCCCAATGGTCATCTCAAAGTTCTGGAAGCGTTTTTTGCAGGGTTGTTGGGGGGCCGCCCATTCGCCGCCCTACCGCGTTCAAAGTGGCCCGGGCCGGAAGAGCGAACAGAACCCTAGGACAGTATTTCACGTTGTTTGCACCAACTATCACCAAAGACAATTAGTGCGAGCTTATTCCGTTTCGATCAGTCGCCTACAACAATGCGGTTCATAGTAGTACAAAAGAAGAGCTGCCCTTTGAAATTGTGTCTGGTACGGCTCCTTCCGCCCGTTGCCACAACTACCACTTAACAGCGTTGGACCCCAAATTTCCAACAATGGATTTCATCCCTAGCGAGGGATGGAAGTCGGTCAGACGCATACCACAACAAACAAGGACTCCCAGAAACTGCAAGCGGATAAACACTTGCTGCTTTCAGTTTTGCCTCTAGTGTGGGCTCTTGGGTGTATTTATCTACAAAAAAAAATCTCAGAGACGTGCATAAATATTCCAAACTTGGCAAAGAGATTTGTAGGACCTTTTCAGACTTACTAAGTGATGTATGATGTCACTGCCAGCTTAGATTTGCCTAACTCTCTTGGTAACATCCATCCTGCATCTTCCATTGTCCAGCTTGCTCAAGAGGCTCCAGCTTCCGATGCCTGTACGACCCGCCCGGAGGGCCCCACCGACTAGTATTGATATTTTGCCACAAGCACTTTCTGAAATTGGCGGCTATCCTGGACTCGCTTTGTCCTGGCAAATACGCACAGCCCTTGCAATATTTAGTCTCTTGGGTTGGGATATTCCCTCTGGGTATAATCAATGGGTTTTATTCGGCGAAATATTGAAGCCCCACCCTTATTTCATGCTTTCCACCTTTCCATAAACCTGGGGGGGGAAGGGTCTTCTTTAGGGGAGGCAGAGTGTAAAGGATTCAATGGTGTTGATGGTGAAGTAACCTTGAGTGCATTCCACAGCCCGGGCGATGGGCCAGATGCATCGGCGGAGACTTTATCTTTGCGCGGGAGATGAAGACTCCGTTCCCATGGGAAGCAGGAAGGGGGGGGGATAGGGTGAATGGTTGTTATAACCACAATGGCCTTTCTGGCGGGAAAGTGCCATTCCACCACCACTTTCGCGTGTACTTGAGCTTTCTAAGATGTCTTAATAAATGGACTTTTACTCCCAAAAGCCTTTTATTTCTGCTTCTATGGAATTCCTTACACATATGACATAATTCCTTTCATTATCTTTGGTTAGGTGGGAGTCACTTAGAAGTATATTTGAGAAAGAACATAAAAGAAAGCTGGGGCAAAATGGTGCTAAACAAGATAAAAGTGAGAACCACACTGCCTTATAGGAGTAAATTGTCCTCTTTGCCACAATTCTTAGTTCCTAGATATGTGCACCAGTATAGAACTTTTGTGAAACATGTAATTTTGCAGGATGAGGCCAAAAGTCCATAAAGATTTTCAGTCCAAAGAGCACACTGCAGATTTTCTACAAGCAAGCAAGGTGAGGCGTGAAGGTTAAATAAATACCACATCTACTTCTGGGACCAAAAGAATACAGGTTAAACTTGCTGTGTAATGCTATAAATCTATTGAAAGAACTGCTCTGAAACTGGGGGGCTTTCGTTCGAAGAGTCTACCCACACTGACTGCTGGGCAAAGATGTATATTTTGCCAAATGTTCTGCCTATGCAAACAACTTAGAAGCATGGTCAAGTCATTTCCTTCTTGCACCAAGTTCTGCTTTCAAAACAACCGGAACCACTCTTAAGTTTGGCCAGCGATGTCTTGCAAAAGTTAACAGAAGGCTCTATCTTCAATAAACCTGGTTCTCCGTGTACTGTGTGCAAGTATATTTCTTCCGTCCAACAGGAATTACTTCTTCATTGCTCAAGTTGCAAAGGATTAATGGAAATACACCCCAACCCCACCCTTATCAGTCGTGCAGACAGCAATGTTCATTTTTATTTTAAATATTTAAACCTTATTGCATTTCCCAAGGCTTTGGCTGGAATAAAATCTAATTTGACCTGGTCTGTCTAATTAAATAATTTAAAATGGCAGCAGTAGCAGAGACTTTTTTGTTGCTGAATATTTTTCTTATTTGTTACAGATTTAAATGTGGAAATCATGTGCCGGCTATCCATAACTAAAATGATGGTAAAAAACGGTTCTCCTTAAGAAAGTGCAAGTTCTGAGATGCAAAATCCTCACTTAAATCTCGCCCTGCCCTCATTTGTATTTACAAGGCCAATTTTCTGCCCACCCCCAAATCAATGTGCATATGAATCGCTATCCAACCTATGTTCCCTTTTTTCACATAGACTTTTCTCTGTTGTTTCCTTCCATGTCAAGACACTTTTCATAGCTACTATAAGGTCCAAATGAAAATAATCCCAATCCCCAAGGTTGATTCTCACGATGATATTTTTCATGAGGTAAAATCCTTATCTATTAACTTCACAACATCCATTTCATTTGCAAAACACTGTGTAAAACAGCCTCCAGGTGGATAAAATGGAGAAACTGACGTTACGCGGAGGATAAGCAACGGACACGAACATTAAGCTGTTTGCATTCTAGTGACTGCATGTATCTGTTTGTATGAAAGATCCAGCATGCGCTTACTTCACAAACGACTCCAGGGACAGACCCCTGGATGAATGTCTGCCTGCTCTATCTCCTCGAGTGCTGGAGCTGCCAGGCCTGCTGTTGGGGTGGGAGGCCTCCCTCAGCAGCCTCAGAGGGAGAAAATGTTTTTAAAAAACAGTCATGAATCACTTCCCAGGAAATCTTAAAAGTGACAGAGAAGAGCCCTAGAGAGCACTGGAGAGTTTCCAGCGATTCCTAGATGGATCCTCTGTCATTTGCAGCTTTTCCTGGGAAATGACATCTTGACACAGTCCATGCCCCTCGCCTCACCAGGCCATCTGAAACCGGCCCCTTTAACTGGATGGGCCAAGGATTGGACCTGGGGCCTTCTGCAATGCCAAGCAGGTTCCCCATAACAAGACAACTAATAAGACTGGATCAGGTTCTGCTGACATTTCCAAAGCACAGTAGTGCAGTGCAGTCTGCAATTGGAAAACTGAACCTGCGTGGCAATCCAGAGCCTGAAAGAAGGCAGCCCGCGACAGCTGGAACTATGTACGTACAAGAGGGACACTACTCTGCCCTTTGCATCCTGCTGTCAATAACACTAAATTGCAAAGCATGAGACTGGGACACACACACACACACATGGACAAAAGTAAAGGTGAAAAAGCTGAAGTCCTTTTAACAGGAATTGTGCAGGACTTGGCTCTGTGGCCTCCCTCTTCTGGGTATTCAGAACGGAAAGATATAAAACCACAGAAATGCAGGAGACATTTATCAGTGCCAAAGAATGTATATTGTTTGTTTTAATCATATTTGCCAGCATAATCTTTCCATCAGTATAATTCGATATTGAAATTAGTACTCTATCTTTTACTACTGCCACGAGGTGCTCCACCAGTTCCTGTTTGGGATGAGGCCAACTGAATGAAATGTGTTTACCTTTACCTGGGGGCAAGATTTGCCAGCCATTCCCTCCCGTTTGTTTATTTCAAGCCTTCCCAAGGAGATGTTGTGCGGGGGGGGGGGGGGGGAATTCTTTGTAAAATGGTTACCCCACTCAATACAGAGGATGTATTCTAATTGAGTATGATGAAAATGTGCCCAGCAGTTCAAAAGCACCTGAAATAGTTGTGCTGCTGCCTGAACTCACACTATTAAAATCTGAACCAGCAAAGCATCCCTCTCCCTCACCACCCCCACACCACACACACACACCCCCCCACACACAAAGGACTGTAATTAATGTGCAGTCTTGTAAAGCCTCTGACTCCAATGTGACAAGCAGCTTCTGCGAGGCAGGCAATCTTGGAAGGTGTTCCAGCAGCCACTGGACCATGGGTTTAATATACTACAAGCACGCACGCACGCACGTGTAACCCCCATGCCCAGAATGGGTTGGCCCAGAATGGGTTGACCCAGTAAGGGGGTGGAGACTCGGAGCAGCAGAGAGGTTGCAAGAGCTCTTTTGCAGAGGACAAGGCTACCAGACTCGGACCTTGATTTCTATAAGCCCTTAACACCTTGTTAAGGTAATTGCAATATTGTTGGGAACTACTGGGAAGGTAGTTGTTGTTTTGCTGTGTTGTAAATGTTGGAGTTTATTGTTTCAGGGTTTTCTTTTTTGTGGTTGTAATGGGTGAGAGTTCTCCTGGAGACCTTCATCATGTTGCAACCTGTTCATCAAGCCCTTGGAGTCTTCAGGAGCCAGCCAACTTGCAAAGGAGAATTTGGACTTGGCAATATCAGTAGACTGTAAATAGAAGGACTTGAAATGCAACCTGAACAGGACCTTGAATTGTAACGTTAAATGTTGATGTTTTAAAAGTGTTAATTGTAAAGAAAAGTAAACCATTTTGTTGTTTAAAAATTGTTGTTGCAACTCATTCCAAGTACTGCCCCACAGAACCCACAGTTAGAGGTTACACACGCACGCGCACACACACACACACACAGGGGAGACTTAAGGAATAGAGTAGACCATATTGGTAGCATCCAGAAGGGCAGGTCTGACCACTGGGTGAATTGGCCATTTGACCTGAAAGGAGGAGATCTGCTCTTGAACATTAGGTATTGACCTGAATGGATTTGACATTCTTACTCCCACTGATCTGGATAGCTTGCAATAGTTTTTTTCACATGCATATCCTGACCCCAAGGAGCTATGGCATCACCAACAGAACTGCTTGCCCAATCAAATCAAAAGCATAGAAAGCAAATCCACCCTTCAATGCAAGGCTGACTAGGATTTGGCACATTGATTCCATCATGTGGGCGGTGGCACTAATGGATGGCCTTGCTAATTGTCTGGCGTGAAAACTGGGCTAATGAAGATCTGTCAGGGTTCAGTGGCACTTGAAAAATCATGTCAGTTCACCTCCATTTAAAACATTTGGTTTTCTCTTCCATTTAGAGTTTGTTTCCTCCACCTGGAATGCTTGATAAATCACCTTACGATGCCATCTTGGAGTCCCAGGGGTTTCACACGGAAACAATAGCAGGACTCAAACACTCTAAATGGAAGAGAAAACCAAATGTTTTAAATGGAGGTGAACTGACATGATCCAGCCCAAAATTAAGCATTCTCGAGTCTCAATGGTTCTGATTTTTAAAAAGTGAAGCACGGCTTTCTTTCACTGAAATCTACTGGACATGTCAAATATTTCCTTGCTTAAAATATTTAGGGAGTGTAAAAAGGTAAAGGTGCACAGCCCCTGTGCATGCACCAGGTCATTACTGACCCATGGGGTGACATCACATCATGACGTTTACTAGGAAGATTTTGCTTACGAGGAGGTTTGCTTCTGCCTTCCCCAGCTGACTACACTTAACTCCCAACAAGCCAGGTGCTCATTTTACCAACTACAGAAGGACAGAAGGCGGTCAACCTTGAGCTGGCAACCTGGACCTGCCTTTTGTCAGGATTGAACTCAGGTTATGAGCAGAGCCTTTAACTGCAGTACTGCCAATTACCGCTCTGCACCACAGAGCGTACTGGCATATATAAAACTAGAAGGAAGTGCTGATTTGCCTAGTGAGAAGACAATAATTGCTGCACTGAGTCCAATTATGTTATTCTGCAAAATTTTACGTTATCTAAATCTGGTACAAACTATGTAGTCCTGGAGTAGGCTTGGCAAAGTCTACCCCACAAACACAAGGCATGATGGACTCACAACACGCAAACATTAGCATATGCCAACTCCTGTCCTGCCGTGTGCTTATTGGATACATACATAGCACAGTCAGCCGTGGGTCAACTCTTAAGGAGCTAATATGGAATTTATTTTAGTTGGAGGTGCTTGAGATAAAGAATGTCACCCTACCCACTTAACCTAGTGACAAATTAACATTTGGCTAGGTTCTAATGGCGTTCTCCATACATGTCTTCCTGAGGTGTATACACACACACACACACACACACACTAACTACACAAGCCTAGACTCACTCTAGGGTGGGGATGGGGGAACGGAGTGGAGTGGAGTGGAGTGCTCCCAGGACCAAACGAGCAGATTTATTGGGCAGGAAGAAGCTGATAAGACCACAGCAGGATGACAAGGAAATACGTAATTTATCACATGGATATCCTCTCCCAAGGGTGGTATTTATCTTATTTTGACATCACTATAATAAAGCTCAAACTAAAAATCCCAAGGGGCTGACTGTTGACTCTGGTACTGCTTAGCATTACATGTATCCCATCCAGCACTTCTGTATATAAAGCTCCTTCCAGTCATAGCTGACTCACAGTGACCACAGCACGGGGCTTGCAAAGCAAAGCAAGAGAGAAGTAGCGATGGTTCACCGTTGCCTTCCTCTGGAGAGACTTCCTTCGTGGTCTCCCATCCAAAACCCAACCCTGCTTAGCTTCTGAGATCTGACAAAATTGGTCTGTTCTATACCATTCCACATCCCAATCATGGCAGTAAAGTTACACAGTTTGAAATCCCAAGAACTATGGAATTATTGAAAAAATGAATGCTCTGAACACTTGCAACTGGCTATCTGTATAAATGCTAAGTATTATGGATGTGTTGAAATTCACTGGCATTAGAAGTTGCTTTCATTAGGAGTTGGTTACATTACTAGGCCTTATGCTTTCAATTACATAAACTGCTATCCTGGTGGCAGTTTTGTTAACTTAAAATTACTTGGATCTAGCATAGCTGGCTTGCATGGAATAAAACCTTGCAAGAACATTTAGATTTGGGTTTGTCTGTTTGTTTGCACCGTCTAGTTTGGCCTCTAAAGTGATGTGCAAAGGAGAAAAAATAGCACTGCTATCCCACTGCTGATGGATGCGTGTGCATTTCCCCTGGTGCTGGAGGCCTTCTCAGAGCCAGTGGAGACTGAGAACCACGTCAGCATCTCCCAAATGCCGCCTGCTTCCCAAGGGAGCCAGCTGACGGATCTGGCTGAGCTCTGTTTTAGAGCAGATTCACCAAACGGAACTTGGCTGAACTCGCCGAACTGAACCAGCCAAGTATTCTGTCCTGCTTGAAAGCTGACGAACCCTGTAGTTTGGCTGGCTACCACACTAGGTGGCTGTCAAGTACCTCACAGTGGTTGCGTTCAGTTTAGTAAGCTAACAGCACATGGTAGTGGTTAGAGTATCAGAATAGCATGTGAAGACACAGGCTTGAATCCCTACACCCCCATGTAAGCTCACTGGGTGATTTGGGCCAGTTAACACTGTCTTGGCCTCTTCCTGAGAGTTGTTGGACGATATCAGGGAGGAGTGGAGCAGGATACAGATATCTAAAATACAGATATCTAAAATATTAAGTTGTGTGAGCCTTCTCAACAGCGTTAAGGAATGTTATGAGTTTCTTACCTACTAGAGAAGTACAGCTAAGTCAATTCACATAAAATAACTTAAACTATAACTGGGTCCCTCTTTTGAGGACAGGCACTTGGCTCTTTGCCAGTGCAACAACAGTGCAACTCTATGGTAGTTGTGGCTCCATTTCACTTCACTAGTGTATCTCCTTTTCACATTCCAAGTTCCCACCATATCCCTTCTCCACTAAATCTAGTACCTACTTTCTGTGCTATCCTTCCTATCTTCTTGAATCCAGTATCAGGGTTCTTTCTGATCCTTCATTGCATTCTTCAGATCAGATCTCTTGACTTTAGCCTTATATGCCACTAGTTAGCACCTAGCATACTTGGATAACTACCTTGGGAGAGTAGAGACAGTTATAGGCTAATAAACAAACCGCCACTGCTGATGCCAGATTGGCTTTCTGATAAATCCTACTGTCTGCCCTCTTTTATCTTCAGACTTGGCCATTAAGGGGTCAAATGGATGACAGTTAGTTTCACACTGGAGTTGGGCATTACTCCTACCTTGTATTTATGCCACAGCTCTCTGGTTCGCCACACCCCTGGCCTTCTGCACCTTTCCTGAACAAGAGGCAGTAGCTGGAACGGTTCATTGGACTCCGACCTGAAAGGGTCCTTCTCAGTGGTGGGATCCAAAATTTTTAGTAACAGGTTCCCATGGAGGTGGGATTCAAACAGTGGCGTAGTGCCAATGGAGCGGGGCGGGGCACGACGGGGGCGTGGCCGGGCATTCCGGGGGCGGGGCATTAATAATTTCTGTTACTGTAAAAAACTCTTACTGTAAAAAAAAGTTCTTAATTTCCAGCTGGTATCAATCTTTCTGTCCATCATTTAAACTCATTATAGCAAGTCCTATCATCTACTGCCAACAGAAACAACTACTTCTCCTCTAATTGACTGCCTGTCAAATACTTAATACTTTCAAATACTTAATTTTGTTTCTAGAAATCAAAAGAAGGACACTTTCCTGAAACAAGGAACTTTACCATATTTCTAAAACATGTTTTTAAAACAGCCCAACAGGGAGAATTATCCCGTTTTCTGCCTTCGCTAACCAGCCACAGAGGAAACGACAGGACTTGATGCCAACTGTGAAATCATGAGTGGTCACTACAGTTTAGTGAAGATTCACCATCACCACTGTTTGTTAACTATATTCTGAAGGGCTAATACATTCAATACTCAAAGGAATTTGCACTTTAGATTAAGACACAAATTCATTAAAAAAAGGATCGATGGACCATTCCTACTGCATAGGCATATTCAAGAGCTAGATATCAAGGCTACTGCCAGGATACACAGGTCATGACTTTTTAAAAAACTGAGTAAGCATTAATAGTTAGTACCTTTAACCTTTCACTTATACAAAATGCTTTGTAATCCTTTTGCCCCATAAATACCTAAAATCATTAACACTCCCTTTTTATTCCTGGGTGACCTTGGGCTAGTCACAGCCTTCAGCCCCACCCACCTCACAGGGTGTTTGTTGTGAGGGAAGAACCAAAGGAAGATTATCAAGCCCCTTTGAGTCTCCTGCAGGAGAGAAAGGGGGGTATAAATCCAAACTCTTCTTCTTCTGTTTAAAGTAAAAAAATAAACCAGAACATCATCCATTGTGAACCAGAATTTGCAACCCATACTATATATTCTGCAAATATTTCACATTAATTAATCCAGGATTAGAGACACAGATTAGCATAATATTCTCACATACAGGAATACAGAGCTTTTAAGTGGCCAAGCATCATGGTAAATCACAATTTATCATAAAGTGAACAGAGTGCCAAAATAAACAGCCTACCAAGCAAGTAAAGCGTCCCCTGGACCCAACAGTAGTTAAAGGGTCCCTCCTCTTACTAGCCGGCAAGCTTCGGGCTACGAGAAAGAAGAAGAGAGGGGGAGGCGGTGGAAGCCGGAAAAGCGGACCCAATTAGTACCTGGCTTCCTCTCGGCACACACAAATGTTGTGAAAACCACACACTTTCTGAGGAACTGGTGAGAACCTGCTGGATCCCACCTCTGGTCCTTCTCCTGGTAAGCAGGAGGACATCTGCTGTGGGTGATTCTCCACCCCTTCACCAGGAGGCAGGAACTTGCAAACAACTTCCTGTGATGAGCGTGGGCACCTTTCCAGCCAGTACACTTTTGGCCTAGTAGTAACTAACTATACTTAAACATGTGTAAACAGCTCAACATAGAACATTGAAAAAACAGAGAAACAATCATATGAACATGACAAACAATACAGGGAGGGCCCAGTTGTCATCCTACCTACCAGGAGAAGGACCCTTCAGGTAAGAGTCCAATGGACCGTTCTCCTGGAGGCGGAGGACATCTGCTGTGGGACCTCCTAGAGCAGTGTCCCTAAGGGGCGGGACATCGTTAGTTGGAAGGGACATGGTCAAGAACCCTACGGCCGAAGGCTGTCTGAACTGCTGACCAGGATTGAATCTTGTAATGTCTGATGAACGTGGAAGAAGATGACCAAATGGCAGCCCTACAGATTTCCTCCACAGATGCCTGATTGCTCAGGGCCACTTTAGTTGCTGCGCTCCAAATAGAATGTGCCATGATACCAGGTGGCACCAGTAAGTTTCCTGCTTTGTAAGCCTCAACAATGCAGGATTTGAGTGCTGAGCTGATTGTCGCAGTGGACATTTCCCCCTCCAAGCTTGGAGGGGAGACATTAATGAAGAGGCTTTCTGTCTGTCTGATATACTCTGTCCGGAGAATGAAGGCTTTCGGGGAGCGTCTTACGTCGAGGTTGTGCCATAGTCTCTCACTATCTGTGAAAGGTTGAGGACAAAAAGTTGGTAGAACTACAGGTTGGTTAATGTGAAATGAGGAGCTGACTTTTGGTCTGAAAGTGGGGTCAGTTCTCAGGACCACTCTATCCTTATGAAAAATACAAAGGTTCGGGTTGATAGACAATGCACGTAGCTCAGGCACCCGTCTGGCTGATGTGGCAGCCATTAGAAACAGAACCTTCATTCAAAGTCATTTGAGGTGGATGGAACATATGGGTTCAAATGGTGAGCGAGTGTAACTGAGTGTAACTGCCAGGATGGAAATCTGTGCTGAGTGGGGGTCTGAGATTGTGCGACCCCCCGAAGGAAAAGTACCACATCCAGGTGTCATGTAGCTGGGACACCATGAAGCAGGGGCCACATTGTAGAGAAAGCAGCAATCTGGTGAGAGTATGGCACTGCGCAACCCATTGTCAAAACTGCTTTTTAGAAATTCCAGAACATCTGGGATAGAAGCGTTCTCGGGGCTGATGCCTTTGGGGTGACGCCAGAGCAGAAAGGCCTTCCAGGAGATGTTGTAGATCCTGGTGGTCACCAGGCATCGAGAGGAAAGCAGGGTCTCTGTGACCTTGGTTGAATACCCTTTTCTCATCAGGAGCCATATCTCAAGAGTCACGTGGTCAATTGCAGCCACCCTGGATTGAGGTGACAGACGGGTCCTTGCATCAGGAGGTCTGGGACCTGGGGAAGAGAGTATGGTGGAGCTACTAGTTCCCTCAGGGCCGAAAACCATGGGCGTCTCTGCCAGTAAGGGGCAACCATGATGACTGTCACCCTCTCCTTGGAGATCCTCCTCAGCAGTCTGGGGATAACAGGCATCGGGGGGAATGCATAGAGAAGCCTTTCCGGCCAGGGTGCTGAAAGGGCATCGATTGCTGAAACCCTTGGATGTGAAAAGTGAGACATGAATTAATAATTGGACAAGGTGGCAAACAAGTCCATTTGAGGGATGCCGAATCTGTTAGTTAACTCCAGGAAGATGGACTGTTCTGCTTCCACGATCTGTTGTCGACTGAGACAGTCTGCCTCGGTGTTGAGACATCCCTGGAGATGTTCTGCTTGCAGGGATAGCAGGTGCTGTTCTGCCCAGGAGTGAATTAGCAACACTTGCCAATGAAGTTGCATTGACCAAGACCCCCTTGGTTGTTTATGTAGTACTTGGCAGAAACCTTGTCCATCCAGACTAGCACATAATGTCTGATGAGAGGTTGAAATTGTTGTAGAGCCAAAAGTATTGCTCATGTTTCCAGGATACTGATTGGTGGGCGAGCTTGGTCGTTCATCCAAGTGCCTTGTGTGATCTGAGTTCCCAAGGTTGCTCCCCAACCTTGCAGGCTCGTGTCCATGAAGATTTCGATCTGCTGTGGTGGAAGGAAGACATTTCCTTGGCTGAGATTTCTCTTCGGGGTCCACCAGCATAGGCTGCTCTGTAGTGAAGGTGTGATGGTGAGCAGATGGTCCCGCTTGAACATGATGTCTGACTGGTACAGTTGGAGAAACTGCTGAAGAACCCAGGAGTGCATACGACCCCATTGCACCATGTCTATGGAGGCGATTAGTAGACCCACGAGACATGCCAGCTGGAGAAGAGGGACCCTGCATGCCGAGATGACTTGGGACACTTGGAGTTGGATCTTTGGAATTTTCTTTGTGGGAAGAAGAAGGGCGTTTTTGGTGGTGTCCACAATGGCTTCTAGGTGCTCCATCTTTTGAGATGGTATCAGAGAGCTTTTTTCTCTGTTCATGAGGAATCTGTGTTGGGACAGGACCGACATGACCTGTGCGAAGTCATTGGTGGCCTGGCTCCTGGAGCTGGATCGGACCAGGATGTCATCCAGGTAAGGAAACACATTTATCCCCTGTTCTCGCAGTAGAATTATGGGGGCAAGAAGCACTTTGGAAAACACTCTTGGGGCTGCAGCCAGACCAAAAGGTAGAGATCGAAACTGGAAATGATGATGATTCACTTCGAAACACAGGTACCTGCGGTGTGCTGGATGGATTGGTATATGAAGACAGGCCTCTGTCAGGTCCAGTGAAGCAAAAAAATCTCCCAGGCAAAGTGCTTCAGAGATGCTGCACAAGGTTTCCATCTGAAAATGCTTCAGGCGAATGTGTTTGTTCACGTACTGTAAATTGGGTATCGCTCTCCAGTCCCCCATTTTCTTTGGAATGGTAAAAAAGTGCAAGTAAACTCCTGACAATTTCTCGTCGTTGGGCACAGGGACCCGTCTCATCCAGCACACTCTCTTTTTAAACTGTTACAATCTGGCAGACGATACAGGGCCCTCAGAACTAGGACAAAGAGGCTTAGAGACAGCTTCTACTCTAGAGCTGTGGCTATGCTAAACTCCTCTGCTTCATATTGATGTATTTGGGGCTGTGTAGGGATGGGTGGAAGAAGGGGAAAGTGAGGATGATGTATGAGTCTGAAATTGTGTGCATCGAGGAATGCTGCTGTAAATTTCGTTGTGCGTGCACAATGACAATAAAATGCTTATGCTTATGCTTATGCACAGTCTCTATTGCCTGAATCTTGAGGAGGAGCCGTATGGCTGAAATGGTCCATGCCGCCTTGTCTGGTGGGTTGCTGACAGGGGATGGAAAGAACCGATGCCTGGGGAGTTTGGCAAATTCGATGATGTACCCAGTTGTCACAACCTCCTTTATCCATAGGTCTACGTGAGCTCCCGACCAGAGATGAGCAAAGGACAGGAGGCGACTCCCGACTGGAAGATTCAGATAGTCATTGCTTGGGGCACCCTGTCTCCTCTGGAGAATTTGTCGGAGGGCCCTGGAGGACGAAAGGTTCCTCATCTGCAAAAGGAATCCTGTTGGTTCCAGGTGCACCTACCACCCCTGTTACTCCTTGGAAAACTCCGTCAGTTTCTGAAAGTGGGTCTGTGAACAATCTGTGGTCTGTCTGGATAAACAGATTTGAGCATCACCGTCTTCTTGTCTGTAGATTCGACCAGGATTTGTTCCAGCTCGGAGCCGAAAAGAATTCCACCTTGGAAACTGTAGCCAGCTCGCATCATCTTGGAATGTAGATCGGCTTGCCAGGTACGAAGTCAGAGGTTGCATCTTGCGACCACGGAGGAAGCCATGGAGCGAGAAGCCAGGACCAAGGCATCATAGGTGGTGTCAGCTAGAAAGGAAGCTCCCGACGTCAGACGTTCTATTTCTTCTCGAATGGTGTGGTCTTCTGGGGGCAACAGTTCTAGAACACGGCGAAGCCAGACAATCATGGCTCTGGCCACGGTCGAGGAGGGCACCAGGACCTTCATCACCATGGTGATCCATTCATGTGCTCTGCGCAGGGCCACCTCAGCATGTTTGTCCAAGGTGTCCTTGATGTTGCCTTCCCCGTTCCTTGTTAACCAGACCTCCCAACTGGAGTGCTGCTACAGGACCATTGACCAGCGGGATTTGAAGCATCTGTTTGTAATAAGGTGGTACCATGTAAAGCCATTTGGCTAGGGAAGTCAAGCCTTAACTAGTAGATGGGGATGTCCATTCCTTTCTAATCCTGTTTTCAAAGCTCTCAGGAATAGGAAAAAACAATTGATTAGCTTCAGTCTGAGGGGAAAAAATTGGTGTTGCCTTTGGGTCGGCCCTTAACGGGTGCGGAGTTGGAGGGGGCACCTGCGGGGTCCACAGCACCTGCTGGGTACTGAAGGTCAAGGGCTGAGATGGTCTTTGTAATAAGAAAAGTTCCAGGCCTCTAACTTAAAGAACCTAAAAATTTTTTCAGAACACTCATGATCCATATTTTCAGTATCTGAGAAACGTTCTTGACTTGCCTCCATACACACTTCTTCCGGATCAGGAGCCCATAAGGGGTCCTACTCAGAACCATACCCCCTGTTGCTGGCTGGGGGGGAGTGGAAGGGGCTCTGGGTAGAGACTGGGAAGGGCAAGTCCACCGAGGCCAGGGCTACCTTCCCGGGGGCCAGGGCTACCTTCTAGCGTGCCAGGTCTACCTAACTGTATTCCAGAGCTACCCTCATGAAGGCCAGGTCTACTTTCCCTCCCTTGAAAACCTCTCTCTACTTCGTCCTGAATAAACTGTTGAAATAGGGAGACCAGGTCATCCCTAGAAAGTCCTTGTAGGAGGCCACGGTTACTGGCAGCTACGGTGGGGGAAGCCTCCTCCCTGACCTCCCCAGAGGGGAAGCGTTGCCCTGCTCTTGGTCGGCCTGACGGAGCATTGCCCTCCTCCGGAGCATTGCCCTCCTCCCCAGCAACCCGAGGAAAGCAACGCTCCAGCTGAGGCGAGGTCGGGATAAGGCCACCAAGGACAGAGGCTCTGTTCCCAGGTCAAAATCCTCTGGAGTGGTGGAATCAGGGGGAGAAGAGACAGGACCCTCTTTGGGGGTCTCTGTCCTAATCTCATATTTGGAGTTGAATGGACCCCTGAAATCCCCTGAAATCCAATTTGAATGGACCCCTGAAATCCAATTTATCCAGATCCATGGGTGGCAGCCCATGGTGAGACATCAGGTAACTTTGTACAGCAGTCAAAAGAGAAGTGTAACTCGCATAACATCTCGCATAATGTAACAAACCAGTAACGTCCAGTCAAAAGCAACTGTGTTAAGTTCTTTATTGAGCTGGCATTCTTAGTCGGAAACAGGCGTGAGATCTGGAGCCCCAGATCTCGGTCAACAGCTTTTACAAGGTATCAAACAGGCTCCCGCCAAGATAGAGTAAACAATACAGAATTCACACAGACTACCAAGCAAGAGAGAGATAACCAAAACAGCAAAATTCCCCTTCCCAGGCAGAGAGCCAGGAAACTCCGGCGGGAACCTCTCAAGGTAGGAACGCACACACTCACCCCAACCTTACAGATACCACACTTCCTGCCTCTTCCTCCACATGCATTGAGATGAGCAGCAGGACTTCAAGACAAGATCTCTCAGTGGTAGAAATAGCTGGAATTGAGTCCAGTAGCATCTTATGAGACTAACAAGATTTTCAGGGTAGGAGATTTCCAGAGTCAAAGATCCCTTTGTCAGATTCATCAGTCATGGAAAAGTTGTCTCTCAGAGCCTTTGGCTCCTCCTTTTCCTGTCACAAGGCTGTTGTCAATGGTTTGCCATGCCAAGGGTTCTTACTGCCACCTAGGATATGCCCCCCACCACATTTCACAATCAATTTATTGGCTTGATACCAGCTACAGCACAGCGCAATATGTTCATGGTGGGTTCCCATACATCATCAGTTACCATCTCAGGACTTCCAAGTCGAATAGCCAGGCTATGTCCACATGGAAGCATTATGGAAACACTACCAGGGCAAGCTAATACACCTCACAATTTCTCCAATACCCTTTGTTGAGCCGCTACCACAGTGTAAAATTCAGTGATTTTTCCTACTTCATCAAGATGGGGTTGCCAAAGAAACCTGCCCTGGCTATGAAGTCAAGGTCAACTACATGAAAGAAGCTGTCAGTTAGCAAAAATCCCTCAGGGGTTATAGCATAAAATAAATAATGAATCACCAGCCTTTACCTCAACATCTGAATAGCTACCACACTGGGGTCCATCATCAAAGCTTAGTTGATCATTTCAGTCCAGTCCTCCAAAGAACCAATTAACCTACACGAGGGAGAACGGATCAGCGCCTGGAGTTGCCAGCCATCAGGGATGCCCGTGTTCCTTTGACTGGGAGACCAGGGGACAGACCTTTCTGAAAAGAAGCTTCAGGAGAAGAAGGGTTAATGTTGTGCAGTCAAGTTCAAGCACTTGAAGACAATTGCTGCGACTGCACAGACGGGCCTTCAGCAAAACAGCCTGGAGATAAGACTAAGAGGACACTTCACTTAAACAGGCCTTGTCAATACAGTGCGTTTGGGGGGCAAGTTCTGAGCCGTTGCAAAAAGCCCTGCACTTCAGTTGCTATCTCTATCAATCATTTGTTTAGAAATCAGTTTGTCAGGGAGACTGACTCATCTGGAGAAGTACATGACAGCTGAACTCCCAGTGACCTGGTAATTACTCAAATGCCTGTGAAAAGCGACTGTGCCTCACATTTCCAGGAGACGTGCAGGAGTCTTTATTCAAGGTTCTACAAATAGAACTCCCAATGCACATTGGAGCAAACCACTTGCTGGACATCAGTGGGGCTTTCTGTTATGCCCAGCTGGCTCTGTAGTAGAGGTTTCAAAGGGGGGCACTCTGGTAGGGGTCTTGCTCTGGGTGGGGGCATTTCCTGCAGGGCTGCTGGTGTGAGTCTCCTGAAGAACCAGCCAAATTTGCTAAAATGTGTGTGGGAGAGGAAAATGCTCTGAGCACCCAGTTGAAGGTGAACCTGATGCCCACAACATTTGCCCCTCCCAAGCAAACTTTAGCAAAGTTGACTGGTTCCTTTCAGGAGACTCACACCAGCAGCCCTACAGGAAATAAGTGCCCCCCACACAGAGCAAGACCCCTACCACAGTGCCTCCTGTTGTAACCTCTACCACAGAGCCATCTGGGCATAACAGAAAGCCCCACTGAAGTCTATGGTGGGAAAAGTAATTTTTCCCACCACAGGACTTGCTGAAGTGTCTGGCAAATTCTGGGGAATTTCTGAGTGTGTAAGCACTGGCTGCAAATTTTTGAAGATAGAAGCTCCAGACTTTCAAGGTCTCCTGGTAATAGCATCCAAGCTTGGTGAGCTTTTCTTTTGGGGGGGGGGTACGAGTTAAAGAGTTCTGAGAGAACTCAGCCAGCAGGCTTCATGTGCAGGAGCGGGGAAAGAAAATGTCTTTTGGGGGGCCATAAAATTGAACCCCCAGAAGCAAAGTTCTCCAAGCCTGGATGTTATTACCAGGAGGGCCTCCTGAGCCACCTTGAAAGTCTGGTGCCTCTGTCTTCAAAAATGTGCAGCCTGCTCACACACTCAGAAATTCCCCATTAGCTACAATGGAGCAAAGTCACTGCAAAACAAAGAATCTTGGGCAAATTTCTTGGGGTGCCTGTCAGAGGTGTATTTTTAAATCTAGTGACACCAACATTTCAGGATGTCACCTGATATCTCTTCTTATGATACCACTCAAGTTCGGTGAAGTTCGGTTCGGGGGGCCAAAGTTATGGACCCTCAAATGGGTAACCCCCATCTCCTGTTAGCTCCCATTGGAAACAATGGAGGATGGGGGCACTGCCTTTAGGGGTCCATAACTTTGGCCCCCCTGAACCAAACCTCACCAAACTTGGGTGGTATCATCAGGACAGTCTCCAGATGACATCCTGAAATTTTGGTGCTGCTAGCTTTAGAAATGCACCCCCACAGGCCGAAAAACACCAAAAATTCCCAAGAAAGTCCAAATACCTTGCATTTGGATTCATTCATATTTGGGCAGGACATACTTGGACAATTTTTGTCCAAATATGCCCAAATTCACCCAGATTCTGTCCAAATCTGGTATTTGTTTCATCTGAATCTCCAACCCTAGAAAGTGATGCTTTTTCAAAGGGGGGGGGATCCACCCCCAAACAACATCACTTTCAATTTTGTTTTAACCGAGGACCCCAGATTCTCCTTTTAAGGTGGATTAAGAAGAAAAATCTGAGCTCCCTGGTTTAAACACCATTGAAAGTGATGCTATTTGGGGGTGGATTCCACTGGAGGTGTTTTGTGAAAGATGATGCTGACATTTTTGGTAAATGTTTTGCTGGGGGTGATTTGTGAGAGATTTACATGCTTAATACCCACTTGCACTGGCTTGGCACTGTTTTTCAGGCTTACAACCTACCTCATAGGGTTGGTGTGAGGACAAAATTATGAAAGAGAGTTGATGGGGAGAGAGTTTTGCTGTATGTTTTGCTGGGGGTGGGAGGTGTTTTGTGAGCTGGTGCAAAAAATCATTGTTTGGTCACGGTGGCGGAGGGTGGCCGCCCATACCGGGGGGGGGGGGGCCCTCAGGTTTTGTCCCTGGGCTCGAGTTTACCTAGATACGCCTCTGCTTTGACCTGAACTCTGAAAAAATCCAGTCAGTACCCACAGAACTGTTCAAACTGCGAGGATAGTGCTGTTGGTACCCAGAGCAGCTTGCTGCAAGAGAGGAGTTGCAGACACACAATCAAACCATTATTGCCTCAGGACATGGCAAGCACATAACAAAATAGTTGGCCATTCAAACATTTTGACATGTCCATGAATGACAACCATGTTTTGGCCCGATGGAGTTTTACATGCATTGAATAGCTAATAAATTCTCCTGAAACAGTAAGGTCAGCATTAAGATTTACAAGACAGCTGACGAAGGGGTTAAAGACCCCGCAGAACGAGATTATTGTGAGTGACCAGTGATCTTGTTCTCCAGTCCTTCAAATTGGATGCTACACTTTACTGAGTGTGAGAGTGACATGGATGGGCTCAGAACTGAATGTGACATATCATTTTGTATTTCGCATCTCAATAGCTAGCTATTGAGAATAGTGCAAGCATATTTATTTGTTGCTGCACATGTGATTATTGTCTCTGCAACACCCGAAGTGTGAGGATGTCCAATTTATTTATTAAAATTTGCAAATCTTTATTTCCTGTTGGCTTCATTGTGGTGTGTTTTTCATTTAAGATCTGTACTTGATACTTGAACCTGCTAATGCACAAATTAGCCATGCAGAAAAAGACTCTGATGACTGGCACACTTACCCCAAATGCTAGAATAGCTCAGTGTGGTGAAAAAAGGACATGAAAAGAAAAGAAAATGCTGATTTTGGGTACATTTGGGTGAACCAAAAAAAAGTTATGATGCAACTGGAAGTTGCCAATGAGCTCAACTTCCAACTAGACAAACTGGGGTTCTGAGGAACATAATGACCAATTCTTTGTCTAGGGCACACTGGCATGGCTTGTGACTTGCTAAGCTGAACACAGCCTCATTCTACAAATCTTTGTAGTAATGAGAAAGCATGTGCTAAAGCTCAGAGGAAGGAGGAGGGAGAGTTCAGGACTGAAAGTAAACCCTCACCATTCCTCATGAAGGACTATAAACCCCCTTTGTTTAACATTTCGATTTCAGTCAGCAGGCAGGGAGAAGAAACAGGCTCTTCTTGAAGGAGCGCTGGTTAGCCTTCTGAGTTTTTGCTTCCTGGATTTTGGTAGAATATCCTTCTGGCTACCAGCCTGTGGTTTGACCATGAGATCCATGGTCAACTGTTCTACTATGTAAGCTAATCTATAAAGGATGTTTTGAGCACAGTATTTCCTGCTTCGATGCATCTAAGTGAGCAAAATGACCCATGAGGTCCTTTCCAGTCATAATGCTGGAATCAGAGAAAGAAATAACTTTTTTTCCCTTTGGGGTATCAGGCTGTGTTGAATTACCTCAGCCACATGCAGAAAAAATGTTTAAATGGGCATTCTTCTCGGACTCCTTTGTCTGCCTTCCAATCAAAGGATCTGGGAGAAGCTCAGAGAAACACCAATGTTACTCTCGCAAGAACAATGAAATGCATTCTCTTATCATCTTGAAACAGTTTTCTTAGGAAAGTGCCAGAAGGGGAAAAAAGAGTGAGTTATTCAAATGGACAAATGTTTGTCTAAAACAGGAGCCACAGCAGTATGGTGTAGCAGTTAGAGTACTAGTCTAGGTCTCAAGAGTCCCAAGTTCAAATTTCCACTCTATCATGGAAAATCATCAAGTGATCTTGGGTCCAACACTCTCTTCCTCAGCCTACCTCAAAGGTTATTTGCAAAATGGAGGAGAAGGACAATGTTTTAAGTCACTTTGGGCTCCCACTGGGGAGAATAGTGGAGTAAAAACCACCTAAATTTAAAAAAATGTCTTGTCAGTGTCCACAGGATCCATTTTCTTGTCATAAATTTGGGCTCCACCTCAGTTTTCCTTATCCTTTGCCACATTATTCTCCTTAGCTTCCTTACATGTATTCGAGTTACCCATGTACAAGTGGAACCTGAAGTTCTCCCAGATTTACTACTGACTTCCAGAAATCTGTTCCCCTGAAACAAATGGCAGCTTCAGAGGTCAATTCAAAGGAATTACATCACTGCTGAGTTCCCTCTCTTCCCTAAATTCCACTTTTTACAGGCACCACCACCAGATCTCCAGGAATTTCCCAAGATGGAAGCCCTAAAATTTACATAAAGGTTCCTTTATTGCCTCAGACCATCGAGCTCAGAAGCATCAATCCTGGCCAAAGGCAGGTGTTTGGCATCTACTGTCTTAAGCTGTGATGTTCAGGAGGCCACCTTGGGCTTTCTACATGCAAGTACACCCATTCACAGATTGCACAATCTAGATTCATCCACTTTTAGGATCCTCATTTCAAGTAATGGTCCACCTTTTAGAAAGTGGGGGCAATCAAGAGTTGCTGGAAGTCCTCCTATGGTCTGGCTGGCAGTTCAGTGAATGGTTGCAGAAATGTTTGGTGTGGACTAGGACCTGAGAAACCCAGGTTAGAATCCTCATCCTGCCATGGAGGTTTACTGGCTGACCTTAGGTGAATCACACACATTCAGAATAACCTTCTATGTAGGGTTATTCTGATGATACATGGCAACCCGAAGCAGCTTACCTCATTCTTCTCTCCTCCATCTTCTCCTCACAACCACCTGTCAGGTAGGTTGGGCTGAGAGTGCGTGACTGGCCTAGGTCAACAGTACGCTCCCGTGGCCAAGCAGAGACTTGAATATTGGTCTCCCAAATCCGACTGGCATTCCAACTGGTACACCACACAGGCCTTTAGTATGCGAAACAGGACTTAGCTCACGAGGGTCAAATCCTGGCTTTTCTCAAGAAAATGCCAGTTTCATCATGGCCACCCTGGCCAGCTGTCCCTATAGCCAGGCAATATGCAAAGGTCATGGGGATAAGAAACGTATGAGGACTGTGCCAAGATGTCTGTGTTCACACCATTATTAAGACCGCCTGTGGTTAAAAACCAGCTTCCAACCAGGCTTCAGATTACCCTAACGTAACATTGTTTGTAGGGCTGTAACCCTAGGCTGGCAATCCTAAGGGCTGAAGGGTCTTCCAGAGATGCAGCTGGGCCAAACTGCGCCTGTTGCGCAGTGTGTTTTTTCTGGCCCCCCATGGGCCCCCTGCGGCATCCCCCACGGCACATACGCCCCGCCCCCACCCCCCTTCCCACACTTACCTACATTCCTTTTCTATTTCTAGTACTTTTTGTGGCTGAAAAAAGCAGCCTCTTCACAGTTCAGGGGAAAAAATGCCTGATGAACTATACTTACCAGGAGACCTTGTGAGCCCCAAGGTCTCCTGAGAACTGTAGTTCCTCAGGCAGTTTTTTCCCCTGAACTGTAAATAGGCCGCTCTTTTCAGCCACAAAAAGTACTTAAAAAAGAAAAGGAACGTAGATAAGTGTGAGAAGGGGGGTCGGTGTGTGTGTGTGCCGTGGGGGGGCTGTGCGGGGCCACAGGGAAAAGGGGGAGGGGCCGGGGTGATTTTCCGCCCCCCCCCAGGCATGCGCCCGGTGCATGACACACCCACCCACCCCCTGGGCGCTCCGCCACTGGGGTGTTCAACATTTTTGAGCCTGCGGGTGCATTTGGACTTCTAACATAGGATGATGGGTGCAGTAATAAAATGGCTGTCACATGAGGGGAAGCCAGTCACAAAACGATTGCCTCAACTTAACTTCAGTCATGCAGGGTAGATCCTTGTGCTGTGGTGATAGGAGCAACTGCCACAGCAACACTTTTTAAAAAAAGAAATTGCTCAGCCAGTCAAATTTTCAGCCAGAAGCCTTGCTGGGCAAAAGGTCTACCTGATCCCACCCACTTCTTAAAAACACTTGGTGGGGGCTAGCAAAGGTGTTGGATATCAAAATGCGGACCCCTGCCCTAAGAGATTGGTGGCAGGATGTGACATCACAACACCCCTTTCAGCTGCATAACCAGAAGTGGCATCAGCATATTGTGGGACACTCGAGGATTCCCCTGAAACTCTATGTTCTCTTTCCATAGAATTTTGGAGAAATCTAAAACATATCATTTCTGACTACACAACTCAAAGTGAGGTCAGAAGATGCTGCTTACCCCCCGTCCATTTCTGCACTGCCCTATTAACTGGTGGTGAGGAACCAAAGCAAAATGTGGTTAGCTGTCCCCCAAAATGGACAAGATGGCTACAATAATGGTAGGTGGAGTGGTCTCCTTTTGGACAATCATAGTAAGTGTTGCTAGTTCAATAAAACCATGGTTTTGTGTGGGGTGCTCTGTGAACCAAGCGAAAAAAAGTGCAAATTTTAAAGAAGGCCAAGGAAAGGAAAGGAAGGGAATAAAAACTGGCATAGGGACAGGAACCATTTCAGACTTCCATCAAAGAACCCTGGGAACTGCATTTTGGTAAGGCAGCTGAGAAGCTCTAGAGATCCCAAACTAACCTTTGAGACCTATAGTTCTGTCTCTGGAGAGGAGGAGTTTAAACCAGTTGAATTTATACAGTACCCATGCCATTCACTTTGAGAATGAATAGTTTGAAACAGAAAGGAAGCAGTGTGATAAGACATCAATCACAATAATTTCTAGCAGGAACATTAATTGTTGACTGAAGCAAAATGCAGAAAAGAGAGAGGGCAGCAAGGAATAAATCACATTAGTCAGGACAGCTGCCAAGACATAAAGGGGGGGGGAGGGGAAGACTGGAACAGAAGCAGAACAAACAAAAGGGTAGATTTACTGTCAAAGGCCTTCACAGCCAGAATTAACTGGGTGTTTTCGGTTTTCCGGCCTGAAGATGCCAGCCATAGATGTCGGCAAAACATTAGGAACAAAAACTTCCAGACTCTAGAAAACTACCACAGACTGGAAAGCCCACAACACCATAAAAGGTAGATATCTGGAGAAGTTGAAAAAGAAGCAGAACTCAACAATCATCAAAAGGGAAGAACCGGGCTGCCCGTCAAAGTTGAATACGATGGTGAAGCAGGATGGAGGCAGAACAAAGATGCAAAAGGAACAGAAAGAAGAACATTTAAAAATATGCCCCCACATCTGGACGGTGGGCTGTGGTCTGCATTGCAAAGAATACTGGAAGATTTAATGCCTAACTAGATGTTGCACACCACATGAATTCACCACAGAGCAGCTGCTAGTTACTGGTGGCAACTCATGAGTAAACCTGCAGCAGGGCCCCCCACAGCAGCTCCCTGGGGTGTTTCAGCACAGGGGACACACAAAGCAAAGACACCTCCACCTCCCACACTGTGGTCCTGATCTGCACCGAGCCCCATTGCCTGCTCACTCACAAGCTGACACCAGAATCCACCAGCCACAGTACAGCTGCAAGTTCCCATGAAGAACTCCTGCAGTTTGTAACAGATTTTAATGGAAGGGTGAAACTCTTATGGTTATGGAGGGAACTGTGTGAAACACTTGGTAAAGCTGAAAAGTGCAAGATAAATGCTACGTATTCTTACTACAATTGCACTGGCAACTTGGACACTTTTGAAGCAACTTTCTTTACAGCCTTGGTTGGTTCATGTATTTGGCATAACATTGCAAGAGAACGATGGACCAGTTTCTAAAGCTGCAGTCCTCAAACTTATTGCAATGCAAGTGTAACCCCCATGCCCAGAATGGGTTGAACCAGTATGGGGGTGGAGACTCAGAGCAGCAGAAAGGCTGCAGAGCTCTTTGGAGAAGACAAGGCTACCAGACTCGGACCTTGGTTGTATAAGCCCTTGACACCTTGTTAAGGGCTTCTTTTTGTGGTTGTAATGGGTGAGAGTTCTCCTGGAAACCTTCATCATGTTGCATCCTGTTCATCAAGCCCTTGGAGTCTTCAGGAGCCAACCCACTTGCAAAGAAGAATTGGACTTGGCAGTATCAGTAGCCTGTAAATACAAGGCCTTGAAATTGCAACCTGAACAGGACCTTGAAATGTGATGTTAAATGTTGATGTTATGTGTTATTTGTAAAGAGAAGTAAACTGTTTTGTTTAAATTTGGTTCTTTGCAACTCCTTCCAAGTACTGCCCCACAGACCCCCCCAAGCTGAGGATACACAAGCCCCATTGAACTCAATGGGATTTACTTCTGCTTTGGCTTGCTCAGTAATAAGGATAGCATCTGCCTTTTATTTAGTATAGTGGCACACATCTCTAAAAGCAATATTTTTCCCAAGGAAGCCTGAGTTCTGTCAAAATGGCTTCGTTGATACTCTACGCAACTGTGCTTCAACGAAGCATCAAACGGCTTTGTGCACTTGGCCGATGGCTAGTCACGCTGGCAAAATGCCAGACTCTGTTCTGTTCTCAAGCACGTGAATGGGAGGAAGACAGAAAACACAGGGAGCAGAAGAGATCTCAAGATCAGCACAAATATTTCTGCACTGCTAAGTGAAGTATGAGAAGACAGCTCCTGCTCAAGTTGTGTGTCGTATGGCCAGACGAGCAGCAAGGAAGTTAGTACCCGATGGAAATACCAGAGGAGCATCTTAGTTTTCTTTTTTTTTCTTTTTTTCTTTTCAAACATTACAGTTATGGAGAACTACAGGAAAATATATCACCACTGTGAAAAAATTGTTTTGAAATCCCTGGAAGCTTTAGGCCTGAAAGCAGTTATGGGATGAATGAGGACCAACAAACTGAAGTTGAATCTGGACAAGACAGGTTCTCTGTGATCTGTGCTCCTGAGTCCACAAGATAATGCAGCAACTGGTTCTGGATGCCCCAGAAGGATCAGGTGTGAGATCTGGGGATACTCCTAAATTAATTGCTTTCCTTTGAGGTTCAGATAATGGTGGTGGCCACAAGGGCCTTCCAGAAGCTCTGTCTGGTTCACAAGCTCTGCCGATTTTTGAACACCTAGGACCTGGTCATCCTCTGGTAACCTCTTGATCGTATGTATTGTGCTTGAAGGTGGTCTGGAAGCTGGAGTTGATGCAGCATGTTGGTCCTTAAGAAACTGCATTAGCTCCTAATTCACTCCCGGGCCCAATTCAAGGTGTTGACATTGACATACAAAGCCCTAAACAGCTTGGGCCCCGACTACCTGAAGGAGTGTGAACCTGTATGTACCTGTCGGGGCACAGGGAGACACTTCTGGTGGTGCTTCAAGGTTGGGGGAGCTCACAGAAGGCTTTCTCTGCGATTGCCTCCAGGTTCTGGAATGGTCTCCCCTAGGAGATTTGCCAGGCGCCTACCCTTGATGGGTTTAGGAGAATCATGAAGAAGATCTTCACACAGGAATTTGGTTGGCCTCCCTGTAAATCCCCTCTATAGCTGCTGGTCTGGGAAGTGGACATTGGAGATATTTTAATGCTGTTTTATTGTTGTTTTTATTGTTATATTTTATTTATGATATTTTATTGTATTTTTAACTGTTTTGAACCTGCTTAATTCACTGAAAGATGCACGTATAAGGTGAAGTATGTATATTTATAAATAAATACGCAGCCTTTTGCTATCCTGCATAATTTTTCTTGGGAGACCATTTCACAGATTATATATTGCATCCGAATGCATCTACACCTTTTGTATGTGTGCACATAAAACTGTAAATGTGACACATGCACAACTGTAATCATGAAGACATTGGTTGTGGCTCACTCTTGAGCACCGATCAGATGGCAAACTCAGATCTGTAAATGCACTATGTCTGAAAGAAAACCTGATGATCTTAGTTCCTCTTCCTTTCTCTTCACATTCCACCGAATGAAGACTTCCTCTGTGAATGCACATTACGTGCCAACTCAACTCAAAACTGTCACACTGCAACAAATTAAGAAGTCTTTGATACAAAAACAATGCAGTCCTAAGCAGAGGTGCGCCCTTATAAGCCCTTACAGTCAGTGGGGTCAGAAAGGTGCAACTCTCTTCAGGATTGCACTGAAATCTGTTAGTCCTTGAGGTTCCACAGTTGGTGGCTATGTGCCCACGGGGGCAGCAGATATCCCACCAGTGAGCATTGCCCACTGGCAGTTCAGCAACCGGTGGGAGGCAAAAGCTTTTTCTTAAAAAAATCTGTCAAAAATCTGGAAAAAATACAGACGCGATATCACACGTTTCTTTCTATGGTTTTACCAAAGAGTTTCCTCCAGTTCCTAGAGAAAGCTGATATCACACCATCACTGACAGCTGCCCCCCATGCCCCCCCCAGACTCCTGTTGGATGCCAAGCTAAGCCTGGCAACTCTACGCAACCCTCTTCTTGGATTGTTGCTGCAACAGGCTAGCTTGGTTATCCCACTAGGCTTTGAAACAAATTAAACACATTTAACTTGAAGAACCACCCACTGCTACATACATTTTGTGAGTGATGCATGCAAAATTTAGATTCTGATATTCCCAAAAGTACATGCAGGCTGAAAAAAATACTGTTGAACCTAAAGACATTTGTCTAAATAATGCTAAACCTGCCTGGAAATTCAATTTAATGAGTGAGGAATTAAAATTCTTGTGGCAGCTGTGGTCAACAGAGCAGCACGTGCCACAAGAGACTGCCACTAAATCCACTGCTCTTCCTGTAGGGTGGAGCAGCAGGAACAAGAGAAGGAAGAAGAATCTCTACCTGATCTGGCAAGGAGTTCTCTAAAGTATCTGGGAGGGAATGGATTCCAAGCATCTTCTGGAAGACAGCAGTTCATATAATTTATCTTGCTTCTTGAACACTATTCTGGTACACTAATCCTTTAAATGAAATACTACCATTAGATAATATTTTATCCATTTGGATCCCCTTCAACATGAGTTTCTGTCACATGCTTGGAAGTGGTTGAATGTCATCCCTTCTTCCACCACTATGGCCTCACTCTCACAAAGGATATAAAGTTATGTCTGAGGTATTCAGCCTGCACTTGGTAGCTTCCAGGATTTAATACTTCCCCGTACCGGGATATCTCCAGGCTCGCCTGATCTCCTCAGATTTCAGAAGCTAAGCAGGGTTAGCCCTGGTGAGTATTTGGATGGGAGACCTTGAAGGAATACCAGGGTTGTGATGTGAAGGCGAATTACCCCAAAACTCTGTGGGTCACCATAAGTCAGGTGCGACTTAATGGCACACAAAAAAATACAAAGATTCTCTTCACACAGATGTCACAGAGAAGAGTTCTAATGTCATTCTCCCCTTGATATGGGAGTGTTCTATGTGCAAGAAGAAATCTTATTCTTTGTTTCTCAC
This sequence comes from Sphaerodactylus townsendi, assembly GCF_021028975.2. Lineage (NCBI taxonomy): Eukaryota > Metazoa > Chordata > Lepidosauria > Squamata > Sphaerodactylidae > Sphaerodactylus > Sphaerodactylus townsendi. Next base: position 980,820 of record NC_059433.1, on the reverse strand, counting down.
AAGATGCTCCACCTTTACTGGCCCAGCAACGATTCATCACGACAGTGAAACTATGGTTTGACAACTCAAAACACATTAAAGCCACTATCAGTGTAATTCTAAACAAAATGATAGCCTTCTAAATCCGCTGACATCAATGGGTTTAGATGGTTATGACTTTGTTTGGAATTTCTCTGGTCAGTTATGCATCGCCTCCAGTCATTTCATCGCCGCAGAGTTTCACAAGCGTGGAGTGGAGCCTGCTCGCGACGAAGCCGAAAGCAGGCTTAGGAGGTCAAGAGGCAGGCGTTCGACGGACGCTTGTTCCTTCTGTCGCAGTTAAATGCTTCGCGGGTGTCACAGCCATTTCGCCCTCCGGACTCTGAGGTCGGAGGACAGTGTAAGGCCACTGCGACTCCATCACTTCCAGAAGGACACGGTAAGTGGGAGGGAGGAGGGGGAACAGCGCCGCCCCGCGCGCCACCGCGACCGCCAGCAGGAAGACGCCCTTCCCCAACAACAAACCCTTTAAAGGGTTGTTAATGAAATGCCTGGAGGTCACTTCTGCGAGGGAGCGCGATAGGGTCGCCGCTGCTGCTGCAGCAGCGCCAGGTGAACGGAAGCGCTCCGGGGCGCTTTTACCCCAGGTCAAGTCAGATTGGGCCGTGCAGAAACGGCCACTGTAGCATACTTTTGTAAAAATTGTGTAACCTCTCACATGAAAATAAATAGGAACTTAACTGCTCCAGCCACACTGACTGGAGTCCATGGGCTTTATACTCAGTTAAGTGTGTTTAATTAAGATCGTAGCCTTTTGATTTACATGGGAGAGTTGTATTAAACACTAAATAGCTGCAACACCTGATACAAATAAAACAGTTTCTCTTTTGGTTTGGTTTGTTCACTCCACAGAACCTACAGATACAATTTGCTGATGATTTCACATATATTCACAATTTGCTGATTATTTCACACATGCATCATGAAAAATATGATGTTTCAAGGCAATCAGTATTTGGAGCACAAGAAATCTGTGGAATGTCAAAATCTCAAAATGATGCATGTATGCTTTCCATTTTCCATGGGCATTTTTTCCCCATACCATACATGACAGCATTTCTTAATGCATTAAGTCTCCATTATGTTGCATATGGTTTCTATTTTAAAACCTTGGATGCTTTTATGAATTTGTTCCTTGACTTCATTCATTGTTGTCTAACGACTGTTCACAATGAATGATGAGAAAAAGGCCAAGTAGCCCTCTCTCACTTGCCTGACCTACCTACATCTCAAATCACCTCAATAATTTAATCCAAAACAGTCATCCTTTGGGGAAAAAAATCTGATAACTGAGCGGGAGACACCTTCTCTAGTGCACTCCTCTTCTTTATGTTTCTCTCCACAAAATGGAGTAAACTATACTGAAAAGAAAAATACTAACTACATATATCTTGTTATGGAAGAATTTGTATTTTTGTCTTACTATCTCTGGGAGTGGGGAGAGGTGTTTTAATAGGATTCAAATCCATTGTGGTGTTTTGTTTTTCAAACTGCACATCATATTGAAAGCTGGGCATGGTCATTCACTTTCATTTTTTTATATCCCGAAAGCATTCCAGAAGCAGTCGGCGCGGCTGCCGGCCTCTGGGCTGAACTGGAGACCTTCCAGAATTATAACAGGTTTCCATTCTCCAGAGATCAGTTCCCCAGGAGGAAATTCCCCCCCCCCCCAATCTCCTTGAATTTTTCAACCTGGAACGAGCACCTGGCACACGCAGAGCAGCAAATTCGGGAAGGACATTAACTAAAAACAGTGGCAGAGCCAAGCACTAGTTCCCACCCTGGCACAGGAGTGTGCCACAAGTGATTGCATGACACAAGAAATCAAATGCTCTTTTGAACTCAAAACCCCCACCCAGCAAGGCTGTCTTCCCCATTAGCCCCTAATTTACTGCCTTGACTCTTTCCAGGTAACCTGTGCAGGTCTGGGTAAAATCTGGCTCATGTTCACAGGAATGACAGCGTTCTTGCATCACTCCCACTGCAAAGATGCAATCAAACCACCTGCCCTCAAACACAGCTGCCTGTTGCATTTCTGACTAAATCACGGCTTTGGGCTTGTCTTGCTGTCAACTCTGCTACAGTCAGAGGACTTAGAAGGGTATAACTATGGTTGCCAATCAAAGTTAATCCATATAGCAGTAAAACCACAGAGTTTCCAGCAATTCCTAGAGTGGACTGAGGCGTTTTCCCCATGGACCATATATTCTGGGATAAGGAGGTGAAAAATCCTGGTTTGGCCATGACTTCCACACGGTTTCCAGGCCTAAATCAGGCCTGCACCACAAGATTTCCCTTATCCCATGGCTTTCAAAAAACGATAATAACTGGAGGTTCTTTTTAAAAAGCCCGGACCGATCCCACTCCCATGCAAGCACCGCAGGAGACCGACTGGTTTATTTTTCCCTCCTGGCTGCCTGCTCTCCCCGCCCCACAGCTACAGCCAATGACAACATCAGAAAAACGGGAATGTCTGTGCATGCACAGGAATCAATGTAAACTACGTAAACACAAACTATGTAAACTATGTAAACTATGTAAATGTAAATATTCATGTGGAAAATGAAAATAAACCGGGGGTTCCTACACAGTTCACTGGAGTTCTTCCTCCCAGCCTGAAAACGCTGATGGGGCAGCCATGCGAAGGGAGAAGCAGAGATACAAACAACCCAGTATGTTTGATCCCGGTTTTCCCTCGGGATATTATGTCAGTGGGGAACATGCCTGACATTACTGCCAGATTTTTTGCAGAAGTAACATCATGCTATCATCTGCTGGCAATTTTGTTCATTATTTTTCTCCTGCTGCTAGCTGCAGGGGTGGCAGAGGGAAGCTGGAACCTTGGGTAGGAGATCCCCCGCACCCAGTGGGAAAATGGCAAGTTTGGGTGTAATTTCTAACCACACAGCGACATGGGATGTGCTCCTTCCCTTAACAGCAGACCATTCTTTTCAGGTGTAAGAATGAAATGTTACTCTGATTTTAATTCAAAAGGAAGAATGTCTCAGTTATCACAATTTTGACTTAATTAGAGAATATTTTGTAACCCCCTTGGTGAGGTGGCCTACACATCTTCGTTATTCCAAATCTGTCTCCCAAAGCAATTTCCCCCCAGCTCTTCCTCTGACGTGTGTGTGTGTGTTGCCAGACCTTCTAGCCACAACACTGTTTGCTGCATCATGTGCTTTGGAATGTTTGCTCTCTTCACCTTTACAAGTGTTCATATTGCTAATCTCCTCCACTGCAGTTCTTCAGACAGAGTTTAGTTCTGCACTGCATTTACTGCACTGAACTTGCATATTAGAGGCACTTCAAAAGTAACAAATGTTAGTTACTGTCACAAGTACTGAGTAACATACTTTCTCCAAACCCATTATTCCACAGTGTGCAGACAGTCTGAACCTCAGTTTGCCTGCATCTCAACTTGCCAGCCATCCTGAGCCATCTTTTCCCCTGCCTGATGCCACTTCCTGACCTGTGCAGCTTGGTCTGGCCATGAGCCTATCCTGTCAGATTAGACAGAAATCCTCCCATCTTGGATATATCAGCAGAAATGCCCGCCCACCCCATGCCAAGATCTCAGTTCCTGTGCTGTAACACTGACAGTCATTCATCCCACGAGATGAGCATTCACATCTGTACTTCATATTCCCAGCAGCTACTGCCCTCAGTGCTGCCATATGTGCTCCGAACCTGAGGCTAGGACAGCTCCTAATTATCTCAAAGATAGCTGCAATATATGTGTATGAATAGATACACACACAGAGTCCTCGTTATGGTAGGAATTAAAGGAAGACCCAATCTGCAGTGATTCCATCATTGGCTTGGGATCACAGGGAGAGATAAGGAACCTAAGGCCACATTCAGGGCCAACATGGGTATAAGTTTCAGCAGTGGCATAGTGGTCAAGAGCAGGTGTACTCTAATCTGGAGGAACCGGGTTTGATTCCCTGCTCTGCCGCCTGAGCTGTGGAGGCTTATCTGGAGTATTCAGATTAGCTTGTGCACTCCAACACATGCCAGCTGGGTGACCTTGGGTTAGTCACAGTTCTTCTGAGCTCTCTCAGCCCCACCAACCTCTCACGGTGTTTGTTGTGGGGGGAGGGAAAGGAGATTGTAAACCCCTTAGAGTCTCCTACAGGAAAGAAAGGGGGATATAAATCCAAGAAATTTATGAATGGAAACGTGCGTCTCAAAGAGCGTGTCAAAAAACGGACCGAAAAAATTATACAAGACGACATCGTGATAAAGAGAGCTAAGGTGGCATTCATGTATTACTTCTTATATTTTCTTTGATCATAGGCGATAACAAGTGTAACATCGCTTATTTAGCTTTAGTTTCTATTCAGTGGACTTTTGAGGAGCTGCTAGGATTGACGCCAGCTGAAACAGTTCACTCTCAGTTTAGTGGACTGTTTTGAGTGTGCACTAAACTGAGAGTGAACTGTTTCAGCACGCGTGAGAAAATCCCTGCGCTCCTTCCAAGGAAGTCCACTTGGAATAGAAATACAAATAAGCATTGTTGCACTTGTATTTTATGTATGATCAGAAATATAAGAGGGTAATACATTGAATGCCACTTTAGCAGCATACGTGTGTCTTGGATATAAATCCAACTCTTCTTATATAACTGAATCTAAACCCAAGTGTAATGAATTCATGCTTCCTTGGAACCCCCAATGCTTAATTCCAGATGTAGGCAGGCTAAACCAAGTAACGGGAGGAAGTGCAGCTGCATGTTTTTAGTGGCATCCTATTCTTCATCCAAGGAGCCATGTGGCGTAGTGGTTAAGTGCTTGCACTGCCACTCACACGGTCAGGAGTTCGAGCCCCCTGTGGGTCAGATATCCTGGCAGCTGGCTCATGGTCAACTCAACAATCCATCCATTCCTTGGTCAGTAAATGTCCCTAGCACATTGCCATGGGGTAAAGAATAGCCGGGGAAAGCAATGGCAAACTACCCCACAAAAACGGCTTGCCTTTGAAATCACTGCTTGCAGTGGTACCCCAGGGTTGGACACGACTGAAGGGGAAACTTTACCTTTTATTCTTCATCCACTGATTCTGATACACAACAGAAATTCTAGAAATTAATTTGGGGGCTGAACTGCCAGGCAAGTAAAAGATTTACAAAGTTTAGCCACAGCTCTTAAAAACTGACGTTGAATTTCTTCTTTAATACATATCACAATACTGTGGTGCAATTCTGTAGCTGACGTTTGCAAGAGACAGCAGCACAATTAATTCTTAGGTAGGTAGCTGGGAATTTTAACTGGCATCTACAAATGCAGTTTGATAGGATGTACAAATCTCCCTTATTTTGGAGCTGTCTGCCTACTTGTTATCTTCAATTTCTGAAATGTTGATCTAAAAGTTGTACATAAATGAAACCATGTCACGTGGGTATTTTCAAATGACATCAAGCCTGGGTAGAGCACTTGTCTGGCATGCTCCAGGCTGATCCTGCCTTGAGCAGGGGGTTGGACTAGATGGCCCGTGTGGCCCTCCCAACTCCATGATTCCATGTTCCTACTGGACCAGAGAATAGGACTAGAAATAAATTATGAGCAGAAAAGGTACTGGCTGGACATCAGTAATACATTTTTTACAATGAGAGTAGTTAAGCAGTGGAATGGGCTTCCTCGGGAGGTGGTGAGCTCCCCCTCACTGGCAGTCTTCAAGCAGTGACTTTAGGGTGATCCTGGATTAAGCAGGGGGTAGGACTCACCTAGAATCACAGGCCCCTTCCGCACACGCAAAATAATGCGTTTTCAAACCACTTTCACAACTGTTTGCAAGTGGATTTTGCTATTTCGCACAGCTTCAAAGAGCACTGAAAGCAGTTTGAAAGTGCATTATTCTGCATGTGCGGAATGAGCCATAGATTCATAGAGACTTAGAGGCCTGAATGGCCTCTTCCAACTCTATGATTCTAGGAGTCTATGATTCTAGGTGGGTGATACCTTACACATGAGAATGTGTCTTGTTGAGGACAGAAACCCCACTATTATCCTCAACAATATGCTGCCAAGCAACCAGGACAACATGAGTCAGCTAAGATTCAGCAGTTGACACTGAGTTACACTGCCAAAGGTCCATCAAGGTTGGCAGCACTCCACAGCTAGGGTTGCCCATTCCAGATTGGGAAATACCTGGAAAATGGAGGTGGGAAGTGGAGCCAGAGAAGAGCTGAGTTGAGGGAGGGGGGGGGGGATTCAATGCGGTATAATGCCACAAAGTCCACCTGCCAAAGTGGCCGTTTTTTTGTCAGAGGTTCTGATCTCTGTCACCTGGTAATCGCGAGAGATCTCCAGTGGCAACCAGGAGGTTGGCAACCCTACCCAAACTTGGCATTCCACTTAAATCACGCAGATCCTTTCATGTACGTACATTTGCTTGAGTTGTACAAAATAGGCTGATTGAATTCTCTAAGTATGTTGTTAAAAGAGGGAAGGGGTTAAATGGCGAGCACGATGGGGAACCTGCCTTATAGGAAAGATAAAAGGAGCATAGAGGCGGGAAATACAAATGGGGGGGGGGGCACTCTGCTGTCTGCCTCCAGGAACCCTTTCCCGATGATCACTAAGCAGAATGACTGGCTGAAAAGCCAATCATTTGCTAAATGTCACACTACTTGTTGATCATTGGGTGGGACTTCCTGGAGGCAGACAGAAGAGTCAGTGAACAGGCTGAGAACAGGGCAACTCTGCTGCACTGCTGCCATTTGATCCTAGGCAGAGTTACACCCTTGGAAGCACAGGGACTTCAGGGCACTTAGAAGAATATACCTGTTTAGGATGACCCTGTTGGTTTCTGACTTTGCACAACCTGTTCTTGGAGAACATAAAAGCTAGGCACATAATATTTTATTATTTAAAAAATGAAAGCTAGACCTTTACTAAGTGATGTTTTCTATACCAAATCAAGTCCATGGGATTAAAAGTTTACTAGAGTAAGAAACTAGTCACCAAAGGTGTGGCAAGGAAGGGCCTGGTCAGAATCCTCCCTTCGCCCGGGAGGTTTGCTGTGGCTCCCCTCTCTCCGGCGAGCCCACCCGACAGCTCTGAAGGCGAAACGAGGAAACTCAGTCAATGAATGACGCCTGAGCTCCTTGGAGGGCGGATGCAATGAAAACGTGCTGCTATCTTACACTACACTAGCTTCATCTACCTTCTTGCAATCCCATCTTCAATGCATTCAACAGAAGTAAGTCCCATTGAGATTAATTTCTGACTGATACACTTTAGGAGGCACCACATTTTAAAAATAAAAAGGTCTGAAGATGTTAAAGTGCATTTGGAAGGAGTTTTACATCCTGATTTTCAGCCAATAGATGTTTTCGTTTTCTACAGAAGGTATGTTCTTCTGAACACAATTGCACAAAATGTTCTGTTTCCTGATCACATCAGCTGTAATGAAACTGCAACAAAGGCCAAAGAAAGAAACTTCAGAAACCATATTTACTTGTTGTTTCCAGGTGCAGTTATTAACAAAGCTGTTTTTAATAGCTAAAAAGATGGCAGCGAGTACATGGTCTGGGAGGAACTAGAAAAAGAGCTTCTATAAAAGTTAATTCCAAGACATTTAACTGAAATTATGCTTTCCCCCTCCCCCTTACTGTCACTGTTTAAACCCATCAGATACAGAAGAAGAAAAAAGGGGAAGCGAATAAATATTTTCAAGGTAGCCGAGTCAGAGTAGGTTATTGTCATTTAAGCAGTCTTCTAAAACGATGTTATTAGAGGACATCATCTCAGCTGGATAAGCTTTTACACATCACTGATGTGCAACGTGCTTCTCCAACAGTTATTTCACTAACAAATTTCCTGAGTTACTCAATCAGCTGTTTTGAAACATTAACATGTGCCAAAGTAAATCAGGAAGGGGGGGGGGTGTCAGTGGTTTCCTGTTGGTAGCTCCACAGAGCAGTGTAGCCTTCTGCACCTCAAACTGAAACTCTCTACAAGCTCCCACTTATTCTGCAACCAAACTGACACGGAGAAGTCAACAGAGAGTAGAAAGGGTAGAGCCTTCACCCCCTGCAATGAAGGCTCCTTTTCCCAAACTCTACCCCTCTAGACCAAGGGCACCTGTTAAGGAAGGGACCAAAACAACCTCTCCCATGATTCAGCGCAAACCACAGATAAGTTCAACACACTGAAGAGCCATTCACCCTGGTTTCTAGGTTTCACAAAGGCACAAATTCCCTTCACTTGAAAATGTGAGCTTAAAAAATCACGCTTTTAAGTTTCATTATTTTTTTAGGCAATGTGACATGCCTCATCTTCACACTGTCCTGTGACATTACTGAAATGTCTGGAATGCCCCCCCCCCACACTTGATCCACGGGCATTCCAAGAAGACAGCAACCACTGGCACTGGGCTGCTCTAATGATGGTCCTGTTTGGGTCTAGGAATGGTGGTTTGCTTCAGTTTTAGAAAATCTTTGATCCATGTCTGGCTGAATCTGGACATTTCAACTGTTTGCTATTGTATTTCCTTTCCTCTGTGGATGACCAACTAACCCCAAGAGGTTTAGTCATTTGTGTAAGTGCCCCATGTAAGGAGGAGAGTTCGGCCTTTCATAAGGCGTGCAACACTGCATAGAATTTTTGTACATCTAAGCAAATGTTATTTGTGTAAAGCAGAGCTAGCCCGCGGCCACCACGCCAACCATTCCACCAAAAGGAGAGAGATTTGACCCCCAGGGGACGCTGCATTCTGCTCCCAAGTGGAAAGAGAATTTTAGCTGACAGGATGCACATCTGGGGGCCAGCGCATGCCGTGAGGCGGCTGTCTGCTGCTACCCTACAAACTGGCAGCTCAGATGCCTTGAAAAATAGGCGAGAGGGATGGAAGAGTGGAAAGATGAGGACAGACAGACGAATGATCCGGTGTCAGAGAGAGGCCCCCCAAATGCGCCCCGTGTGACGAGAAAACAACACAGAAGGGGAAATGCAGAAGAGGGGACAAGCCTCGTGGCGGAGAGATGTGGCGGGCGGGGGCGGCCCAGCTCCCAAGCGCCTCTCCTGGCCAGCCTCCCCCCGCGTGGAAGGGAGCTGTCAGGCAGGCGAGAGGTCCTCCCCTCCCCTCCCCCTGCTGCTGCTGCTGCAGCCGCCCGAAGAGTGCCGCTTGTTGAAGGAGCCCCCGGCAGCGGCAGCCAGACAAGATGGCCAGGGAAGGGGGGGGAGGGGGGGAGGGGGGGCCACCCGACGGGGACGGCGCAGGGCTGTCAGAGCTGGCCCCGGAACATCTGCGGAACCAGCCGCGCCCACCCTTCCCCCCCCTCCTCCCCGCTGCTTTCCCTCCATCGAGAGCCTCCTCCCCCCCACCCACCCCGCGGCAACGAGCCTGCCAAGACACGGCTGCACAGCGCTTCCTCTCAGAGATACCGCAGCAGGGACGCTGCTGCGAAAACCGGCAGAAGCCCGGACTTAACGCGCCGCGGGAATCAGCAATACCGCGAGGAATGGGCGGAGGGCCCCTGTCCCGGGCGGGCGGGCGGGCGGGCGGGCGGGGGGGGGGGGGGCTGCCCTGCCCATGCGGCTCCCCCGCCCGGCGCCCACCTTTGTCCGGCTCCGCGGAGCGGCTGGCGGCGGCGAGAGGCTGGCTCGGCGGCCCCCCTTCCCCGCCCTGGCGCACGGCGCATGCGCCAGGCGCAGACAAAGGGCCGCCTGGGCAAGGTCCGGCCACCTTCATTCATTGCCTCCGCAGCGCACCGCAAGACGAGCCCCCCCCACCCCCGCTGCCTGGCCCCCCACACAAACAGCGCCCAGGCCTGGGGGCGGGGCTCCAAGTACCCCCCATGCCTGGGCGCGCTGCGCTGCCGGGCGCCGGAGAAGGGCGGGCGACGCCGCCGAACAGCTGCAGCAGCTCCGGGTTGCCGGCAGCACAGGGGCGGGGAGGAAGGAGAAGACCCCCGAGATGCGACCCCCCCCCCGCCGCCGCCGCCGGTGGAGCTGCCCGGGCGGAGGCGGCCCCGGGCCCCGCTGCCGGCTGCGGAGGGTGCCGCAGAGCTTGGCAGACCCGAGGGAGAGCCGCCGCCGCCCCCCTCCCCGTCCCGGTGCGCTTCGCTCCTTGCCGCCCATGTGGTGCAGCACCCCGCCGCCCCAAGGGTAGCTCCGCCATCGGAAAGCCAAGCAGCGCCCGCCCGCCCGCCTCCGTGGCTGTGCAAGCAAGGCGACCAAGTGCCCCCCCCCTTCCCGGGGCCAGCTCCGCCCGCCCGCCCGCCACGCGCACCAGAGACCAGCTGCGCGCCACAGACCGACGGGGGGAGAGAAAGAGACGCCTGTCACCCCCGCCCTCCTTCATCGACCCGGAACGCTTCCCCCAAGCCCCGGCCGAGAGCCCCGCAGCCCCCAGGCACGGCAGCTGCTGCGCCTTCGCCCCCGCGGCTCCTACCTGGGCGGTGGGCTCCGGCGGGGTCCCCCGGCGGGCGGGCGGGCGGGCGGGCGGGCGGAGGCGCGAGGGAGCGCTGTCGCGTCGGAGCAGCCCCGGAGCTGGTGGCGGGCGCCTGGGAGCGGCGGAGTGGAGCGAGCCGGAGAGCGCCGCCGCTGCCTGCCCCTCCCTCCCGGCCCGTGACAGGCGGTGGGCAGTTCAAAGGCGGGCGGGGCCGCGCGCGCTCCCGCTCGGGCTCCTCGGGGGGCGTGGGCCTGAGCCCCCCCTCCCTGCCTGTTGCCGGCCGGCAGGGGGCGTCGCGAGCGCGGCTTGTCAATCAAGTCTTGGCGGGGCGACAGGGGGCTCCCCTAGCCCCACCTGCAGGCCCCCGGCAGACGTCCGTCGCCTCCTCCGCGGGCAGGACTGGCCGGACTCTGCCCCCGCGCGCCGCTGCCTGTCGGACGGACGGCCGCTCTCCTTCCCTTCGGGTCGGGACCCCGGGCTGGGAGCTGGCAGACAAGCCCCCGCGCTGCTGGGGCGGAGGAGCACTCGCCCGCCAAGAGAAGGTTGCGCTGTGCGCGGTGGGCCCGTGGCGGGGAGGCTGGCCTGGCCGCTGCCACACCTGGGCGCCCCGGGGCGGAGGGCAGCTCGGAGGAGCAGGAGCAGCGGGGGACACCCGCGCGCGCGCGCACCCCCCCTTCCTTAGACAGAGGCAGGCCAGCAGAAGGAGGCGCGCGGGCTGGCGGGTGAATGTTGGTGAGCATTCTATGGCGCTCAACCTTGCACCGATCTCTGCCACATCCGCGCGCCCCGGGGCTTCTCCCCCCACCTGTGTGAAGACCCTGATAAAGGCTCGAGGCTTAGAATCCCTTCCGGTCCCCCCCCCCCCACACGCACAGAAAGACACAGGGGCCACCGCCTCAGGGCTACGGCCGCATTTTTCGGACGGGGCAGCGACTGCGCCAGTTCGGTCCCTGGTGGCGAGTGTAGGGCTCGGTTTTGCAGTCGTCTGCCCCCCTCTGCCGTTCAACGGGGCGCACTGCAGGGGCTGCCTCGTGAGCAGGCGACACCCCACCCTACCCCAGCCTGCGCTGCGACAGGAGTCGCCCCCCTGGGTTTTAAGCAGCGAGACCCGAACCCCCGTTGCACTGTGCTGTGCCTGCTGGAGCCTGCGGGCTTAGGGGGGTGCCGCTATGCGCAGAGCTGCACTGTGTGTTATGCAAGGCACCGTGCCCAGGTGTGGCAGCACCAGTCAAGCCAGGAATGCTGTGCAAAAGTATTCGGGGAAAGAAATGAGCCACAGTGAGAATTCAGTCAAAGGTGAGTCTGTCACTTAACGGGTGAATTCTTGCTTTTTCTGAACTAGCTGACCCTAATGGATGCAAGGGGAAGTTTCACACATGACACCAAACACAGGTGCATTTTCTATTCCTGGAATGTAAATGGGAAACGGGCTAGGGTGTGCATCCCATTGTAAAATGTCACATTAACACACAAGTTCTCCTGTAATCTATGGTGGCTGCCTTACATCACTGGATCAGGATAAAAGGTTGTCCATGTACCAAATGTAAAGAAGATTAGGCACCGAGAAATGAGGCAAAATATTATTTAGCTCTTCCTTATCATAATGGGGATGGTGAAAAGACTTGGAATGATCAAGACATTTCAAACTCATCAACACAGATTTAATATTAATGTAATCTATGCATACATGACTTTGCCACCCGTGGAGCGTTCTGCAGGTATTTACTAAAGCTGTAAGCTCTGCAGATAAACTGAGGTAGAAAAAGTGTAAGCTTGGCAAATAGACTGAGGTAGAAAAAAATGACGTGATTTAAAGGGACATGTTACTGGATCTATTTCCAAAGATCTCTTCTAGAGAAAGATTTGTCATTCAGAATTTATTTTTCAAAGTGTAACAGTGTTCAAATTGAAGTAATACTACAATTAAATTTCTAATTTACTTTTTTTTATATTACTAGAAAGCCTAAGCACATGTATATAATTCTGCCACCATCAAGTGCATTAACATACAAAGAAATGACATATGTTGACAAGAATGAAAACAGAACAATGCAACGTGGGTTTCCTGGGGAGGAAAAAAAGATCAGAAGCCATTCATTTCTAGTGAAATCTAGTTCCCAACACTGCTGTGAACAGTCTCCTGCACCTTCTGTCATTCAACCAGCTCACTAACCTGAAATATCTCAACATATTCCTTCGTTCAAATTAACCTGCACCTTTATTTTTGCATCTCCCATGTTCCCTCATCCCCCCAAAACCACACGTACCAAGAGGCTGGGTCTGTTCTGATGGAGACAGAAAACCCAGGAGATGGCGGCATGATTGGAATATAGATCCCCTCATCACTATGGAAACTGGAGACAAAGCCTGTGTCAGGATTAAGAAATGCAAATCCACCCCAACATGGCTTGTGCTTTCCTATTAAACTGCTCCTACAGCAGCTATAAAATAGCCACAATATGTTCATGCACAGCTAAATAACTGCTATGAACTGATACAGTGTTAACTCCCATGTTCAAATGGTTGTAAATTAGCAATTAATTCCACTTTCATGTTCCTACTTGTCACCACAGTATCGATAACAACCTTGTCAAATGTCCTCAGAAGGGTCCTAAACTAAAATTCAATTAGCATATCAATATTAGTACAGCACCCACCAAACGCTAAGAATGTCTGTGATCCTGATCAGCAATTCATTTTTCATACGGGTCATAATTTGAACTGAGCAAAGTTTGACATTCCAGCAAAATTGGATCCATCCCTGATTGCCCACCCCCACCCCCTTGGCCATGAGCCCAATCAGACAAAGGGGTCTTTAGCAGGAGAGGAGTACATGAGCCCAGGAAGCTGCCTTATGATGGATCAGACCATTGGCCCAGCGAGGTCAGCATTGTCTATTCAGATTGGTGGAGGCTCCCGGAGTGGGAGTGGGGGTGGGCTTCTACCTGATCTTCTTAACTGGAGCTTGAACCTGAGACGTTCTGCATACCAAGCAGATGCTGGGCTACTGAGCCAAACCCTCTCCCTGGCCAGAGCTTGTGGTTCATTTTAATATTGTGAACTTTGATTCAGTCATGGGCTGGGTGAGGGCCAATACACTGAAACTCAATCCAGACAAGACAGAGAGAAGATTGGTAGAATGTTCAACGGGACATGGAGTTGGTCTACTACCTTCTCTGGGTGTGATTTCATTCATTGGTAGATTCCGCAAACGCCAAATGTAACAGGTGTAGGATGTGAAATAAATCAGTTGGGGGCGGGGCTTCACACAGGTTCCATTCCCATAATGAGTTTGGCCCATTTTATTCCCCCCAACTAGAGATTTTTGAAAGCCACTAAACCAGCAATCCTTTTGCATGATCCCAGGTCAGATGTGCTCCCACGTGAGCAACCAAGATGGAGCAGAGCTGTAGGGGGGGGATGGCACCTCCCACAGGTCACAGATCCTCGCCCCTAAATTTGCTTAAAAAGAGGCCGGTGGGCAGGCAAGCAAACAAGCAGGGGTCTCGCCTTCTCTTGCACGCGGGCCCTGCAGGAGGCATTGGTCCGCGCATGCACCCTGAGCCTCCATGACTCACTGGTCACGTGGGGGGCCGATTTTGCACCACCCACATGACCAAATGGTGTGCGCCCTGGGTCATTGGATACCCCTTGTCACCAGGGAGATACGCCTCTGAGCTGGAGACACTGAGTTTCCCTCTCTTCCACCCATTCAGTTTAGGTTCCGCACTGTCCACTGTCAGCGAGAATCCGCTTGCCTGCCATCCCGTGCAGGTTGCCGGGCACGTTGTGGGCAGATTCTCTGAGTGCCTGACAGAATATGAAGCCCCCCACACATGTTTTCTCCCCAAATCAGCAAGTATGACTACTATATAGATCTTCAGCAACACATTCATTATTGCCCAGCCATTGCAGGAAGGTCCCTTTTTCTTTTGTGTGTTGCACAACTATGCAGGTGCAGGCAATTGGATTGTGGGACAATCGGCATGTCTGTGGGGGGTTCATTTCATTATGCCTGCAAAACTACCCCAGCATTACAGGAAATTAAAAAAAGAGAGACAGAGGTATCTCCATGCGATGGCGCAAAAACAATCTGGATTGTTTCCATGGGCTCCAATTTCTGGTGGCACAGCACGCGTGGGAGTGGGAAAAAGGAAAACGGGTTCCTTTGTGACGACTACAAACCGTTACGTGCATGCTGTGTGGAATCCACCCTCCTTAAGAATAAAGCTTGCTGTTTAGGGAAGCTGTTAGATTCAGTACTCATTTAGGAAGCTCAAGTAACTCCCATGGGAAGAGAGGCCTTGCAGGCCCACAGTCGCCATTTCTGCCCAGAGAGCTTGGCTACAGTTATCCAGGTTAGATGATTGCAACACATTGTTTGTGGGGCTGTCTCTGAATGTTCAGAAATATTAGCTAGTTCAAAACATGGCAGATGGCTACTAACTGGAGCCTGCTAATCTGAACATATCTTCTGGCACTGGAAGATGGTCGTTGCCTTCCAGTCTGTTTGCAGGCAGAATTCAAGCTAGTTTCAATCTGCAAATGCTTGACATCAGATAATGCTGGTCCTGCTAGAGAGGCAACCATGGCTTGAAATGCTGATATTCTGGAAATGATGCATTTGCTGGTTGTGGGTGGGATGCAGATGCTGCTTCTGGTCAGCATAAGAATTTGCAGGTGCTTTGGAGATCCACTTAAGGTCTGCTGTTGGAAAAGCATATTGGTGGCTGTTGCTGGATTCCACACTGAAATTCCAGCCAGAAATAGAACGAGTGTGGGACATTATAAAAAGTCCCATTTTGGGGGTGGGGACTTCGCACTGGTCCCCTTCCCAAAATTGAGTTTGGCCCATTTTATTCCACTCAACCTGGGATTTTTGAAAATTGCTAAACCAGCAATCCTTTTGCACAGTCCCAGGTTGGAGGTGTTCAAGCATAAACACAGCAGGCAGGAGATGCTTTACTTCTCTCCCTTCCACGTGTTCACTTTGGGCTCCACGCCATCCACAGCCAGGGAGAATCTGCCCACCCACCATTCCGTGCAGGTCGCCCCGCAGGTTGTGGGCAGATTCCCTGAGTGCCCGAGCACGTTTCCTCCCGGGGGCAGTGAGTATAACCAGTGTACAGTAGCTATTCATTATTGCCTGGCTGTTGCAAAGAGGTCTCTTTTCCTTATTTTTTTTCTGTGTTGCACATGTGCATCTACACAGGTGCAACTGATCAGATTGTGGGACAATTGGCACGGCTGCAGGGGTTCAATTCTGTATGCCTGCGCAGCTATGCATCTGCTGCAGGAAAATTTTAAAAGGAGAAGAGTCTTCGTGTGACGACCCAAGAGCAACCTGGATTGTTCTCATAGGCTCCAATCGCTGCCTGAATAGATGAAAGGCACTCGTGTGAACGGAAAAAAGGAAAACAGGTTCATCCCACTCAGACCTATTGTGAGTACGATTGGTTCCCCCACATATGAACTGGCAAAATTTTTGACTTCACAGTTACAAAGCCACATTGGACACATAGCACATTATATTAAAGACTCAGCCCACTTCATCGAGAAAATTATCTATCTCCATCTCAACCCTAGTGACAGACATATCAGCTTTGATGTTGTCTCACTGTTCACCAAAGTTCCAGTGAAAGACATCACAGCTTTATTTCAACATTGCCTAACAACCAGCTACTTCCAATGGGACAATGATTATTATGAGCAGACCAATGGAGTAGCCATGGGAAGCCCCCTCAGTCCAGTGATAGTCAATTTTTACATGGAACATTTTGAGAAACAAGTCCTCAAAACAGCACCCAGGAAACCTGCAACGTGGTTCCGATTTGTGGATGACACTTTTACAATCTGGAGCCATGGTGAGGAGGAACTGCTGAATTTTCTGAACCACCTTAACAGCATCCACCCAAACATCCAATTTACCATGAAAGCTGAAAAAGAAGGAAAACTTCCTTTTTTTAGATGTCTTGGTCTTTCACAGACCCAACCACCAATTGGGCTGCACAGTATACAGAAACCGACACACACAGACTGGTATCTACATAAAAATTCCAATCATCATCCACAACAGAAAAGGGGCATAATCAAAACTTTATCAGATCGTGCAAAATGAATTTGTGATGAAATCAACCATCTAGACTGGGCTCTGCAGGCTAATGGCTACTCCACAACAGAAATCAGAAGAGCTTTAAGACCAAGAGAAACCCAGAGGACTGAGGAGAAACAGCCCACCACAAGAAAAATATTTCTACCATAGTTCAAGGGAATCACAGATCAAATAGGGAAACTGATGAAAAAGCATTATCTTCAAACCCACCAGGAAAATACAGCATATGCTACGCTCAGCAAAGGACAAGAGAGACCCAACTTCTGCAGGAGTATATCGCATACCCTGTAGCTGTGGAAAGGTCTACAAAGGAACCACAAAACGCAGCATTCAGACCCATATTAAGGAACACAAAAGACACTGTCGGCTTAACCATCCTGAAAAATCTGCAGTTGCAGAACATGTATTAAACAAAACTGGACATATTTTATTTGAGAACACTGAAATTCTGGACAATTCAGAAGCTTACTATGTCAGACTGATTGGTTCCCCACCCTGGGACATGGACAATATACCACACTAAACTTATCCTTCTCACTTAGACAGTGTGAAACAGACTTTTCTCTGTGATACACCTCTGAAGATGCCAGCCACAGATGCAGGAGAAACGTTAGGAACAAAATACACCAGACCACAGCCGCACAACCCGGAAAACCCACCAGAACTAGTTGAATCCAGCCATGAAAGTCTTCGACAATACAGAAAACAGGTTCCTTTATAATGACTTCAACCCATTTGATATGTGCTATGTGAAATCCACCCCTTTGGTGTGTGGATTGTTCTTGCTTCTAAACTTGGCCATGCTGATCCACAGTTCCGTAACTAAAGGTAAAGTTTCCCCTTCTGTCGGGTTCGACTCTGGGGTACCACTGCGAGCAGTGATTTCATAGGCAAGCCTCTTTGTGGGGTAGTTTGCCATTGCTTTCCCGGCTATTCTTTACCCCCTAGCTATGAGCTAGGTACTCATTTACCGACCAAGGAATGGATGGATGACTGAGTTGACCACGAGCCAGCTGCCAGGATATCTCACCCACAGGGAGCTCGAACTCCTGACCATGTGAGTGGCAGTGCAAGAACTTAACCACTACGCCACGCAGCTCCTTGTTCCAGAACTACCAAGCAGTTTATTTATTTATTTATTATATTCTCTATTGTCTGCCTTTTTCACTTGGACTCAAGGCAGGTCACACAGAGTTAGTCAACAACCGACACATGGGTTGTTGACAAGCTGGAACATGTCCAGATGAGGGCAATGCAGATGGTGAGGGTATGGGAACCAGTTTCCATGAGGAAAAACTGAAGGAGCTCAGTATGTTTCGCCTGGAGAGGAGATGACTGAAAGGCGATACGACAGCCATCATCCAGTATTTGAAGAGCTGTCCTATAGAGAACAGATCAAAGTTGTTTTCTGTCACCCCAGATAGTCGGACCAGAATCAATGGGTTGAAATTAAATCAAAGGAGTTTTTGGCTAAACATTAGGAAGGACATTCTGACACAGCGATTCTTCAGTGGAACAGGCTTCCTCGGGAAGTGGGGGGCTCTCCTTCTTTGGAGGCTTTTCAGCAGAGGCTAGATGGCCCTCTGACAGCAAGGCTGATTCTGTGGACTTCGGCAGGTCATGAGAGGGAGGCCCGGAAGGAACGAGTCACGGCTTGGCTCTTACAGCCCTTTCTTGCATGCTCCGGGTCATGCTAGTAGCCACTTTGAGTATAGGAAGGAATTTTTCTCCAGGCCAGACAGGCTAGGGATCCTTCCTCTGGCCATAGAGCAGGGTATCAGTAAGGGGTGGGGGTAGCTGTGAATTTCCTGCATTGTGCAGGAAGTTGGGCTAGATGACCCTTAATGTCCCTCCCAGCTCCGTGTTTTAAACAGCAAAATCGAATTGGTTGTAGAATCTATCAGAGATATAAAAACAGCTGAAGTATTAACGTGACGCATTAAATGATGCAACTTTTATCTAATTGCATCCTAGTTTCACAAGCTAAACACAGTAGTATGGACTACAGTCCATAATTATTTATCCAAGTAACTTTGTGAAGTGTGGTGAAACCCTGCCTCTGCCCCATGGATGAGACTCTCTGCCACCCCTCCTTCCGCTGCCTTGGCAGTGTTCTGCCCATCCTGGGTCCCACTGTCTTGGGACCAGGTGTTTCCCAGTAACTTCTTTGCCCACAGTTTGCTGAGGGGGGGGTTGCCAACCCTACTGTCCCCTCCTCCTCACTCCCCTCCACCCTCAGCTGCCTCTCTCCTCCATGCTTCTAACACTCTTCCTCCGTCTTTCCTCGTGCATGCTCTCTCTCCTTTCTCTCTCTACCATCCACCACCTCCCCATTCTTCCCTCCTCCCTCCCTTTTATCCATTTTCCCTGGCACTCTCCCATCACACAGCTCCTCCCCCAATCAGGCCTCCTGCCCCTCCCCCTCGAGTGTGCTCAGCTGACTCACGGGCTGGGCCCTGCTCCCCCCGACTCGACTGCCCCGGGGTTGTTGGCTGGCTTGCCGCCACTTCTGGGTCTTCCGGGGCTCAGCTTTAAAAAAAAAAATTAATTGTATAGTTTGAAATTTCAGTACATTTGTACACTATATGCATTCTTGTTGACACTTTCCCCCCTTTCCCCCCTACCCCCTCAATTTTCTTTCCCAGCAGCAGTAAGTTCATTCTTTGTACTCTCTTCTCCCATATTTCTTCTTTGACTCCAATGTCTTTCATCCAGTCCACAAATTGTGTCCAGATCTTCAAAATGTCTCTCTGTTTCTCTTGCCATAAATTATTTCGTGCCATTATTTCAAAAATGTCCAGTTGTATTTGTTCCCATATATACTCAAGCCATTTCAAAATAGTCCAATTCTTCTTATCTTTCCATCCCAATGCTATTACTGCATGTGCAGCTCTTATCATCCTTTTATACATTAAACCATATTTTTAATCTATTTTATTCTCCTCAATTATTCCTGTAAACAGCAAACCTTTGTTTAAAGCTATTTTAATCTTCACAAGTTTCTCTATATACAATAGTATTTTTCCCAATTTTTTTACCTCTTTACATTCAATCCACATATGAGTGTCGTTTGCCCCCAGATTTCCACAGACCTCTAAGTCCTCTAATCATATGAGCTAGTTGTATTGGAGTTCTATACCATTTAAGTATTATTTTTCTTTCCATCATTGCATACTTTTCTATTTTTATATTATTTATACTTTCCAGTATTCGTTCTATTTTTTCATCATCTAACACTTTTTCCTTCTCCCATTTTTGTTTTAGTTGGGGCTCAGCTGACCCCGCTGGCGCCTGCCCCAACTTGGGTCAGGCATCTACTGCCGCCTCGTGGGTGTCCCCCGGTTCTGCCTCCTTCGCCCACTCCGCTGCGAGCCAGGGGACAGTAGGGCCATCCAGCATTGGCCTCGGCAGAGGCTGTGCCTCCCAGGCAATGGCCAGGCCACCAGCTGGCCTCACCTCCTCGTCTCACTACGGCCAGGGAATGCCACCGCCGGCCAGGGAAAACCGTGCCAACTGTCCCTCCCCAGGCCAGCCATCCGGGGCCATGACAGCCTCTGACAGCTGACCAGGACACTGGTCGAGGGTACTGGTGTCGGTGCCCACCCCCCACGGCAGGTTGCCTGCTATAGGTCCAGGGAGGGGCAACAACCCGACCCCGGACCATGCCTGTCAGTATCTTGATGTCTTGCTGTGTGTGATTTGCAATTGTTTTCCTGTTTCCCTCTTCCCTTTCTAGCAATCTCCTGTTAGCAATCTCCTGGCACCAGCCCATCTTCAAAGAGGTGTGAAAGGTTCCCAGGTCCTTTGTAGCTTTGTAGTAGAAACTGTGATGGACATTTGGTGTGGGGCAAAACAGGGGGGATTAAAAGATATAAGTCCTGGATCTGAGCTCTCTAGCTCAGATCCTGCTATACATTGTTACTCTTCGCATCACCTGGAATAAACTGCTTTTGGACTTTCCTACGGTCTCTGTTATTTCCACGTTCGAGAGTGTAAACCCCTTATCCCGCTCTCCCTGACTTTATCCCGCTTTCCCCTGACACTGCTTAGAAAAACTTGCTTGAATAATTCAGTTTTTCATAGTTTGTGGAATAGGAGAGTGGGAGACTTCCTCACCCACCCTACCCTGGCAGGCCGTTCCACAAGATGGGGCCCGCAACTGACAAGGCTGTTGCACGGGCAGTTGTTGATTTTGCCCACCTGCAGAAGACCCTGCTTAGATCAGTGAAGCAGTCATGGCAGTACATAGGAGAAGAGGCCACATCACACATACAAAGGTCCAGGCCCATAAAGGGCCTTTGTATGTGTTAGCCATTACCCTAAATTGATCTGGAAACTGGTTGGAAGCCAGTGGAGTGACTGTAAAATGGGGCTAATGTGCTTGTTCTGGCTAGCCGTTGATAGTCAAACCACAGTGTCCTGTGCCAACAGGAGTTTCCACACTGATTTTATCCAGAGACCAATATGCAATGCATAATAGTCACCTAGTCTCAGTGTTACTGTGGTGTGAGTCCAGATAGCCAGATCATCCAGATCAAGGTAAGGGGCCATCTTATAGGCAACTCTGAGTTGGTAGAAAGCTCCCACCCCCTCCTGCATTAATTTGCTTCTCATCGATAATGTTATGTCCAGTATAACCCCAAGGGTTGTGGGTCAGGAAGGGTCAGCTGAACTCCATCAGAAGTGAGGAGCAAAATGTCCTTGGAGATGCCTGCCTTCCCAACCAGCATTGCTGGAGATCAGTTGTGATTCCAGAAGAACTCCAGGACCCACCTGGAGGATGGCGACCCAACACCAGCCCCATTCCCCACTGGCTGCCCTGGAAAACCCGACTATACAGGAAATGAACAGCAACCTGCTCCTGGCACATCACTCATCTACCCAGAACTTGTTTAACTTTCCAGCTCCTTCCATCCCCTTTTCATTCTTAAACTCTGGCCTTTCCAGCAATATGAATAAATAGCATAGCCTTTATTGGCACAACAACAACAACAAACACAGCTGACATTGGTGACATTAAAACTCAGGTGATAGTGAAACTCAGGTAGATGTATGCAGAATTTCATTATAATTCTGTTGTGAAGTCAAACTTTAACATAGACCTATTGACACTGTAGAGGCAAACATACTTTTTATTCCATCATAAGCTTCTGTGGATTCCAGCCCATGAGTAGATCCTTTTGGCCACCAGTTATAATGTATGAAATGTATGAAAAGACTAAAATAAATAACAGGATCAAGAGCATTGGTGGAATTCAGCAGGTTCGCACCACTTCGGCAGAACCAGTTGTTAAAATGGTTCTTGTAAACAACCAGTTAAATTAGTTAAATCCCGCCACTGACCAAGAGGTTATGCAATATCTGGGGCCTGACAGCAAGCAGAACAGTTCTGTGTGGAATCATGGGTACTTTCGTTTTCCTGGGCAACTAAGTAGATGCACCTGAGATGACGGCACCATCTCTGGCCATTAACCTTGAGCACTTCCTGCATTCCTGTACTTCGCCCCTTCTGTAGAGAGTAGTATTATGGGCTAGGGAGGTGGGATTGAAGTATTGCGACTGTGTGAGTGTTTCGGTAGATTCAGCTTTTTCCTTCTGGCGCTGATAGCTGGCAAATAAAGGTCTTCCAAACTGCAAGTTCGGAGTCTGTATTGAGTTCCAGATCTGGGGCTTGACATTAAGCTGAATCTTCCATCGAATCAACCAGCGGAGCTGCAAGCGAGCTGAACCCGCCGGGGAATCAAGTACTGACCAGGATGGCCGATGACTCTTATGACCCCTGTGAGGACTTTGCGGCCGACTGGGCGAGACGAAGACCTGCTCCTGGACAGGCCCCTTGGTCCCTTGCCATTCTAGGAAATATCAGACGCTGCTGTCCAGGTCTCCACCTACCCGGTGTTCCAGATGGGGATGAGGAGAAAGATGCTAAGCAAGACCCAGCAGATACAGCGGGACTCCAGCTGGCACCGGCAACCAGTGGACCAAGAAGAGTATTGCTCGGATGAGGAGGCCAAACAATTTCTCCACCTGGGGCGAGCGTCTCATTGTGGAGCTGAGGTCTGGAGGTGAGAGAAGGGTGAGATGCAACATGAGTCCTACCTTCTGAAGAAGCAGGTGGCCTTGCTCATGGCCTGACCCGACCGAGAGGACCCAGCGGCGCCCCCCCCCCGGGAAGTGCAGGGGTGCTGGCGAATCCTCCTGGAGGAGCACTGGCTGCAGGGGACAGTGGCAGGGATGGGGTCGGAGCGAGAGCAGGTGGAATCCCCACACCACCAGGTAAACCAGGGGGTGTCCTGCCAGTACAACTGCTGCCTCAACAACCCCATAAACCAGGGGGGTTACATGCAGCCGCGGGGGCCTCTGGCACTGCCTGGGGTGGCCAGGAGGCACAAGCTGAAGGTGAAACTCAATGGAAATCCAGATTTACTGTCCTACTTTTTGGTGCAAGTGGAAAGCTACATTCAACAACATGCTGGGGAGTACGAAGACGAGGGTGACCAGGGCGATGATGTGGGGGCACTCCTGAAAGGAGAGGCTGCCATGTGGTATGTAGGTCTATTCCGTGAGCATACTCCCGAGTTAAGGTCATTACACCGTTTTATGATGCCCTTGCGGCAGTGCTTCAAGGATCCGATCATTGGAGACAAAGCTAAGCGCCAGATCCAGCGGCTGAGGCAAGGCAACCATTTGGTGACCGAGTATGCAACCGAATTTCGGCAGATGGCTAGCAAAATAGCCAACTGGCCCGAACACCATTTCAAGGAGGGCCTGCATCCTGAAGTGGCTCAGTGGACTGTGGTCACCCGTGACCCCCAAATGCTGATGGGGTGGATTGTACAGGCTGGAGAGGCTGAAACGCAACTGAATTCAGTACAGAAGTTCAAGTGACGCTCCAGCCCCAAAAGACAACCCTCTCCAACACCTCTGGCTCTTGGCCCACCAAGGCTCCTGAAGAGTTGCAATGTGCATGGAGGCAATGCTTACACTGCGGAGAGCCGGGGCATATGGTGGCCAACTGCTTGGTAAAATGCCAGGCAAAACCTCAGGTGAAGACCTCCCAGCCAAGGGCGCTGTGAGAAGATGAAGGTGAAGAAATTGGGGGCAAGAAAGTATCAGAGGCCACAGGCTTGAAATTGGAGAAGGGCAATCTGCTTCCAAGGAACCGGCTAACAGCGACTCCAGCGAAGAGTGGATGGGAAACGACAGCAACCTCGCCTAGATGGTGCCTGCAGCCAGGTCCCTAACCAGAGTGCAGATTCTTAAGTGAGTGGTAAACCAAAGCACTTGACTCTTCCTCTAACCCTCATGACTTGAACTGCTGGCACCCGTATGTTCATCCAAGCATTCATAGACTCGGGGTGTTCCAAATGTCTCATACAACCAGCTGTAGTAGAGGGATTAGGTCTGGAGCATATCCCCTTTTGTAGACCTATCCAATTTGAACAGATGGATGGTAAACTCATGGGGGGGGGGGCTGCCACTCATAAAACATGCAAGGTGCTGGCACATTGTGGCACACATTGGGAAAAGCATAGCTTCATTATCGTTAATGTGGCTAAACATCCCGTGGTCCCGGGGATGCCATGGCTGGCCAGGCATGATCCAGACATTAAATGATTCACTCGCATAGTCCAATTCCATGATCAGCCGTGGAAGTGTCCACACAGACACTTCCCTCCCGAGGGTGGGCAAGAAGGACAGTCTAATTGGTGAGACTCCAAAAACAGAGATGGCTGGGGGGGGGGGGTCAGGTCAGGATGAACTGCTTCGGAGGGAGAGTGTGACAAGTTGCCACCCCACCAAAAGATGGATTGTCAGATTGAACTAGTAACAGAGGCCAAACTGCCGACCTTTGCCCCATGAGCCCGGCTGAGGCAGTGACTTTACACAAATTTCTGGACAAGAACTTGGCGCAAAAGTTCATCAGACCAACCACTAGTGAGTAGGCTGCCCCTGTTCTTTTCCTAAAGAAGTGGGATGGGACTTTACATTTGTGCACTGACTATAGGGGATTGAATGCAGTGTCGACGTGCAACAAGTACCCCCTGCCCCTCATTGAGGATATGATGGTGAGCTTGGAGAGGGAAAGGATTTTTACCAAACTGGATCTGAGGGAGGCTTATTATAGAGTAAGCATTGCTGAAGGGATGGAAAAGATGACAGCTTTCAACACCCATTATGGACAGTTCAAATATAAAGTCATGTCATTGGGGCTCCGGGGGTCTTCACGAATCTGATCAATGAGGTACTTCATGACTTACTGTTCCAAGGAGTACTTGTGTATTTGGATGATGTGCTGATTTACTCCAAAACTGAGGAGGAACATATTCAATTGGAGCGTAAAGTATTGAAACTATTGGATTTGAAACGACTATTGGACAATGCACTGTATGTTAAGATTTCTAAATGAGATTTTCACAAGAACAAACTTGACTTTTTGGGTTACCGTGTATCGGGGAGGGGGGATGGAGATGGAGATGGATCCAACCCAAATGAAAGATGTATTGGCATGGCAGGGTCCAAGGACCAATAAGCAACTCCAATCCTTTTTGGGGTTCACTAATTTCTATCGTGACTTCATTCCTAATTTTTCTGAGTTGGCCCTGCCCCTCACCAACCTCTTAAAGACCAAGAATAAAGGTCCGGGGGCCTCCCACCCTGGGGCTTCACTGGATTGGATCCCTCCCCTTCCAGGTTGCTTTTGATAATTTAGAGCAAGCCTTCACTTCAGAGTCCATCCTTTGCCATGGGGATCCCAATAAGCCTTTCGTTGTTCATGGTGATCCTTCGGACCGGGCCATGGGAGCAACACTCCTCCAGAAGGGGGAGGATGGGAAGTTGCACCCCTGGGTCTATCTTTCCAAAAAATTCACGAGGTCGGAGTTGAATTGGATAGTGGGGGACAAGGTGACTGGAGCCATAAAAAGGGCCTTTACAGTTTGGCACCATTGGTTGGAGGGGGCAGAACTCCCCTTTGATGTTTGAACTGGTCACAAGAACCTGGCACCTCTCTGCACCCCTGGAAAGCTTTCGGCTAAACAGTTGCGGTGGGCGGACTTTTTTACAAAATTCAATTTTACCCTCCATTTTTTCCCCAGGTAAAACTAACTGCTTGGCGGATGAGCTTTCCCACCTACCTCATCCAGGGGATGGGGTGGACCAACCTCCCTTCACCATCTTCTCCTCCTCCCAATTGGGCTTGGCCGTCACTACCCGCTGCCAGGCCTGCCTTCAGGCACCTCCCTCCACTCCTACCACACACACGGTGAAGTCTCCTTTTGTCCCGCCTCCCCTGGAAACAGCTTTGCTGGATTTTGGCAAACTCCCAGTGGACGGGGGCCTGATCCTGTGTGTAGGGTGGAACTGTGGTGGTGGGGAGAGCACTTATATGTGCCGGGTCCCATCCATGGTGGAAGGTTTATTCCAGCAGCACTGAAGGCGTTTAATGCCAAGGTGGTCCAGTACCTATTGTACGGTATCCCTGTCTGGATCCAAGCTTTGCACAAGAACCTGGAGCGTATCCAATCAAACTTCCTATATAAGATCTTTGGCACCCCACATTGTGTCCCTTATGGTGTGCTCTGTCTGGAATCAGGGCATGGGCTTTAACATTTACGTTTTGGCTGCGTCTCTGCTTCTGCACAGATCCAAAAGTTTATCTTTGCTAGAAATGAGGGAGCTTCAGCTTTCGAAGTGGTGGCTCCATATTGAAAAAAAATATCCTTGGGTTTCTCATGGGAGTCTCTTCATACGCTTACCACCACGGAAATTTACCATCATCTAAAGATCAGACTGTATGACCAGGAATACCAATCTCTCCTGAGTGCTGCACAAAGCTCCTGTTCCCCTCTATACTTTGGGATCACACCCCCGAAATCTAGCCCTGCTGTATACTTAGAACAGCTTGTTAATTATAAGTGCAGATGAGTCATGACAAGAGGAAGGTGCAACTCATTCCCCTCTGTCTATCTTCAAGGTCGTTTCCTTAACATCCCACAAAGTGAGCATTGCTGTCGGTACTGTCCCAATGCTATAGACTCAATCCCTCATATCCTGCTTTACTGTTCGAGGTATAATAATATTAGAACCGATCTGGGAGCTTTACTACCTCTAGAATTTATGTTTCTCTCAGACAAACAAAAAATGTCTAAGCTGTTGAACAGCCTAATGTAGAAATTTCGGAAGCAGTTTCTACATTTTTAATCCATGTTCTACATGATATGTAACAATGATCCTGTTTTTGTATTTGGAATGTATGGTACTTCTGGTTTATGCCTAATAAAGGTTTTTGGATTGGATTGGATGTGCCGGATTCTTTACGTGCCAACGTCTTCCGTAGGGCCCACGAATCAAAATCGGCAGGTCTCTTTGGTTTTGTAAAAACTCTCCATTTGGTTCGGAGACAATTCTGGTGGTGGACCCTCCGGAAGGATGTTGAAGCATATGTGAAGGGTGTAAGGTTGTCTCGGTTTGCTAGCAGCCTGAATTCAACCTTGGGTCTGCATTCCTCCATCTGGGCGTTGTGCCCAGGCCAGTGTTTATCTCTTTCTTAACCTTGCTGCGTGCTTGCCATCTCAGGCTTCTGTTCTGTGTGAATCTCTGTCTTGGTGGGAATAGTGGGATGGGAAAGCAGGGTTGTTTTGGGCTGGGATTTCCGCGGGAAAACATTCGCCCGTAAAAGCGGCAGCTGGGGAGAGTCTGATCAGATTCCGCATTGTCTGTAGAAGATCATGATTGCCAGTCAATAAAGAGCTTTTAAAGTTACTGCTGGCCTGGACATTTCTGGTTCCTTACAAAGGGTTGCTCCACTTGTGCAATGGCAAAGCAAGCTTCAGGGAACCCTTTGGGGTTCCTGCAGCCTCTATCTGCCCCAGCTGTCCCCTAGCCAGTTATATCCATGGACTTTATTACAGATCTTCCCTCTAGTCAGAGAAAAACTGTGATCTGTGTGGTTGTGGATCTGTTCTCCAAACAAGCTCACTTTATCCCGTTCAGCTCTTTGCCCCCAGCTAGCAAATTGGTCAGACTGTTTGTGTCTCATATCTATAGACTACATTCCATCCCGTACAAGATAATATCAGACCGGGGTGGCCAATTCATGTCTCAATTTTGGAAACATTTTCTGCAGTTGTTGGCCGTGGAGCAAGCCTTATCCTTGGCTTATCACATGGCAACAGACGGACAGACCAAACGCGCCAATGCTACCCTGCAACAGTACTTACGGTGTTACATAAACTACCACCAGGACAATTGGGTGGATCTCCTCCCCTTTGCGGAATACGCTTACAATAATGCAGTGCACAGTAGCACAGGGAGGAGTCCCTTTGAAGCAGTATATGGTCAAGCTGCCAAGCCCTTCCTGCTTTTAGGTCAGGAAGCATCAGAGCCCCCTGATTTGCAGGACTGGATTGAGACTGTAAAACAAGCCTGGGCCTGATCCAAAATATGTTGCAGCACATCAAAGAGTTCCACAAAGACCAAGCGGACAGAAAGCAGAAGCACGTGACTTTGGTGGTACGGGGCTGGGTGTATTTGGCTACAAGGAACGTGAGGGGGTACAAGGTTATCGCAAAGTGGGACAGAAATTTATTGGCCCTTTTAAGGTTGTGCGTAAGATCGATGAAGTTGCTTTTGAACTGAACTTGCCTAAGAATTTGCAAAAAGTATATCCTGTGTTTCATTGCAGCCTCCTGAAAAAAAGGACCCCTCCCAGACCCGTGGCATCCACGACGAGAAGCACTGCTGCCCCTACGGGTGGACAGCGAAGCGCACCATGAGGTCGAGGCGATCTTGGATTCCCACATCTATTGAAAGAATCTGCAATACTTGGTGTCATGCACTCATTTTCCCCCTGGACATAATGAATGGGTGGACGCTTCTCATGTGCGAGCCCCCAGATTAATAAAGGGGTTCCATCGCGCATATCCCGAGCATCCACCTGGTGGGGGGAGGCCTTAAGAAGGGCAGAATGTCAGGCTGGGGCCTGACAGCAAGTAGAGCAGTTCTTTGGGGGATCGTGGGTACTTTCGTTTTCCTGGGCAACTAAGTAGAAGCACCTGAGATGACGGCACCATCTCTGGCCATTAACCTTGAGCACTTCCTGCATTCCTGTACTTCGCGCCTTCTGTAGAGAGTAGTATTATGGGCTAGGGAGGTGGGATTGAAGTATTGGGACTGTGTGAGTGTTTCAGTAGATTCAGCTTTTTCCTTCTGGCGCTGATAGCTGGCAAATAAAGGTCTTCCAAACTGCAAGTTCGGAGTCTGTATTGAGTTCCAGATCCGGGGCTTGACATGGACATGATTAAGAGAATGTGTCTGTGGGCCATTCATATATAATCAAGAAAAATATAAAGACAGTTCACTGGTGAACTTTTAGAGGTAAGAAATACCAGAGGAAGGAGTTGCAGAGAGTTGTGGTTCTGTGACAGAGCACCTGCTTTTTACACAGACGATCCCAGGCGCAATCCCAGCATCTCTGCTTAAATAAAGGCTGGGGAAGCCAGTGATGTGAAAGGCAGAAACCTGGAGAGCGGCTGCCAGACTTAACAACACTGAAAGATCAGTGATCTGAATCCGTGGAAGGCTGGTGCTCCGTGCACTCAGAGGTGCCATACCAGAAAATCCCCCAAGAGGGCACAGCATGTTTGCTAGCTGGAAGTGTAGAAAAACACGTACAACTCTCTGAGGGCCATTGGAGGGAGATATCAGATATCTAGGAAAGCCAGGAATTAATCAAAGTTTCCTAATCAGTCATTTCTCTAATATGCATAGAAAATTAGAGATAAAATGCTTTCCATTCCATAGTATTTATTGGCATCACATAAATATTAACAACACAGAGATCTCAAAAATAAAATCACATGGTTTAAAATTAGGTTATAAAACTCCAAATACAGTATTATTATTTTTTAAGGGGGGGACCATCAAATCAGTCCTGGAATCACTAAAAAATATCATACAAACTGTACAAAAAAGTCCTATAGATTCACCCCAATGAAGCTGTTACTGCTTGCAAGAAACTGGCTATGTCTTCACGTATGGTTGGATCAGAAACGTTAAATAAGATAGCGTTACAATATCACAAAGTCCTGCTGTACAGATTAAAACAGGGTTTATATATTTTTCACGGATCACATCATAAAAAGGACAGTAAAAGACAATGTGAATTACGATCTCACCACCACCCATTCCGCATGGACATGTGTCAGCAGCGGCACCTGCCCTCTCCTGACCTCAGACCAAGAGGCGCCATATCTGAGGAAATAGGTTCAGCTGGTGCAAGAGTGTGAATGCTGACCTTTTATGTACCCATACCTGTCATATGTTAATGGGCCTTTTGTTCTATTTCAATGCACTTAGTAATGTAGAAAACTAGGGCACTCCTGTTGTGGTCTCCAGAAGGGAGGGAGGCTTTGGGCACTGCCCGACAGGAGACTATCGCTGTGATCTTGGTATACTTGCTTTCAAAAACAAAGTTTTCCACACTTCATTGTTCCCACGTTCCTTGAGAAGGAGGGAGGGGGACGTTCAGAGGAATCAGTAAGGGATAAATATTATTGTAAAAGCCAGGATCATCAGAACGGGCTTTCTGAAACTGAGTACCTGTTGTCAACCCAATGAGGACTTCTGATTCTGAATCTAGAGTCTGCTTATTGATCCTTGGTCCAGGACTTAACAGACATGTGAAAATGCTTATTTGTCATCAGCAGTGGTAAGCAAGACAAGAAGTAATCTGGAATAATGTTAGTAACTGAAAGGCTGGCCTTTCTCAGCAATTTTTAAAATGATGCATTTTTCCCCCCCTGGGAAAAGTGATTGTGTGAGATCTACTTGCTTACTTCAGATATGTTGAGCTGTATCTTCAAGTCACCTACTGACTAAGATGGAGTCGGGTCAGCTTTGGTTACTACTTGGATGGGGTTTCACCAAGGAATAATACCAGGGTGGCTGTACATAGGTAGGCAATGTTTGTCTCTTGCCTGGAAAATCCCATGGGGGTGGCCACAATGTAATTGTGATTTGATGGGGACAAAAATGTTCAAAACACAGGAACCAGGGCCATTGAAAGACGGCAACTTTGGAGGGAATTCTGAAGTAATATTTTGATTTTGACTACATTAACTGCATGTCATTAGAAAGAGTAAAAGGCACTTGTGGCAGCCACAGGGGAGAGAGAAGACTCTCAGGCAACTGCCTTCTGAACTGAAGGATATCTATTTCTCACCCACCCCCCACCCACCCCCAAAACACACACACAAAACACTCTGGCCTCTCCTATAGATACTTTATGCCCTGAGAGCACCCAAAACCAAATAACAAGGGGGATGCAAGCTTTAAATTAAAGATTGGTAGTGTGCAAGCTATATGCTCCCTACAAGTCTGTTATTTGGAAAACTGCTAGACCAGGGGTAGGGAACCTGCGGCTCTCCAGATGTTCAGGAACTGCAATTTCCATCAGCCTCTGTCAGCATGGCCAATTGGCCATGCTGGTAGGGGCTGATGGGAATTGTAGTTCCTGAACATCTGGAGAGCCGCAGGTTCCCTACCCCTGTGCTAGACCAAAACTATGCTCATTTGTGAGGTAAGTACATTTCACTATTTCCTGGATGTCTGACTTGACAGACAAGACCCAGGTGGAGATAACCCAGCCACAAGATCCCCTGTCTGAGGGGGGAACTTCCTGCCCGCCCCTCTTAATCAGAGGCTGGCTCAGCCCCTCCCACCAGGTGGAGTAACAAGGGCTCTGATTGGCTGACAATCACTGGGATTCGCATGAGACTTGAATCAGAAGGATTGACTCAGAGCCATAGAGAAGAGGCGGGACTTTTCAGAATGATTGCTGCAGCACCCTTCTGAGCAGGGGTCTGCAACCTGCGGCTCCGGAGCCGCATGCGGCTCTTTCAGCCTTATACTGCGGCTCCATGTGGCCTGGAGGACGGAGGGTAGAGTGAGCGTGTCCCTCCAGCCCTCCAGAGCAGCGCTGGAAAGAAAGGTGAGTCGAAAGGCCGAACCAGAGGCGGCTCTGTGTGTGAGGGTGCCGCTTTTTGTGTCCCCTCCACTCACCTCTCCTTCCAGCACTGCTCTGGAGGGCTGTAGGAACACGTCCATGCTGTCCTCCGACCCCAGGATGTCAGAGGGTAGCATGGGCATGTCCCTCCAGAGCAGCCACCATCCCCCCTCTGCTATCCCCACAACCGCCATCCCCCCTCTGCCCCACGGAGCAGGCGACTGCCTGCTCCATTGGGCAGAGGGGGTTTCCCTGCCTGGTGCCGCTGCCTCCCTCAGCACCAGGCAGGCCATGGTCACCATCCCCCCCTCTGCCCCACGGAGCAGGTGCCTGCCTGCTCTGTGGAGCAGAGGGGGTTTCCCTGCCCGGCGCCTCCGCCTCCCAGTGCTGGAAGGAAAGGGGAGTGGAGGGGCCGAACCAGAGGCGGCTCCGTAGATCTTCGAAGCTGTGGAAAATGGGTCCAAATGGCTCATTGGGTGGTAAAGGTTGCTGACCCCTGCTTCTGACAATCAGACAGCCCCACTGTTGAAAAAAATACCCTTAAAGTTTGCCTGGGCTTTTCTCCCAGAACATTGAATAGGTCTTGGAAGGAGCTAAAGTGGCTGTTCTTCAAATTGTTCTTCAAAAAGCAGCTAATCGTAGCTGGGTAATAAAGATTATTTTTATAATTTAAGACCACATGTGACATTAAATGTTAAAATGCCCATTCAGATGTCACAAGGTCAACCTGAACACAACTTTAGTTCTCTACCAACATTTTAAAAGTGGGTTTCTTCACAAATTATATGAATGGCACTTTTAAATGAATTATTTACAAATTCATTAGAACTACTCCCTCGCTCTTAGCATCAGAATACTATGCATAGGTATTTTTCAGAACCATGAAACTTTAGGGAATGGCACTCAGCAGTTGGGTTGGGTCCCTCCAATCTGTCCTACCATGTTGTGACTTAATGGCACTTTAAACACACATACTACAAGCCATTCTAAATTATTGTGTTTCTTCCGGTTTTGACATGTATTGTTGCTTGCTTACTGACAAGACAGCCTCTTGGACTACTTAAAATTCTTGGAGCCAAATGCTATGATTGCATCTGCCTTTAGATGACACATTTTTATGGAATGAAGTGCATTATTTTATATATATTAATGTGATATGAGAATGGTACAACTCTATTTAGGATTGTACTCTTGAATATATGTTTAAGGATTGTCTTTATCACCATCACAAGAGACAGGATAAGAATGGGATAGCTTTTTACCCTGTTAAATTAATTTTGGAGAAGCCCTATGGATTTATCTCATTTTGTACTCAGCTTGCAATGATGATGTTATACTACTAGACCAGGAGAAGTGTACGGCTGAACACCACTCAGACAAAGTCAATGTAAAAAGAAGAACTTTCTTGATTTGGGTTGCTTTAGCTACAGGGTGCTGGAACTGAGGATTCTTGTCCTCAATTCCAGTATTTATTCTATTTACAAAAACAGACAGCAACCAATCAGCTTTTCCCCTCCCTCCAGTTCCTGGTCTCTCATTGGCTCTGATGGGGTTACATAGTTTCGCTTTGCCGTTGCTCCCCAGCTCGGTTTCCCGCTCTAATGAAAAAAGGCGGGAGCTGGTGATTGCTGGGAATCGTAGTCCTGACAAGAAGAAAGTTCCCTGGGACAGAACTGTTGATAACTCTGGTTCCCTCTGCACACTTTTCCTGCAACCTGCTTTATCAGCAGCTTTCTGCTCTAGTTATTGGGGTTTTTTTTGGGGGGGGGGGTCCAGAGGGGGAAAACACTGGCTCTTTTTTTGTTCACCTTCCATTTGAAATATACTTGGGTAACTTTATATTCCGCCTTTCCATTCATCTCTCCCCAGCTGGTTTCCATCTAACCCTCCTTGTAGAATCCCACCACCATCGGAACCTGTTATTAAAATTTTTGGATCCCACCACTGGGCGTGCCATTCAGGTCCACACACACCCCAAAGGGGACTCTCTCTCTCCTGGGATCCCATTCCTTGCTTTGCTGTTCAAGGAGAGCAAAGGCTTCTGGAGCTGGGGGGGGGGTGGGGGGTGGAGAGGGAGAGAAAAAAGAGAGTGTCACTGGAGACTTTGGTCCCGATCTTGGAGAGGGGGGAAGAGCGCTTGGAAGTGGGGAAGGATGGGACGGCTAAGACAGCAGAAGGGGAAGACCCAGGTAAAGCAGGACAAGAGGATCTAGGTTGGAGTAGAATTGGAGGAGGAAGCAAGAGTGGGACCCACAGGGTGGAGTTGGAGGGGCGCCGGTTGGAGACCCATCAAGCCTTCCTCACCAGGCCGAGTATGCCAGAGGCATAGGGAGGGGAACTAGAGCCCAGAGCAAAATGGCACCCAGACCTGTCTGCCGTGTCCCCCTGTGAGGCAGCGCTCCCCATGAGGCCACGCCCCCTGCCGGGACGGGCATGAGTGCCTCAGAAGCTCAGGCTACAGAGAGCTGCACTGGCTCTGTGTTTAACAAAAGTTATGTTTTGGCAGGCATGGTCCTGCCTTTGGGCTATCTTTTAAGTTATGGCGACCATTTTTAAAATTGTGATTTTTAACTGTAATGTAGGTTTAACATGCTGTTGCTGCTCTGAGTCCTTCTGGGATGGGCAAGGTATAAAACTGAAACTAAAAACAGCATACCCATGAGCCTTTGCTAAATATGTAAATTAATAATTTGCATTAATAATTAATGATTTCTGAGGTACTCGTGCCCGTCCTGGCAGGGGGTGTGGCTATGTGGAAGGTCATTTTGCCCCCCCATGTGACCTACAATGGTGGTGCCTGGGACAAATGTCCCCGGATTTCCCCATTGTAGCTATGCCACTGCCACGGGCGCTCGGGGATAGGTGCCGGTGCGCCGAACCCCTTCAGGGCGAGCATGCCCTGTCAGGCCCCTGCTACTGCTCGGGCAGAGAGGGAGGGAGGGGGGAAAGCGTGGAGGAGGCTCAATGTGCACTGGCTGCCTGCCTGGCGGGGCAGGGCCAGGAAGGGGTGCATGCTGGGCCTGGCAGGGGCGGGCAGGGGTTCCTGGCAGCGGCCTCCACCAAGCCTGGTGGGGCGGGGTGAGGAGGGAAGGAGGAGGGGTGTGGGTGAGATTTTCCACAACCCACGTGACCCTAATGGCAGGCGCCTGGTGCACTGGTCCCCACCCTGTCCCCTGGTAGCTACACCACTTCCTCACACACATATTGTATTAAATTTCTTAATAAACTCTACATTCCATTTTATGTATTTATATCACATCTTTGTCATCTTTTTTCTACTGAAAAGTTGCTGCTCACAGCTACCTCTTTAGATTAAAAAATTCCAGTTTTCTGGACCTTGTACAAACAGGCATGTTCATTTGAATTATGTTTTGATGTGTTTGTGAGGGTTTGGCAACAGTCACGCCACAGCATTCTGCACCAATGGGAGTTTCTGAGTTGCTCCTGAAGGGAGATCAATGTACAGTGCATTGCCGTAGTCTGGTCTTGATGTTACTGTAATGTGGATCCAGGTGGCAAGATCAGCTTCTAGCAGGTAAGGAGCCATTTTACAGGCTAGGCTAAGTTGGTAGAAAGCTTGCAAATATTTCCCTCTTTTCCTGGTATAAAAATACATATAGTTTGATAAGTCACAGATACTTTTCAGACTTTTAAAAAAATTACTCTGGCATTTAGTTGCCATAGTCTGACCACCAGATGGAGCAATCAGCACATCAAGATGACTGAAGGGGGTTCCCAACTGAAAGCCTTTTATTTAGAAGTCCTATTAAACAAGAAATCAGATTGAGCTAGTTTCTTTTTGTTTGTCAATTCAAATATACATGTCATTCTTTGTCCTGGTAGACTTCCTAGTCCTCACTTTCCTCTGGCAATCTGAATACACATTCCCAAAATGCAAAGTTCTGTGTTACAGCTGCAGCTTAAATGCCTGATATTGCAATATCAACAGCCAGGGATGTAGGTATACATTTTAATGGGGTGGGTTCAGGGGGGCAGCTCCACGCACCCACCCACCCCTGGGAGCATGGCCATGCCCCCCCCAAGCCCCGCTCCTGGCCTCAGTACTTATAAAAGCAGCTCTCCAAGGCCAGGGACAGCAGTCTCCCCTGCCCCCCCCCCACTGGCTGGGGTCGCAGCTGGCAGCCCCTATTGCCCTCCCCTCTGGGCAGAGGTGTAGCATGGGGAAATGGAGCCCAAAATGGAGTGCAAAATCCAACTTTTGCAGAGGGGCCATGGGCAGCTGCTGTGATGCTGGAATCCACCCCCAAACAGCATTATTTTCAATGGTGTTTAAACTAGGGAGCCCAGATTCTCCCTTTAAATCCACCTTAAAGGGAGATTCTGGGATCCCCAGTTAAAACTACATTGAAAGTGATGTTTGGGGATGGATTATCCCCCACCCTGAAACAGCATCACTTTCAATGTTTAAACTGGGGACCTCGGATTCTCCCTTTAAATCCATGCCAAAGGGGGGGATTTAAAAGGAGAATCTGGGGAAATTTGGGGGTGCCTACTGTCAGGGGTGTAATTGCTAAGCTAGCAGCACCAAACATTCAGGGTATCTTTAGGAGACTTTCCTGATGATACCACCCAGGTTTGGTGAAGTTTGGGAGTCCCTTTGGGAGTCCATAACTTTGGACCCCCTGACCCAAACATCACCAAACTTGGATGGTATCATCAGGAGAGACTCCCCAAAAAATCCCTGAAATTTTGGTGCTGCTAGTCTAAAAACTGTGCCCCCTGCTGGCCAAAAAGTGAAAAAAACACTTAAAAACAAAAAACCACAAACAGGGGCGGAGCTTCGAACATGTAATGGGGGGGGTTAAACCCGGGAAACCCCCCCCCCCTTACCTACATCCTTGTCAACAGTTGAAATACCAAATGGCCATTGTGGGTTGCTTCAGCCAGGTTTTTCACTCAGATTTCCTCAGTCTTCCTCCTTACTTCAGCTCCTGTCCCACCTGAATTCTGCCCACTTGAGTCCCATGATTACAAGAATAGGTTTTTCTGTTGGCCAAAGGGGACTCCCTCCTCCTTTTTCAGCAGCTCAAAAGCTGCTTGGATCCCACCCAGTCACCTGGTGTTCTGTGGAAAGGATTCCATTGTAGTGCATGCTAGATGTTCAATCAAACCTTTCACGTGTGTCAATTTCTGAGCCACATTATCAGTTTTCTGCTCCATTTACTGCTTCCAACCCAAATATTATGAATAAGACTGTCAAAAATGGATATTGAGCAGTTTAGGATTAATTCACTTAGAATATTTTTATATCACCCCTCCCAAGGACTCAGGGCAGTTTACAGCCAGACTTTAACAATGACTGAGATAAGCTAAAAAGTCACACGCACAAATTTAGTCCAATTATTGTTACCTTGCCAGCTACCAATAAATTCACAACTGCTAGTCAGAGAAATAGATTTGATTCACCAAATACTTGATTTCCATTTTCAGGTCTTAACAAAAAGCCCTCTGGAGTAATCAGGCCTTAGGAGAAACTAGCAGGAAGGAGGTCAGACATAGGGCCTCAGGCTTACAGTTCCAGAATGACACTTAAGAAAGCTAAGTCCCTTCTCAAGAAGATGGCCCTCTTAACAAGGACCAGCTAGCAGATCGAAGCCTGGGTTTCTCCCGGGTGACTTGCACTTCCTGATCCCTGGGATCCCTGGGTTCAGAGTTGAGCTTCTGAAATCCCCACACGGAGAGCTGGCACAGCTCAGCAAGCCGTTCAGCTCTAGTCATTGTACAAGTGACTGAACCACCCCAGTACTAGAGCCACTATTCAAAGCTCTTGCTGTAGGATACTCAAATTTCTGTGAGTGGATGCATTTGCAAGGAGTGGCATGGCAGCTGAAAAGCCAACTCCTGGATTCATCGACGTTTGCACATGAAACAAATTCTTCTTCAGGGGATTCTTAAATGGGGAGTCACTTTAATTCCCTGGTCTAGCTTTGAAATCTTACCCCCTTTTTGCCTGAGAGGTTTAATTTCATCTGTTATTTTTAGGTGCAAAGTTTTGCAGTTGGGTGTAGGGAAAATATTCTCTCTTGAAATGAATGTCATGATATGTAGCACCAGCTGTCCTCCTCTAAGAAAGCAAGGCGCATCTAACAGCTACACTTTATGCCTACAAAAGGCAATGGGCAAACTATCCATTAACAATCACGCGGGGAGGACTAGAACAAGGCCATCTTCAGCAGGAAGTTAGTCCAGGCAGCCTTTTGCTGGAATCTGCACAATGCAAACTGCGCAGCCAATATCTATATCTGTTTAAAAAATCTTAGAAGATGAGTGCCACAGATCCCATCAGCTGGTGCGTTGGTACAAGGAAAGCTCATTGCGTTTGCAACTGTTGAAGAAAGGTGTAGTGGCAATTACTTGCTGCATGAGGATCACAAAGACAGATGCTCCCTTGTCGGGGGACTGGAGAGCCATGATAGGAGAAGGGCAGTCCACAAGTTCTTGCCCTGTAGGAGGCCTCGTTCTTTGAAGCTTGACTTTGCAAAATGGCTGGGAAATTTTCCATTTTATTACTCTTTAAGGTTGCCAGTTCCAGGTTGGAAAATTTGGGGAGATTGGGGAGTAGATCCTAGGGAAAGAAGTGTTTGGGGAGAGGAGGGTTAGGGTTAGGTGATGTGTTCTTATAATTATAAGAACAGGATGTGTTCTTATAATTGCCTCACATTTTTTTGCCGCATGCAAGATCACTTTGGTGAGGGGCACTAAAAATGTTGGTCCGGTTGGACTGAAGGGAAATTTTTTACTGTAGGAAATCTGTTGTTCATTCACATTTGTTTCTCGTGGAAATAAATAATGAATATATTAAAGAAAAGGAACACACCTAAAAACAATAGGGAAAAAATAAAACATTTCGAGAGTTTAAAATAAAAACAACAAAATCCCACTTCACATTGCAAACTGTATTCTAATACAAAAGAACATTGAACCATTTTAAACACTGCATGTGACTGACATTTAAAAAACCCCAGAAATACTCAGTTGTAGGTTCCTGATGCTTTAACTTTTTAAATTTCCCTTTCTTTTCCCTGTAAAATAAAAGCAAGTAGCCACTATTTCGGTACTATAGCCTTTTACACTGACTGTCACCAACAGACTATTTCAGTGGGCAAAATTATAAAAGGAGAAACCTCCAGTAATTAAAGCTAATGTTACAGCCAGGAAAATAAACAAAATATTTTCCTGATGTCAGGTTGCCTGGCTACACTGGCTCCATGCCCAGACATGGCAAAGGACTTTGTGTGTAGTTCAGAAGCCTCCATAAAGGCTCATGCAGAGAGTATGCTTTCTATGTATGCTTGTTGCCAATAATAGCTATGGTTTCCCTCTTGTTTATGCCTTCTTCCTAGGGATGTAATAAAAGCCCCTTTAAAGTTGAATTTATGATGTGCCTGCAGTTCTAGGATGTTAGTTTAGTTAGGTTCTTCCAGTTAGTTTAAAGGTTTTGTTATTGTTAGATTTAAGAAAGACCATGCGCAATATTAAGAGTATCTGTAAAAGTCTCTGCCCATAGAGGTATAAGTTACGTGTGTTTTATCCTTTAAAGGTTTCCCTAATCGTTTAAGTTTAGAAATGTTATTTTTTTGAGGAATTTGTTTCATGATGAAGCCAAAAGCGAGAGTGACCAGAAAGGTTGAAATTAAGTAACAAGGAAGTTGACTCTGGAATGCTGCTTAGACCAACGCCCAGCCGACCCTTTGATAAGAACAACGACCCTCTTTGGACTTGCTAATCCAGATCTGTTCTTGTTGCCAGCACTCAAGGGTCACCCAGCCTTGGAAGATGTCACCCTGTTTTGCTATTGGACTGTTTGAAGTTTTACTCTCAGGATCCAGAAGCTCATTGGACTGTTCACATCCTTACTTTCAGGATCCAAGAATTCACTGGATCATTTAAAGTTGTCTTTGTCTAACGGTTCTATACCCCTTTTCTGGGTTACTGGGAAATGTATAAAAGGGGCTGACGCACAGCCATGTGGGTGTCCTTTTCTGCTGAGCTGTGCCAAGAAATCACTTGCAATAAAATCCTTCCTGCTTTGAAGAAACGCCTGCTCCCTGCGCCTCATTAAGTTGCTGAGCTGAAATCACTTATTGTTACTGGCAGTTTGCAGTAACACTAAGCAAATACTTATCACATTTATCAACAGCTGCATAAAAATATTTTCTTCAATCAGAAAGCAAATGTAAAATGTAATTACTAGGTAGCCACTGAACATCTAACTTTTGGCAGAAAACAAAAGAGTCTCTGTATTGAATTATGGATGATCATAGCATGTGGACAAAAAGCCTCCATGTACCCAGAGGTGTGTTCGGCACTTATCTTTCAACAGCTACATGCTTAGAAATGTTGGAGTTAAAGAATTTCCTTCCGTCTGGCCCCAATCCTCAAATCAACCTGCTTGTTGTTCTTATAAAACTGTGATAGGAGTACTCAGAATTTGAAGCTGACAAGCCACTGCGGAAAAAGCTACATTATGCTGGCCAAAATACTGTCAAGTACTAGCTTGTCCAACCAAGATAACAGAAGCAGATACCCAATAGACTCATTCCTTGTGAACCCAGATTGGTATCATCTTACATGACTACTCAGAGGCATACCTGCAGGAAATGGTGCCTGGCTGAAGAGCTGAAACCGTGCCCCTGCACAAAAATTCAACACCCATTGTTTGAATAACTGTTATTGTTGGATGTTTGTGGTTGAATATTGCTTTTTTAAAAATCACCCTCAAAATAAGAGATTTTTAAAAATCTCCCCAAAATGCATTTTTCATATTTCATGTTTATCCATTGTATAGGAACCGTTGCCAGACAGATAAATCTACTTTGCATCTGTATTAGGATAGCATGACCAGTCTGGAGTGAATTGCTTGCAATACATGATTGCCCATTTCAAACAACATCACAATTACGAAAAAGTTTCTGGGTGCAGTTCATGTTAAGTGATCCCAACCATTATGTGCCAGCAGTCCAATGCAGCAATTTTAGTACTTTTCTGTCCTTCTCCCACTAGATGCAAAATGAAATATGGGAACAAAATACCTTGTATGAGGTTCAGTTTGAAATTTGACATTTACCATGCATGTGCATACAGAGGGTAGTGCCTGATGATTATAATGACACTAAAGCTTGTAAAATGGGAGTGGGAGGGAAAGACAGAACTAACAAGAATTCTGTAGCCCTAAAAATATCAAACACCGCCCCTCCCCACCTGCCCCCCATCTTAACCTCCACTTTTAAAGAAAAAAAATGCAGAATATGCATCCTAGGGAACCTCCACACTGGGAACCTTTACTAGTGGGTCTCTCCACCCCACCCCCTTTTCAGACCACATAGATTTAGGGACCAACTTCAGTAACAGTGAGTGTCTGAAATTGGATCCCCCAATGTGTAATTTACAGTACCAATTTAAGCACAATTAACTTAAGTACAGTGTATAACTCTGCTTAAGGGGAGACATAATTGCTTATTTTAAATATTTCCAGGGCTGCCAGAGGAGGGCAGAGAGCTGCTCCTGTTGGCAGCAGAGGACAGAACTTGCAAGAGTGGGTACAAATTACGAGCAGAAAAGTTGTGACTGGACATTAGGGGTTTTTTTTACAGAAGGGGTTATTCAGCAGTGGAATCAGATGCCTGGTGCAGTCTTCAGATAGCAGCGGAACGAACGTTCGCCAGGGATGCTTTAGCCTGATTCTGCATTGTGCAGGAGTACTGACAATGGTCTCTTCCAACTCTATGATTACCCTGCAAGAGCAGGCTTTTCAGTCTTGCTGAGAATTTTGCCTCCTGTTGAAATCTCTTCTCCCATCTGAAAAAAAACACCTTATTCACAAGAAAGAGGAACAAACTCTGTAAGAATTAAGGACTCTGAAATCGACTTTCCCTCATCCCCAAGAAAGCAGAGCATGATACACGTACAAGAGTTGTTGACATTTCTTGTATTCCCCCCTCCCTTTTTTGGTTGCAAAGAATGAAGCTAAAAAGTTCACTAACAGGAAATTCCATTCATAAGATAAGCAGCTGTTGAGTTCAAAGATTTCTGCTAATTGTGCAGACCAGAAGCATGTTTTATATGGCAAAAAGAATCATGAATACTCAGCATTCCTCTACGACCAAAAGAAAATGTTTGGAGAACAATTCTTCAAGACACATTTAAGATGTTGTCTACTTGTAAAAGAGAAACATTGGTATCTGCACAGGTAGGATAAACCCTTTTAAAATGGTTATAAGTTTACCACATCAGTGCTCATGCTATGAGTTTTCTGGAGGACAGGGAGGACCACTTGAAATGTGCACAGTGGATTCATTGCAGAGGCGTAGCTCCAAGGGGATGGGGGTGCATGACACACCGGGGTGCGCCCCTGTAGGGGTGGGGGCATGGTGGGGGTGTGGTGCGAGCGTTCTGTGGTGGGGCGTTCTTTTCCCTCTTGCTATGCCTCTGATTCATTGCAATATGTGAACAGGGTCTTTCAGGAGCAACCTTGCAGAATCAGCCAATATTGCTTGCTTTGCAACTTCCTATTTTAGCCCCAGCCACCTGTCAGGACTGAGCCTATCAGTGCCAAATGGTAGGTAGGGCAGGGGGAGGTGGTTTACCATCCTTTGATGTGGGGCGAATTCCAGCATCTGCCCCTTGGCCTCCCGGGGAATCCTGGACACAGATCTTATCAAAGGAAGGTGCGAACTGTTCCCAGGCTCGCAATACTTTGAAGTAAATGTTTTGTAGTTTGTAGAAGGGAGTAGGGGGAGTTTGAATCTGTGGGAGGGCAATGGAATATAGGTAGTGGGTTTGCGCGGGAATCGCCAGATTCCTCTTTCTAAGATGTTACCTATGTTTTGAAATGAAGGCTTTAGAACAAATCTAAGTTTCCGTTGTTTCCAGATCCGAGGTCTGACATTAAGAAGAATCTCACAATTAAGCTCGCACTCGGCTTTATGTCCAACACGGATGGAGCTACAGTCGAGCCCCTCAAAGTCGAGCCCCACAGGAAAGGCCGACTTGGGCGACAGGGGGGACCAGGACAGAGACAGGGTGGACGGTAGGTCGCCCCACAAGCAGAACAATGGGGACTTGGATGCCCGTGCCCCTGGCTGACCCAATCCGCGCAGTGGAGAAAGGCGCGACACTCGATACTACCTGGCCCCCTCTCTGCAGGTGCTTTGGAGGGCAAGGCTGAAAGGGCAGCACGAATCCACCTAGCTCATGTAGCCCATGGATCAGGACCTCGACCCGGAGTGGGACCT
This sequence comes from Sphaerodactylus townsendi, assembly GCF_021028975.2. Classification (NCBI taxonomy): domain Eukaryota; kingdom Metazoa; phylum Chordata; class Lepidosauria; order Squamata; family Sphaerodactylidae; genus Sphaerodactylus; species Sphaerodactylus townsendi. Next base: position 938,006 of record NC_059433.1, on the reverse strand, counting down.
AGAGGCGCAGGCCGAGTGGTCGGGAGACCAGGCAGCCCCAAGGCCGCGGCAGTGCCTGAAATCCCAATTCGAAGGGGCGACTGACGCGCTGCCTGACTTCCTGGTGCAGCTGGAAGCGCACATGGAACAGTTTGAAGACGAAGACGAGATCGAGATGGTGCGTGAAGCAGGGGCCCTCTGGGGGGAGGAGGCGGCCACCTGGCACGTGGGACTGCTCAAAGGCCGGGCACCCCAGTGGCGCTCCTCCCCCGCTCCATGTCGGCGCTGTGGCGGCAGTTCAAGGGCCCTTTCCAGGAGGAGAAGGCCCGCCCCCGCCTCCAGCGGATCCGGCAGGGGACCCGATCCGTGGCCGACTATGTCTCTGCGCTTTGGCAGCTGGCCAGAGTGATCCAGGATTGGCCGGAGCCCGTGAAGATCCACTTCTTCAAGGAAGGGCTGCATCCCGAGGTGGCCCAGTGGGCCCTGGTGACAGCGGAACCGACTTCCCTGGCGGGGTGGTACATGTGGGCTGGGGAAGCTGAAATCTGGCTACACAAGGTACAGCTACTCAAGCAACGGAGCAGCCCCCTGCGCAAGGCCTCGCTGCTGCCACTGGCTGGGACTCTGCCTGCATTGCGGAGGAGAGGGGCACCCGGCCACCGTGTGCCTCAGTAAGCAAGCCAGCCCAGTGAGGGCCCCCTCAGGGGAGGTGAGTTAGTCGGGGGTGGCCAATGGGATGGGGAAGAAGCCCCCCTTCAAGGAGAGGAATGGCGTTGCGAGTGGAACCATGTGAAGCAAGTCCTACCTTCAAAGCAGTGGGCGCCCTCGAATCCAGAGAGGAGTTGGTGGCAAAAGACAGTGACCTGGCCTGAAGCGTGCCCACGGCCAGGTCCCGTCCAAGGGCGTAGAGCTGAGGGTGAGTGGCACCAATAAACCATTCCTCCTCCTTGTAGTGGTTTCCAACCAGGATTGCAGGACTCAAATTCAAACCCAGGCGCTGGTCGACTCGGGCTGCACCCGTTGCCTAATGCAGCCGGCGCTCATTCACCAGTTGGGGCTGAAGCGGATCCCTCTGCACCATCCCATCCAATTCGAGCAAATGGACGGTGGGGTGTTGGGCAGTGCCCCGGCCACGCACAAGACTGAGCCCATTTTACTCTGCAGTGGAGGACACTAGGAGCGATGGGGCTTCATCATCACAGCAGTGGCCAAATATGCCTTGGTATTAGGGGTGCCCTGGCTCCGTGAGCATGACCCTAACATCACCTGGTCCAACAACACGCTTCAGTTCATTGACCCCCCCCCCCTTGCAGGGATCACCTACCTAGACCCAGCGACCCTCCGGCGGAGGAAGAGGGGCTGCACGAGTTGGCAGGTGGTTCACTGGTCCCTTATCAGGACCTCTGGCGAGTGTTTGAGGAGGGGGAGTGCAACAAGCTGCCACCCCATCACAAATCGGATTGTAAAATTGAGCTATTGCCAGGTGCCAAACTCCCCAAAAGCCGGCTCTACAGAACAAGCACTTCAGGAGTTTTTAGACAAAAATTTAAAGCGGGGCTTTATAAAATGGGTTACCAGTGACTTTGCAGCCCTGATGCTGTTTGTGAAGAAGGATGGCTCCCTGTGATTGTGCACTGACTATCGGAGGCTGAATGCAGTCTCTGCATGTAATAAATACCCGCAGCTGCTGATCAAGGATGTCTCGGACAGGGCAAGATCTTCACCGAATTGGACTTGAGGGAGGCTTACTACCGGGTACGGATCGCCAAGGCCATGGAACATTTGACAGCTTTTAACACAAGGATGGGGCAGTTTGCTTACCGCGTTCTCCTGTTTGGATTACCCGGGGCGCCTGGGGTGTTCCAGAGCTTGATTTACGAGGTGCTCGATGACTTTTTGTTCAGGGGGGGGGGTGTATTTGGATGATGTGCTGATTTACTCCCAGACGGAGGCTGAGCATGTGGCCACCGTCAGGGCTGTCCTACAATGGCTGCTGGACAATGACTTGTTTGTGAAGCTCTCTAAGTGGGCATTGCACAAGGACAAGCTTGACTTTTTGGGGTACCGCATTTCCATCCAGGGGTTGGAGATGGATCCGGGGAAGGTGCGGGATGTATTCCAGTGGCAGAAGCCCCGCGCGCGAAGGCAGTTGTAATCGTTCCTTGGCTTTGCCAACTTTTACCGGGACTTCATCCCTGACTTTGCCCAGCTGGCCCTCCTCCTCACCGACCTTTATGCACCAAAGATAAGGGGACGGCGGTAGTGAAGCCGATGGCCCTGCTCCTGTAGTCCCCTGAGTATCGGGAGGCTTTCCAGGCACTTAAACATGTCTTTACATCCGAGCCCATCTTGCGCCACAGCAACCCCTCCAAGCCCTTTGTTGTGCATGTTGATGCCTCTGACAAAGCTATGGACACGGCTCTGCTTCAGCGGGGGGATGATGGGAAGTTGCATTCCTGCGCCTACCTCTCCTGCAAGTTCTTGGGGGCGGAGCTGCATTAGACTGTAGGGGACAAGGAGACAGGGCCAATTAAGCACGCCTTGCTGGACCGGCGCCATTGGTTGGAGGGCGCTGCCCTCCCCTTTGAGGTGTGGACTGACCATAGGAATCTAGCGATGCTCTGCGCACCAGGGAAGCTCTCCTCCAAGCAGCTCCGTTGGGCTGATTTTTCCCCCCATTTCAACTTCTCACTGCATTTCTTCCCAGGGAAGTCCAATTGTTTGGCTGATGCCCTGTCTTAGTTGCCCAACCCCTCCCCGGTGACTCCTGTTCTGTTTGGAACTGTGTTCTCCCCTTCCCAACTGGGCTTGGCAGTGACTACCCGCAGTTGGGCGTCACCCCACATCTCCCCCCCTTCATGCCCATGTCCCTGGAGGGTGCCTTGAGGGAGGTGGGAGCCTTCCCAGTACCCCCTGAGGAGACAGCGACCTGCTGGAGAAATGGGACGAGTTCTGGTGGAAGGGGGATTGGCCCTATGTGCCCCCAAGCACCCGCCTCCTCATGTTGCAGGGGATCCACGACGTTAAATCAGTGGGGCACTTTGGGTTTGTGAAAATGCTGCATTTGGCCCACAGGCAATTCTGAACTTTGTGGAGGATGTGGAGGCATATGTGAAAGGATGCCCCTCGTGTGCGACTGCCAAGTGGGCTCAGGGGAAGGTGCCTGGGTTCCTTCAGCCTCTCCTGGTGACTTCCGTCCCATCGAAGGTGATTTCCATGGATTTCATTTACTGACCTCCCATCCAGCAAAGGGAAGTCTGTGGTTTGGATGGTTGTGGACTTGTTTTCGAAACAGGCTCATTTTATTCCATGCACCTCGCTCCCGACAGCGAGCAAACTGGCCCAAATGTTCGTGACTCACATTTATAGGCTCCATGCTGCCCCCGACAAAATAATTTCAGACCGAGGCAGCCAGTTCATTTTGCAGTTCTGGCGCCATTTCCTCAAGCTGCTAGGCACGGAGCTAGCCCTTTCTTCAGCCTACCACATGGCAACCGATGGGCAAAGTGAACACCCGAATACTACCCTGGAACAATATCTGTGGTGTTACATTAATTGCCACCAAGACAATTGGGTGGACTTGCTCCTCTTCGCCGAGTTTGCATACAACAATGCAGTGCATAGTAGCATGGGGAAAAAACCCTTTGAGGTTGTTTCAGGCCAGTCAGCTAAGCCCTTTCCGTTCCTGGGGGAGGTGCAACAGGGGCCAGTGGAGCTCCAGGAATGGGTGCACTCTATCTGGCAAGTGTGGGGTCACATGCAAAAGGCACTGGAGAAGGCTAAACAGGGGCACAAGCGGCAAGCTGATAAGAAACGGCACCCCATCAGTCTTGCAGTGGGGGATTGGATGTATTTGTCTACTAGGAACTTGAGGGGGTTGCAGGGGTATAGGAAGCTAGGGCAGAAATATATTGGACCTTTTCCTGTGCTTAGGGTGATCAACCATGTGACTGCCGAACTACAGTTGCCTACGAATCTGAGATCCATATACCCTGTTTTTCATTGCAGCCTCCTCAAGAAAGCAACCCCCCCCCCCCAGATGACTGGCATCCCCGGGCAGAGGCTCCTGCTCTGGTCCACATGTGGGGTGAGCCTCACCACGAAGTGGAAGCGATCGCAACCGCCTGCAGTACCTGATTGCCTGGACCCATTTCCCAGCCGGGCACAATGAATGGGTGGACTCTGGACGTGTGCAAGCCCCCCGTTTAGTGAAAGCTTTCCACTGGGCTTACCCTGACTGTCTGGGGTGGGGGTGGGGAGTCTTAAAGGGAGCGGAATGTCATGACTGAGCCTGTTAGTGCCAAATGGCAGGTAGGGCACGGGGAGGCGGTTTACCATCCTTTAAGGTGGGGCAAAAGTCCAGCATCTGTCCCTTGGTGTCCCGGGGTATCCTAGACACAGATCTTATCAAAGGAAGGTGTGAACTGTTCCCAGGCTTGCAATGCTTTGTAGTTTGTAGAGAGGAGTAGGGGCTGTTTGACTCTGTGGGAGGGGGCAACGGAATATAGGTAGTGGGTTTGTGCGGGAATCGCCAGATTCCTCTTTCTAAGGTATTACCTACGTTCTTCTGAAATGAAGGCTTTAGAACAAATCTACAGTTTCCGTTGTTTCCAGATCCGAGGTCTGACCCTGCCCCATCCCTGTGTGCTGACCCAGAGGCAAAGTGGCTGCACGGGACCCAATTCAGACGACTCTGCTGCTGCATTAGAGAGCAGAAAATGGGAGAATAGGACAGGGCGTGGGGGAGGGGCCGTAGCTCAGTGGCAGAGCTATGCAAGAAGGCCCCGGGCTCAAGCCTTGAGCCCTCCATGTAAAAGGACCAGAGAGCAGCTGATGTGACAGACCTTCTGCCTCTACCTGAGACCCTGCAGAGCCGCTGCCAGCCTGACTAGCCAATACTGGCCTTGACCTGATTCCACATAAGCCACCTTCGTATGTTCAACCTCTGAGCAGCGAAAGGTGGCTTGAGCGTGGGAAGTCCCTGGGGAGGGGACTGTTTTCTCTCTGTCCCACCATCCTTTTTCCATTACAGCCACAAGATCTCTCCCTTTTTCTCTGGGCAGTTACCAATACAACAACCTTTATTAGGCATATTAAAACAGGCTCCAGAGCATTGCAGACATTTCTGAAGTACAAATCAAAAGTACATTCAAAACACAGACAGATAAACTGTATCTAGCATTGGATGTTACTTAGAACATTCTGTCACTTGTAAAATAAATTTTGCTACTTTTTCCAAGAGCACGGCCTCTGCCTTATTTAACAAAAGCTCCACAACAGAATTGTCAGAGTCTCTTTCAGATCTGTCTAAGACCCGCCCAGGAGAGAAATGACAACCCACATATCTCGGACAGTCAAGTATAATGTGAGCAAGAGTCTCCACTTGGTTTTTACAGTGTGGACAGACCCGATCCTGGAGAGGGATAGATAGGTAGCAACCGTTTGTAATGGCCGATGGAAAAGTATTGCATCTGGCCCTTGTAATAATCCATCTCTGTTGGGGTTCAGTTAATAGTTCAAGATATTTGGCTATGTGCCCCTGTTCTGGTACTATTCTGACAGAAAGGGGTGAGCATGATTTATTTGCTTGGCCCCACAAGATATGGTATTCCTGTTCTAGAAGTCTGCTTTTTAAGGTTTGCAGAATCTCTCTGGGTCTGGCCAGTTACAGCATTGTGGTTGAAATTAGCTGAATTTCATGACAGTTTTAGACAAACAGCTCCTCATATGGGTCCAGTTTTTAGCAGCCTGCAGAGCAATATCTGAAGTTAGCATGTATTGTACAATGACAAGCAGTTGGTATCCTTTATACTGAAAGCCCAACCCCTAAAAATTCAGTGTAGTGTGTGCAGTTTGATGGATTGTGATGTTCAGCTTTGTTTCATGGACAAGATGAAACCTTTGTCCTGAGACTCCTTGACACATTGTGACTCACTATGGAAATGCTCACAGTTCTCCTCCTAACTCAGGTTCAGGAAAGGGAGCTTCTCCATATCACTACAATTCTTTTTGGAGGTTGTTTTCAAAATGCATTTTAAAGCTTTCTGGTGCCACAGTTGATGTAGCCTTTACTATGCAACCATTGTACAGAACTAAAACCAACATCAAAGTAAAATTAAAATTGAATGTACAGGGGACTATACATCATATTGGAAACAGAATGAAGAAAGAAACATTTGAGCCGGGAATTCCTACTAGTGGAAACAGTCTATAAAGAGCTTGGTATTTACACATCCTTAATCCAAGAATGCTATCATCTTAGTCAACCATGCTTTCAGCCAGGAGCACAGAGTGAAGAATGATTACTTAAGACTGGGTAATCTTTCAAATCCAAATAATGCAACCAATTTTTAGAAGAAGAAGAGTTTGGATTTATACCCCCCCCCCCTTTCTCTCCTGTAAGAAGACTCCAAGGGGCTTGCAATCTCCTTCCCTCCCCCCCCTCCCCGAACAAACACCCTGTGAGGTTGGTGGGGCTGAGAGAGCTCCGGAGAGCTATGACTCATCCAAGTTCACCCAGCTGGTGTGTGTGGGAGTGCACAGGCTAATCTAGTTCCCCAGATAAGCCTCCACAGCTCAAGTGGCAGAGCAGGAATCAAACTCGGTTCTCCAAATTAGAGTGCACCTGCTCTTAACCACTGCGCCACTGCTGCTCCTTTACTGGTATTGCACTAATCTTTTGCTAAACTATTACGGGGTTAGTTGTGGCTTTCAGTTTGCTATGATGTCATAACATAATGCTGTGTGTTTGTTCTCAAACATAATAATTGGGAGTGTTTTTGTAAGGTCAATTGACAGAAGACAAGACTCCCTTTAGAGATGATAGCCAGTTGAGTTTTGCTTTCATTCCCTCACCACCAAATGCAACAGTTGTCCTTGCATTCATATGCTGTTGCTACTCCTTGGCCACTTATGGATGGGGGAACTTAGCTCCTCTCTGCTCCGCTGTGGCATTAGGCGCATGTCTGAAGTGCTCTTGCTTTCCTCAGGGAAAGAGCAGTAAGCACAAGGCAACTTCCCTGCATGTCAGTACAAGGACGTTTGCCGCATGCCACTTCTGCTCCCCACACGCAGCACATGCACATCGGTGCAAGGAAGTATGTTGCGCCAAGGTTCAGGTGCCAGGAGCCTCCTTCCTCATGGGCCTTCGGCTGTTCCACTATTGGCAGGAATCTGTGCTGGGTCTGTTTGTCTGAATAAAAATTCAGAGGCAACCAGTTGTAAACATCTGCAGCCCTCAGATAGTTGATGGTGAATGAGTCCCTGGGACTTCCTCAGACTAAGTGCAGAACTAGACATAAGAGCAGCAGCTCATTGCCTTCGAGTGTGGTTTACTGCCAAACTACCCCAAAGAGCTTGTGGAAAAGCAGCAGAAAAAAGGCTACTGAACCCTGCCTTGCTGCCTCCTACCTACTGCTTTTCTGATTGAAATGGCTGCCTATCTCAGCTGTGTTTTCTGCTCTTGCCCTCAAATTTGAATAAACAAATTGGTTTATCACCATCATGTCCAGTCATCCTCCCTGACCATTTGCCATTGTGGTGACCCCGTAGCGTTTTCAAGAGAAGAGGCATGTAGAGGTGGTTGGTTGGCCATTGCCTGTGTCTGCATAGCAGCCCTGCCCTTCCGTGGGGGTCTCTCGCCCAGCATTCACTGGCCCGACCCTGCTCAGTGTCCAAGATCTGCCCAGACTGGGCTGTCCAGTTCAGGGCCGAGCTCTGGATACACACGAGGCCAAGATTTCCATTATTTCCATTGTGCCTGAAGAAGGGAGCTCCTGGACTCCTGCAAGCCCGTGCCGGAATAAATGGTGAGTCTTTCTGATGCCCCTGACTGGGCTTTTGTTTTGTGTGGGTACTGCAAGCTAACAAGGCTGCTCCTCTGTAAACATCTAGTTCTGTCACAAGATGCTTGAGGATTGCAGCATCAGCCAAGGTCATCTACAATTAAATGCAATGCCGACTCTCAACCAAAATGTATACATATTAAGAAAAACTGCTGTCTTCTTTAATAAACTGGATAGTTAAACATCTTTTTTTTTTCAAAATCCCAGACTACTTTGCTAGTTTACTATTAACCAATTCATTTCATTTGCTGAGGATCCAATGAGTTACTGCTCTATTTCCAGTTTCCTAACAGCTGTTTCTTCTGACATCAGCCCCCACAAGGAGCTCACTGGGTTAACAAGCTCAATAAAATTGATTTTTATCCATTTGTATGTTTGCATTCTAACAGTAATGCTCATTTAAGTTTGTACAGTTACATGCCTGAAATTCCAACTGCAGTGCATTAATGGGAAAAGGTGCAATGAAATTAATACCTTGTTTCCAAAGATCGGGATGGGGGTATATTTAAAAAGAAGACTCCTTCTATCCTCAGGTCTTGGGTCCAGCTTGTGTCTCTCCCCATTAACAAAGGACTCACGAGTGGAGTGAGCAATTGCAGCATTTCAAGGCAGAGGTAAATAAAGTCACCAAGTGAATAATATGTTATTAAGCTTCTGCTAAAGGGCAGGACACTTTTTAATCCAGGGTGTTTGCAACTTGTGTGACCAAACCCCTCCTGACAAACAGTGGGGGTGGGGGGTGGAGAGTAGGATGACCATGATAAATTCCTGGAGATTTGGGGGTGAAGCCTGGGTTTTTCCATTTTTTTCCAATGAGGCGTCTTTGTAACTTGCGGACAAAAAAAAGGTGAAAGGATAATGTCTGCAAGATGTTTTATTTTTGCTGTGCAGAAAAAGCCGCTGTCCCAGCTTAGTGCCTGCTCTCGAATTGTCATTCCCAAAAGCCAAAGCATTCCTATGTCCCATCACGTGCCTGGTTGAGCATTTAATTAATCATCTTTTTAAGCAGGGGGCCTTCACTGCAGAGGGTTCATCTCACCCCAGCAGGAAATACAGAAAGAAAATGCAGAATCCGAGTATTGTGCCTGGAGAGGCATAGATTTAAAAGATTAAGTGAAAACACGATGTTCCAACCAATCCAGAACAAATCTCTGGTTAGGTTGTGACAAGTGGCAGGAAAAACCTGCAGATTCTGTGCAAACCAAAAGTTCTTGAGAAGGTATCCCTCAAGGCTATGAAACCTAAGAAAGGGTGTGAATAAATGCTAAGTGGGTAGAAAGCTGGATGGGAGATATAAACCAATCCAAAGAAGACAGAAGAGTCAGCATTACTTGGTTCCCTCTTCCTCTTGCCTGTGTGGACAATGAATAATTTCAGTTCACTTTGGAAGTGCCAGGGAAGGGTGTTGCAACTGTGTAGTGACAACTTTAGATCAACTCCACCTGACTCAAAAGCAACAACGTAGAGCAGTGTTTCCCAACCTTTTCAACGTCGTGGCACCCTTGACCTCGCTCTTCATATCTCAGTGTACCCTTGAGGAAAACACCTAATTTTAATTGATTTATTTTAATTATTAGTGACACGAGAGAAATAATAGTTTATTGCCTGTTTATTCATTAATTAATGATGAGAAAATGAACACAATTTAAACTAATTAAAATTAAGACAATTGTGTAATATTAGGCATATACTTTGAGGACCCTCCATTTTCATCAGTTAATATTTCTGCCTCAGAGTTGGAGAGAAGGGGCAGGGAGAGAAGAGAAAGCAGCAGGGAAGAGAGAAATAAAACAGGGGTCCTTGCATTTGGATTCATACCCCCTTTCTCTCTGGTAAGGAGATGCAAAGTGGCTTACGAACTCATTCCCCTTCCTCTCCCCACACCAGAACGCCTTGTGAGGTAAGTGGGGCCGACAAAATTCCAAAGAAGTCCAGGGTCACCCAGCAGGACTGTAGGAGTGGGGAAACAAATCTGGTTCACCAGATAAGACTCCTTGGCTCGTGTGTAAGTGTTGGGAATCAAACCTGGTTCTCCAGATTAGAGTCTACTTGCTCTAAACCACTATATCATGCTGGAACAGGACTGAGTTATTTATTCACTTAGTATATTTATACCACGTCTTTCACCCAGTGGGGACTCAAAGTGGCTTACAACATTCCCCTCTCCATTATATCCTTACAACCATGCAATGAGGTAGGTCAGGCCAAGAGTGTGTGACTGGCCCAAGGTCACCAAGCAACCTTCCACGGCACAAGCAGGGATTCAAAACTGTATTTCTCAATTCCTAGTCAAACACCTGAAATTCTGCACCACACTGACTAAGAGGTATCTCATAGCTTTGGGTAACCCTTAGAGCTCTCCTCAAGACACACAGACACACACACACCCCGTGGCTTTAATAGATGACAGCAAATACACCACCTTGGAGACCAATAATGACTTGGATCCAGGTAGCTTTTCTCTTCAGCCTCACTCCGTGCTTCTTGCTACTGCCACCCCCCCCCCTTGGTTGCAGGGGTGGGATTCAAAAATTTTAGTAACAGGTTCCGATGGTGGTGGGATTCAAACAGTGGCATAGCGCCAATGGGGCTTGGCAGGGCACGACGGGGGCGTGGCCAGGCATACCAGGGGCGGGGCATTCCTAGGTGGGGCTGTGGCAAGAACGCAGGGCGTGCCTGCCCCAGGTACAGTTCCCCTTCGCCCCGCCTCTAGATTCAAAGAATGACTGTTTAAAGTATTTAAAAAGCAAAATACCGTATGGTAGTGTATTATTTCTTTTTTATATAATTATATTGATGGATTTTAAATAATAGTCCAAAAATGTGTGTAATTAGTTACAGTTGATGTAAAAATTAGTTACAGTTGATGTAAACTCATTATATACTAGCATTCCCCATGAGGAAGTCAGATATATCCTGCTGAACACTCTTGAAAAAAGACCGGAAAAGAAACCACCAACACATTTTCTCATTTCTCTCATTGAAATTATTTTGGATTATAGTTATTTCAGATTTGGTAATGATTATTTTTTTACAAACCCAAGGCCTTTCCATGGGGTCCAGTTTTGCACCAAGTGCTGCACAGATTTTTATGTGTGATTTTGAAATTAAATATATATACAATTCAGTTATTAATCCATTTTTTTCACAATTTATTGTATTATAAGAGATACATAGATGATTTATTTATTATTTTTAAACCAGATTTTGTGTTACAGGATTTTTTACTGTGGATCAACTCTCTGCATCCCTCTATACAATTCACTGGAGAAGAGAAAAAGGACCATATTAACTTTCTTGATATGACAATCATTATCAATGAATATCATAAACTGGAGTTCAAACATTTCCACAAGCCTACCGAAAAAAATCGGGCACTTCATTTTTCATCCTTTCACCCACACCGTTTAAGACAGAATCTTCCGTTCAGCCAGCTGATCAGAGCAAAGAGAAATTCCACAAGGGAGGAGGATTTCTTAAAGGAATCACAACGCATTATGAATAATTAGTGAGAGGATACCCTAAAAAAGTGCTTGAAATTGCCTGGCAAAAAGTTGCACAACTTAAATGTCAGGATTTGTTGCATCCCAAAATTACAGCACAGAAAAACGAACTTGTGTGGGCACTGGACCACTGCAGGATCGTCATTCATTAAAACAGCCATTTATAAATTTTGGCCGTTGGCATCCCATATTCCAGGATGTGAAAGACCTCCTAAAATTGGATATAGACGTACCAAATCAATAAAACAAGTCCTGGTAAAGGCTGATATACTTAAAAAACAGGAACTGAAACCAATTTTGACTGGTAACTACAGCTGTGGAAATTGTAAAAATTGTGGACTTGCATTACAATCTAAAGTCATTAATTTACCTTTAATAGGACAGAGGTGGACCCTGAGACAATTTTAAAATTGCAACACGACTCATTGCATATATATCATCATATGCCCACGTGATATGTTTTATATTGGAAAAACTTTGCGTTGTCTTAAATTGAGAATCGCAGAACATCGCAGCAACATCCGCAATATGAACATGGAAGCACCCTTGGTGGCACATTTTGTTCAAATGGGCCATAGGGATTGTGATTTTAAATTTGCGGTTTTGCAACATTTTCAAAATATGAAAACAAGACGTGATATTGATATTGATAAATTTATCTTAAAAGTTGAAAATAGATTTATTCATAGGTTTAAAAGCAATATTGTTGGTTTAAATCGTGAGATTGATTTTTCTTGTCATCTGTAAAGGCATCACAGCTGTAGCTCAGTTAAGAAATTCACAGCTGATTGTAATCACGGGCAATCCATATACTTTCGCTATCTTCCTTGTTTTTCATTACACATAATAGCTATTGTTGGAGTGCATCACAGCTCTGCGGAGAGATAAATAAGGATTGCATGACAGCTCTATGGAGAGATAAGTAAGATAGCTAAAATGGTTATTCATCATAATAAAAATGTATAGTATTTGTTAAAATGATGTAAAATTATTTAAAATGTTTAAAAATGTTTAAAAATGTTTAAAAACACTTTAAAATGTTTGAAAATGTTCAAAATTGTTTAAAATTGTTTAAAAATGTTAATAAGTTTATGTTTAAAAATAAGTGTGTATAACAAAAAACTATGATTATTATTATTATTATTATTATTATTTGTAGAAAATCCATATGGCAATTAAGAAATGTGAAAAAGAGAATTTATGAATTTCTTCTCCTGAGGAAGACATCCACGAAAACGCTTTTTGAAACGCGTGAGGCGTTTGAGAGAGAGACTCTAAAGGATTTATAAGACTGGAGATATTTATTTTGACATTCTTTGAGCCATTATTTTGGCCTTTTGCATATAATGTCACACTGTATGAATTGTTGTGGGAGTTTGAATGAGAGACTCTAGATATTTACAGAGACTGAAGACAATTATCTTGATGAATTTGAATCATGACTGTGGTCTGTTTGTATGTTATACAACACTTTATGAATTATAGTAGTAACTTCAGAGAATTATTGGTTTTGTGTTAATTTAGTTTCCGCCTTAGTGTGTGACGCGAACCTTGATTTTAAATAATAACATAAGGAGAGAAACCCAAAACTGTTTACAATTGTTAACATATTACAAACATATCTAACTGTCTATCTCTCTCAACTCCCCCAACTAAAACATCCTTTATTTATTTGTTTGTTTGTTTGTTTGTTTATTGTTTAGATTTGTATCCCGCCCCATCCCCATATGCCTCCCTCCTTCCCATATTTCCCTCCCTCCCTCCCTGCTTTCTACTTCCCCCTCAGTTTCCTATAACTACTTTATCTATTCCACTTGAAAGAAAACTAACAGAGGGAGAGATCCAAAATCCTTAATCTTAAAGAGTAGTTTAAACTCCTCTCTTTCCAATATAAATTTCAAAGGGAAAAAAGAAAATGAAAAATCTTTACCTATAATACTTTCCCATCCTTTATACCAATGAACAAAAAAATAGAATTACCGGTACTATATATTATATTATTTCATACAATTCATACACACATGGGGGGTGCCATGGGGGCAGGGGGGCCGCAGGGGGCCCTGGGGAGTGATTTTGCATTCCCTACTTGACGAGATTTGTTGTACCCAGGGACAGAGATTACTCCCTTGTCCCTAGTGGAGTTAATCATTAATAACTGGTTCTCCGAACTGAGAAAAATTTAGTAACCGGTTCTGCCGAATAGGTGCGAATAGGCTGCATTCCACCTCTGCTTTGTTGCCTGCGAGAACTTTTTGGCAATCGGAATAGATCCCTTCCTCCTTTTTTCACCCACAGAAAATGTTGGTTGGATCCAGCCCAATAAGTACCACCCCCCACCCCCCAGACTGGGATCCAAAAATTTTAATAACAGGTTCCGATGGTGGTGGGATTCAAACAGTGGCGCCACCGCACACGCGCCCCTCCAGTCCCTATTGGGCAGGGAGGTTGCTTTAGTAACCCCTTCACGGCACTCAGAAAAACTTAGTAACCACTTCTAGAGAAGTGGTAAGAACTGGTTGGATCCCACCCCTGCTTGTACAGCTTAACTTTGCAAGAGCTGGGAAACTGTTCCTGGCTGCTTTCTGCTATCCCCTCTATTGAAAGATTGCAAAGTGATGTCACAACAGCAGGAAATCACAGTTTCTTGTGCCTCTGCTCTTAATACATTTTCCAACAGACTCCTAGATTTTCAGAGAAGAACTTGGTCAGCTATTGTAACCACGCTGTCGTATTTTAGATTTAACATCTATTTTAAGGCTCCCAACAGGGAGATTGACAAATATTTTCTTTGGCATTGAACCTATTTAATTGTTGCCATCCATTCAATTATGTTCTACTATTATTAGCTGATTTGTTAACAAGCATTAACAAAAACATCCCATGCTGAATGTAAAAATATTTTTATTATTGTTTGGAAGCCATATTATAATCCAATCAAAATAAGCTCAGGCACTCGGCTACTGTCCAAATCTCAGATCTGCCTGCCTAGCAGGGGTCTGCTCATGCCAGCTTCTTCAGTTTCCCATCCTCTTTGATTTGAATCACCTTTTGTATCTCATCTGAAGTCAACAGGATGCAACAGCATTATTCTATCCTTCCTGATGGCAGTTTCCTTTGATTGCAAAGGACGTTTCTGGTGGCAGAAGCTTCTTCCATACCCCGTCTTTCATTTGTTGCGTGTCTAATGATATAGTTATGCAGCCCTTATACGGTAATGCTAATTGGCCTTCAAAACTGTTTATGGATGTGTATGATTCAAACTCCACTTCTAAGTTCACTTGTGAGTCAATGGAAATTACTTTCTGAGGAAGGCCATAGTTCTAAATATATTTTCAAGGAAGTCAGTCCCAGAGATCTCAGTGGCTGGGGCTGCAACTGTGTTCTGTTTGAAGCCGCTGCTTCCCCCGAAGCCCCATTTCCTGCTGATCTCCTTAATCCCACTATTCATCTAGCTATTAAAGATCAGACTACACAGGTGAATGAAAGCACATTCGCTAAGACGATGGTTTCCCAAAGGTGGGTCAAGGAAGCTGCTGAGGATTTATGTGAGTCATAAGATACCTGCAGGCAAAGTCAGAGACAATAAATATGAAGGCAGGAAGGACAAGGAGCCCAAACCGTCATGAACTTTCCCTCAGAAACATGCAGAGAATGTGGGAACCATTCAACTCGCCCATGCCTGACATGAATGGTCTTGGAGATAAATCATACTCGTGTTATGAGCTTGACAACAAGGGACAGAGGAGCTCCCTCACCCTGGCTCACCACATGTTTCACTCCATTTTCCCAAGTATTATGTGATAACTTGGGGGTGGGGGGACTCAGAGTCTTTCTGAAATTCTATGAGGGAAGGAGCAGCAGTGGCTTAGTGGTTAAGAGCAGGTGCACTCTAATCTGGAGGAACTGGGTTTGATTCCCCGCTCTGCCGCTTGAGTTGTGGAGGTTTACCTGGGGAATTCAGATCAGCCTGTGCACTCCAACTCACGCCAGCTGGGTGACCTTGGGCTAGTCACTGTTCTTCAGAGCTTTCTCAGCCCCACCCACTTCACAGGGTGTTTGTTGTGAGGGGGGAAGGGCAAGGAGATTGTAAGCCCCTTTGAGTCTCCTTACAGCAGAGAAAGGGGGGATATAAATCTTCTTCTCTTTAAGAAAGACAAAGTCAGGAAGAGGTCACTTCTGGTATTGCCTGCCATCCAAACTTACCCCTGTTTGTGAGAGAACCAGTCACTCTTTAGCAACAGATTGTTTGGGGGACTCTCCTGATGATACTCCCCGGGTTTGGTGAGGTTTGGTTCAGAGGATCCAAAGTTATGGACTCCCAAAGGGGGTGCCCCATCCTCCATTGTTTCCAATGGGAGCTAATAGAAGATGAAGGCTACATATTTGAGGGTCCATAAGTTTGGACATCCTGAACCAAATTTCACCAAACCTGGGATGTACTATCAGGAGAGTCTCTTATTGATACCACCCAGGTTTTGTGAAGTTTGGTCCAGGGAGTCCAAAGCTATGGTCTCCCAAAGGGGGTGCCCTCATCCCCCATTGTTTCCAATGGGAGCTAATAGGAGATGGGGGCTACACCTTTGAGTGTCCATAACTTTGGACCCCCCTGAACCAAACTTCACCAAACCTGGGAGGTACCATTAGGAGAAACTCCTAAAGATACCCTGAAAGTTTGGTGCTTCTAGCTTAACAATTGCACCCCTGACAACAGGCACCCTCCAAATTTCCCCAGATTCTCCTTTTAAATCCACCCCATTCGGCATGGATTTAAAGGGAGAATCTGAGGTCCTCAGTTTAGAAGAAGAGGAGGAGGAGTTTGGATTTATATCCCCCCTTTCTCTCCTGTAGGAGACTCAAAGGAGCTTACAATCTCCTTGCCCTTGCTCCCTCACAACAAACACCCTGTGAGGTCGGTGGGGCTGAGAGAGCTCCGAGAAGCTGTGACTAGCCCAAGGTCACCCAGCTGGCGTGTGTGGTGCACAGGCTAATCTGAATTCCCCAGATAAGCCTCCACAGCTCAGGCGGCAGAGCTGGGAATCAAACCTGGTTCCTCCAGATTAGAATTCACCTGTTCTTAACCACTACGCCACATTGAAAGTGATGGCCACGCCTCCCCACGCCTCAGGGTGAGGGATAATCCACCCCAAAACAGCATCACTTTCAATGTTGTTTAACTAGGGACCCCAGATTCTCCCTTTAAGGTGGATTTAAAAGGAGAATTTGGGTTCTCTAGTTTAAACACCATTGAAAGTGATGCTGTTTGGGGGTGGATTCCAGCATCACAGTGGCTGCCCGGGCGGGGAGGGGGGGGGTGCAAAACTCAGATTTTGCACCAGGCTCCATTTTCCCTCTATGCCTCTGCCCAGAGGGGAGGGCAGAAGGAACTGCAAGCTGCCGGCTGTGAGCCCAGCTGGTGGGGGGCAGGGGAGGGCAGGGCGGGGGAGTCTACCATCCCCAGCCTTGGAGAGCTGCTTTTATAAGCACTAGGGTGGGGGTGGGGCTTGGGGAGGCGTGGCCATGCCCTAGGGGCGGGTGGGGGTGTGGCCCCCCCAACCCCCCCCATAAAAAATCTATACCTACATCCTTGATGCTCACCCCTCTCTGTCGGAATAATACCGGAACAGGGGCACATAGTCAAATATCTTGAACTATTAACTGAACCCCAACAGAGATGGATTATCACAAGAGCCAGATCCAAGACTTTCCCATCGGCCATTACAAAGGTCATTACTTATCCATCCCTCTCCAGGATTGGTTTGTCCACACTATAAAAACCAAGTGGAGACTCTTGCTCACATTGTATTCGACTGTCCGAGATATGTGGGCATTAGGAATTTCTCTCCCAGGCTGGCCCTAGACACATCTGAAAGAGACTGACAGTTCTGTTGTGGATCTTCCGTTAAACAATACAGATGTCATGCTCTTGGAAAAAGAAGCAAAATTTCTTTTACAAGTGACAGAACTTTCTAAGTAATGTATACTGCTATATACAGTCTCTCTGTCTGCGTTTTGAACGTACTCCTGATTTGTACTTCATAAATGTCTGTAATGCTCTGGAGCCTATTTTAATGTGCCTAATAAAGGTTGTTGTGTGTTATTATTGACTCAGGAGGCGTTTCACCCCTGCAGCAAAGGATGCATCTAAGCATGTTCAGAAGCATTCAGACTTTGGTCGATTTCCCACTCTCTATTAGAATGTAGATAGAACCAGGTTTGAAAAGAATCGGCACCTTTTCATCCCAGTTTCATGCTCCCGACGGCAGTTTGTGCCCCCAGACGATCCTGAGGCAGCAGCAACGCAGGATCCCCCACTCTGAAGCTGTCGAACGCGCATTCAGCTCAGGGGCTATCCTAATTGGCGGCGGCGGCGGCAGCGGCGGCGGCTGCTGCGGCTGCTGCTGCTGCTGGGTGGAATTTTTTTTCCCTATCAGATCCACATCTGTGCGAGCATGTGCAGACCGACACAAGGAAATGAGGAGACGAAGAAACAGCTGATAAAAACCAACTTTGTACAGCTGATAAAAACCAACTTTGTACTGTCAGTTTGCGAGTCAAAAGCAGGGGTTTCATCACTGCCGATTTTTGCCTCATATTTATTTAAACGATCAAAAATCGGTCCCAGTTCCTTCGTACACGCAAAAAAAATTAAAAAACACTTCCTTGTCCCTAGGTGGACTTGAAGTGAAACCTCTTGCTCACCAGCACAGTGCTTAGCCCACTATGCTATATGGCCACTACTGGTTGGTTAGGGGGAATGCAACTGAAGTACTGTTCCCTTGTATTGGCCCTGTTGCCTCAGATCGACATGTAAGCATGGGTTTTCATTGCGAAAATGAAAAAAAGAAGGCTGCGCACACAGCGCGCACAGCCCACCATGGCCTGATTGGACGGAGGGCTCCGTTGTCACTATCAGTGGCGGGAAATACGAATCCGGATTCACCCCCCAAAGTTCCCCACCGCTCCTTGTTCAGCGTGTGCTTTTCAAAAAGGTGTACATGCATCGAGGTTCTAGAAAAACATGTGCTGAGGGGTGGGAGGAGCAGCAGAAATGGGGCGAATCTGTTTTTGTCACTGCTGCAGTGGGTAATGCTGCAGGAAACCTGGATATTTGGAGTGATGAGCACGCGTCTAATGGTGAGTGGGGAATTGACCTTTCTGGATATCTCGCCTAAGATGTCTCACCAACAGCCTCCCCGTCTTCCACAACATGCACAAACACTTCTTTCCAATCTAAGCCCCCTGCACAGGGCTAAGTTGCCTTGCAAAAGAGGAGACTGGCAGCTTGCTCATTGTGAGCCAGGCGTGGACTCCAGAGGTATGTCGGGCTGGCTCTTCATGGGCCCAGGGTGTGTGAATGATAAAGAAGAATCAGAGATTGCAATATGGCCCTTCAGGGGCCAGAGAGTTGAATTTGGTTTGGTTTGATTTACTGGATCTTTTGACTGCTCTCCTCAGTTGTGAAGGATTAGAGCAGTGTACATCATGTAAAATACATTAAAACATTAATACAAAATATAATAACAATCATACAATAAAATCACCTAATCATCTAGCAGTTCATGGCATCCAAATTGCCCAGTGAGGAAGGGGAAAAGGAAAGGAAGGGAAAGGAAGGCAACGTACTTTTCTTGCTACTTGCAACATTAATTGACTGCACCTGTTGATAAGACTGTGCTCTCTATTTAAGAGTGTGTGTGTGTGTGTGTGTGTGTGTGTGTGTGTGTGGTGCTTATAGTTTGGGTTTCATATTTATGAACAGATAATCACAACACACTTTTCCTGAATGCTGGATTGATGCATATCAGGTGAGCCTCTATTTCGTGATAATTCTTTGTGTTGCTTCCCCTCCACTCTGTCCCAGAGACTTGCCAGTTTTTTACTAGAGCTTGGAACCTTATAGTTGAGGTAGAAAAAAGTTTAAGAGAGCAGGTAAAACGTCTCATTGCTTCAGACAAAAGCTTCAAATTGATCTAAGAAGTTATGGTCATTTAAATCACAGTTTGGCTATTGAGGGAGAAAATCTCAGGGGTGTACCTCCTAGAGGGACATATGGGGACAAATGTCCCTGGGCGGTGGGAATTGTAGTTCCTGAACATCTGGAGAGCCGCAGGTTTGCCCTGTTGGCATAATAGAGGTTGTTTTAAAAAGCTTAGAGTGCCAGGATTTTCAGCATCTACATTTCCCAGAAACCTGTGCTTTATAATTTCATTATAATTGACAACATGCTAGACTGAAGGGTGTATTTTCTGGCTCTGTTTCTTGTTAAGAGAGGCAAGCTGCGAAGCACCATAAGAAAGCAAAAGCACAGTGCAATTCTATGCAGAGTGACTCCAATCTAAGTCCACTGGCTTCAGTAAGTTTGGACTGGAGCAATTCTATCTAGGACTACAGTGCCAAACACTTTTAACATGTTGGCAAGAGAAGGGATGAGTTCAGCCTAAATTCCCTGCATTGAAATGTAATCAATAGCAAAATAGCCTTTGTCTGAAGACATAATGGTTGAAAAGGACAGGTTATCAGTTATGGACACTGATAGGCACATATAACTAGCTCCTGAATACTTCCTAAAAATCATGGTGTCCCTTCAATATGCTTTGAGACAATGATTCCAAAGCAACGAGAAAGACGATTCATGAAGACCCCGACTATCATACAAGCCCCCCCCCCCCCAACTTTAACAAATAAAGGGCACACATCCAAATCCAAACTGGGGAAATTAGTAAAAATAAAATTAATCTTGTATTTATATATAAAATTTTAGGGTTTGAAATGATTTGTTTAAGAGAATATAGCTGCTGACTTTTTAAACTTCCAACTACCAGAGGGGTTTACAGTTAGACAGCTGGTTTCCATCGGGAGAAGATTTCCAGACATGCCTGTCCCCTTTGAAACAGTCTGTGACTTGAAAGAGGTCTGTGCTGGAGCTGAGCCTTGTGGAAGTAATTATGCACGGGGCACTCAAAAATGCAGCAGGTCAGGGGGAGAGAGGAGAAATTCCTGACCTTGCATTTAAAAAAAATACTGTGTTAGGTTAATTTTGTAATGACTGCTCCCCAGGGAGAAAAAAGGGCCAACCCGCCAGATGTCCATTCACAAAGATGATGACAGCAGATGAAATTTCACAGGCTTTTGTAGACCTGTGTTGGCACAGAGACTCTGGACCAGACCTGACTAGCTGACAGCAGATGTTTAGATATGACTTTGGTCCTTGCGGTCAATGGTTTGCATACTAAGCAAAGGTTTATGGGAAATGCATTGGAAGAGCCACCATGACTTGAAGAGGGATTGTAATGAATGGGTTACGCTAACTCAAGGAAAAGACTTTCTTCTTATGTTGCATGAGAACTAGTGTTGAGTCAATAGTACTGGTTAGGAGTAACTATCAGTTATTGAGAACAGAGACGGAGTGAGCGTTCGTCTCGGAGTAGGTTGCTTTTTTTCTGCTAAGAGTTGATCCACTTTGAGAGGAAAAGAGTGGAAATTGCTGTCAGCCATATCTCAGCTGCTCTGGAGTTGTGTTCAGCCCTGCACCCTGGTCAAAAATTGCTCCAGTTCTTTTGCCTGATTGGAAAGGGGGGCTGCTCCCGTGGCGAGGGGGCAAGAAGAGAGACTCCCTCTGTGGTGCTTGTGAAAAGAGCTGCTGCCTACTGAAGAGACTTGCGACAATGTAACGTAGTTACGTGGGCTACGGTTGCTGCTTGAGATTCTTAGCCCTCCTAACCGAACTAGCTTCCAGGGTTCCCGTGGGGGAGAGGGACAGTTTAGGTGCACAGCAGAGATATGATAGCACTCAACAGAGGAATCCTAAGCAAGTCTACCCAGTTGAGCTTACGTCCAGAAAAGTGTCCTTATGATCATACTTCTTGCAGAAGCAACAAGGTGAGTGTGAGTGCTATCCTGGATGAATTCAAATTTATCTTCCTTCCTCTGGTGCCTTAGCTTACGCTTAGTAGCACAGCAAGACACATCGAGTGGCCAAGAACTGACCTGGCCAACCTTCACTCACTTTCCATTTCAAAGTCTGCCGCTTCTTCTCCTTTGCAGAGTTGCCTCTGGCAAGCTGGCCCAAATCAGCAGGTCTCCAGTTCATGACATGAAATGAGGTTCTCCTCCAGAAGATGAAGAACGAGGCCTCACTCTGAGCTTTCTGCCTCGCGGAGACAGGGGCCCGGGGGATTCGGGGGTGCCCGGATTCTGTCCGGACTATTTCTGTGATATTTGGCATACTCTGGGCATCTCCTTTTCCACCCCCGGCCCTCATCACCATCATTGCTGCATTTCAGTACAATTGCTTTGAAGAGTAGCAGCATAGAGCCAGTTGTGGTTTCTCTGGCTCTTTCAGCAACGCCTGCAGATATTCCCATAAGGAAAATAAAAATTAAGCTACATACATTTGCCACATGTCATTTGGCCTCCAAGAGTCTTTTTGCATGTGAAAAATACCCCATTGTTGGCTTGGGGAATGCCCCGGTGCAATGGGGAGTTCCCCACAGCACCTGGTGCTGCAGCCTGAATGCCACACTGTGGCCCCGGCACCACCCCGCAGTAGCACAGATTTAGGACAGATCGCCCCACAATAGGACAGATTTATGGAGAAGTCGATCTATGGCTACCAATCTTGATCCTCTTTGATCTGAGATTGCAAATGCCATAGCAGACCAGCTGCTTGGGAGCAGCAGCAGCAGAAGGCCATTGCTTTCACCTCCTGCAGGTGAGCTCCCAAAGGCACCTGGTGGGCCACTGCAAGTAGCAGAGTGTTGGACTAGATCAGGGGTAGGGAACCTGCGGCCCTCCAGATGTTCAGGAACTACAATTCCCATCAGCCCCTACCAGCATGGCCAATTGGCCATGCTGGTAGGGGCTGATGGGAATTGTAGTTCCTGAACATCTGGAGAGCCGCAGGTTCCCTACCCCTGGACTAGATGGACTCTGGTCTGATCCAGCAGGCTCTTTCTTATGTTCTTATGTTCTTAGTGGCTTTGATATGGGACTTTCCAGAACCGGAAAGGTTGAGGACCTTTTGGAGTGCTCCGGTGGCTCCTGCTGCTGTGGAAACTCCAGCAGAACAAGGCCCTTTTTCCTGCCCCTCCAACACACAGGCACCTCCTCCCCTTGCAGGGGAATAAAAAACACGGAGGGAGAAACCTTGCAAAACCTTGCAAAACCCTTGAGAATCCGTACAGAAAAGCAGCGTGTGAAGGCGGTGCAAACAGGAGGGCGGCAATTCCCTTCCACACGCAAGGAGTTTAGACCGGGGGGGGGGGGGTTGGTGGAATACTGCGATTCCCTCACACATGCAGGGATTTTAGATGGGGGGGCGAGGACACCAATCCCAGCGCCTATTTTGTGCAGAGTCAACTAAATTGGTGAAAGTGGGTGGAAGCTGGCGGGAGGGGGAGATTCAGCCAATCAGAATGCGGGAAACGGAGGTTGCCTGTGCATGCTTAGAAGACATTGCCGAATACCTCGTGGTGCAAGTGAAGGAGAGCCAGGGAGCAGTGCAAAGTCTACAGCAGGGTAAAGATCGTCGCGGCATCTGCGCTCCCAGATATAGCATGGGGCATTTTTACTGTGCGAAATCAGCCCAAGTAAACATCTGGAAGATCTGAGCCAGCCCATCAATGTGGCAGTATGGAGTTCCTCTTTGAGATGTTCAGTACCTAGGCCAAGTATTTTGCCTTTCAGCTTTCTGGATCAGGAGTTCAGACACATATTACTAACAAGCAGCACATATTGCATATGAATCTCAAATGTAAGATACTAACTTTACGAAGGGCTACTTGACAAGCTGATTTAAAAAATCCTGCCTTTTATGCTAAGGATTATCAAAACATTCACTTAGACCAGTGGTTCTCAACATGGGGGGTCGCGATCCCTTTGGGGGTTGAATGACCCTTTCATTCGACTCTCTGCATCAGTGTTCTCCATCTGCAAAATGGATAAATGTTAGGGTTGGGGGTCACCACAACATGAGGAACTGTATTAAAGGGACGTGGCATTAGGAAGGTTGAGAACCGCTGACTTAGACCCAACTCAAAGTTCTCAAAATACAGCAATTAATAATAAATAATGAAATAGCAGTAACAGAACAACAACATTTCTAAGGCCAGATCAGATGCCCAGGTATACAATATTCTACCTGCAAATGAACAGGGTGGTGATGTATTAGATGCCTCAATTCTTTCTACTACCTAAAATGCACAAAGGTACATTATCGGTCCCAGGGAGATCAATTGTTTCAGGTTGTGGATTTGTTTTGAAGACTCTTCTAGCTGTTGACACTGATCTATTTTTATCTCACTATTGGGATTGATTTGAGAGATATAATAGATTTTCAAAATGATATTAACAGCATAAAATTGCAAATTGAGGAAGTGTTTGTGTCACTAGATATCTCTCTTTTCACTAATATCCCACAGGATGAAGCTTTGGATATTTTAAAAGAAGTGTTTGAGAGAAAACAACACCAACTGCTTTTCTCTGCCAGTCAGCAGACATGTCCCTTTAAAAGATTTCAATTTCAGAATGGTTTTGGGGAGAGGCGCAAGTGTCTGCCATGGCAATGGGTTGTAAGTTTGCACCAAAGTTAGCCATATTTTTTTTAAAAAAATGAGAAACTTGAAAACAATTTCATTTTTTAAGAAGGCAGTTGATATACAAAATACATTGCATTATATAAAAGATACTTGGATCTGGGTCTTTTCCTCCTGAACCACTTTGCCAGCTAGAGGGAACTGAGGGAAATGGAAGATAACTGTAAGGCTGTGGTTTGATGTGTGCTTCTGTTCAGCCAACTTGGCCTTGGAACATTCCACCGTCTGGGCTGTATGCCCAGGGTGGCTGCTGGAGTTAACCTTGCTGTCTGCGCTTATCATATATGTTTGAAGCTTGTCTTTTTCTATTGTGGGAATTGTATTGGGGAGTTCGGGGAGGAGCCGTTTTGCCCGTAAAAGAGGCCGCCTGATTCGGGGAAGGTCAGAATCTGCATTCCGTGTATTGTGACTCCTGAAGTTTATGAAATAAAGAACTATTCAAAGTTGCTTAATTTCGGGTCCTTCGAGGTTCCTTACAATAACAGATCACAACTGAGAATTTCAGCTTTGAGAAAATCCCAAAATTCCACTTCCACTTAGCAACTGAACAGGGATTATTCAACAGATATATTTACCAGTTCCCCCCCCCTCATGTTAAACCTATTTGCTTGCCTCAAATTTCAACACTCTTTACATTAAAGGGCCCAAATTGGGATCAGAAGAAGAAGAAGAAGAAGAAGAAGAAGAAGAAGAAGAAGAAGAAGAAGAAGAAGAAGAAGAAGAAGAAGAAGAAGAAGAAGAAGAAGAAGGAGCAGGAGGAGAAGGAGAAGGAGAAGGAGAAGGAGAAGGAGAAGGAGCAGGAGGAGAAGGAGCAGGAGAAGGAGAAGGAGAAGGAGAAGGAGAAGGAGAAGGAGAAGGAGAAGGAGGAATTGGATTTATATCCCTCCTTTCTGTCCTGTAAGGAGACTCAAAGAGTCTTACAATCTTCTTTCTCTTCCCCCCCCCCACACCCCACAACAAACACCTTGTGAGGTAGGTGGGGCTGAGAGAGCTCAGAGCTGTGACTAGCCCAAGGTCACCCAGCTGGCATGTGTGGGAGTGCACAGGCTAATCTGTTTTCCCCAGATAAGCCTCCACAGTGGCAGAGCAGGGAATCAAACCCGGTTCCTCCAGATTAGAGTGCACCTGCTGTTAATCACTATGCCACTGTTGCTCAGTCCCTCAGCAATATTTAGAGCCACATTATGGTACATGTTTACACCACTGTCAGGAGGTGTTTTGCTGGCATAACAACATCCTTTGCTTCTGCAATAACTGTAATGTATTGTATTGATTGTGAGGTACTGTATAGTTTTAAGAGTCTGCAGCTGTTGCACTGGAATTGGTAATTAGTATGTGTGTTATATTGAGCACAGCTGCAGAGTGATTTTAGGCTATGTGTGAGTAGCAGCTATGAAATAAAGTACTATGTTTTGTTCCTCCGACTCCTGATTCCTGAGACATAACAATAATGTTCACAAGACTGTCAGCAAGGTCAAGGTGGCCATCTTTGGAGGACCAAAAATAAGACAAGAGCCTTTGGAGGAAAAAGGACTAAAGAGAGGAAATGTATATTTTAATTTACATTCATTAAATTAAACAAAACTGCTATTGTTGAGATAGAAATATCACTGATGGTCGTGGTTGGTTGCCCACTTTGAGTTTGGAATCCCTGGAGATTTGGCACAGTGCCCAAAGGACACAGAGTTTGGGAGGAGAGGATCCCAGAGTCGACTTTTCAACATGACTATTTCCTCCGGGGTGGATTGCCAACACCGACTTGGGAAATTCCTGGAGATCTGGGGACAGACTGCAGAAGGCAGAGTACTGGGAGGGGATGGAGTTTGTCCTCTGGAGCTGTTTTTCCCCTAGGACAGGGGTCTTCAACCTGCGCTCTCCAGATGTTCACAGACTACAAATCCCATCAGCCCCTGCCATGAACATCTGGAGAGCCGCAGGTTGAAGACCCCTGCCCTAGGAGAACGGATCTCTGCAGGCCCGTTTTAATTCTGGGGGCATCCCAGGCCTTCAGTGAAGGCAAACAACATGCCCTTAATGCTGTCCCTGAGTTCTGTCTGCTGTACAAGTTCTTGGGGAAATTTCAAGGCCTCTCCTCCTTTGTCATCCCAAACAGTCCTAGCGGTTCGTCCTCCAACTGTGGGCTCCCTGGAGTACCCTGTGGTTGCTCAGAATGGACTCTCAGCAGTCACTTACGCCAACTTTCCTGGGCAGAAGTAAAACCTGGACATAATTGACAATAGGCTTTTTGAAAAAAGGACCTCTAGCCACCCTACCTGTGGGCAAGTCTATTTACCCCCCTCCCTTCTTCCCCTTCATGCCCCTTGGAAGTGTGGGCAGGAGGAGCTGAAGGACAGGAAAAGGTCCCTCCCTCCTGACCAGGCAAGAACATCAGCTTTGTGCAGTTTTGATCAAAACTGGCAGGACATGCAGTGCACCTCAGCTCCCCCCTGCAGTAGCAGTAGCAGCAGCAGCAGCAGCACCTCTTCATACCCGGGTCAGCTTTCAACGGCCTCTCACCACAGGGTGCCAGCTGCAAATTGGGAGTTGGGATTTGGGCTTGGAGCCAGGGGAGGGCAGGATTCCAGGAGATCTGCAGGCCCTACCTGGGGATTGGCAGCCCTAAAATAGGCACAAAACCAATTGGGGAGTAGAGCTCAAGTCATCAGGGAACGAGGGGGTTCAAGTGCAGGACTGTGTCATTTCAGCGTGAAACAAACATATGACCAGCTCAGTTGCTGGATGTGGTGACAGAAGTTCCTGGTTCACGGATGACTGGGTGGAATTCAATGGAAGACAAGAAGAGAATGCCTAGAGTGTACAGTTAGTTCAATAAAGTTCTGTTTGGGTTTTTTTGTAACTGGCAAGATTTGGAGTCTTATAATGCAGGAGGCCTAATAGTTCAGCTAACACAACCCTCCTTTCTCACCTCACACTGGTATGACCTTTGCTGCTTATTGAAATCATTGTGCTTTGCTTTTGGCAGCTCATATCTACAGTTTTTTTTTCTGTTATCCCTCCCTGCTCTAGATGGGCAACTAGAAGGAGACTGGTGGGCAGTTGTTGGCTGTGGTGGGATATGACTTCCAGGATAACACAAGAAGTGACGTCATGCATCTCAAGGCATTGCTGAATACCCTGTGGTGAAACCAGACAGTTTCCAGCTCTTCCGAGTGAAGTCTGATCTTTTTAATTTTTTTCCTCTGCTGCCACTCAGAATGAGGAGTTGGGGTGAGGGGCATCTCTTGCCCGCCCCACAGAGCACAGTGCGGGGACCACCTGGCTCTCTTCTCCTTCTAGTTTTTCTGTTTAACAACCCAAGTTCACCAGAAGAGATTCATGGCAGCTTGGGGATTTGAACAACTTTTTAAAAATCTTATGAGTACGACATGAACACCTTAGCCACCCTAGCAATATGGGGGTTAGGCAGCGATGGGATTCAGCAGGTTCACACCACTTCAGCAGAACCAGTTGTTGAAATGGTGCTTGTAAACAACCAGTTGTTAAATTATTTGAATCCCACCAGTGGGGCCAGGGCTGGCGAGTTCCCAACCCCAGGTAAGAACTTCCAGTTTTACCACAAGAATTTCAAAAATTTTGTAACTTCTGGGTAGCTCTAGGAATTGGGAGCCTGAAAGGTTGAGCTATTATATATACAATATATAACAGAATAATTATATTTAGTATATGGAGTATACAACACGTTTGTTAAAACACAAGTGACATATTAAAAAAATAGTATAAACTGTTAAAAGATCTCAAAGAAAGTTGATGATAAATGACCAGTACAGGACCATGCATATTTCAGCCTATTGGCATTCCTCAGTGGTTATAAATACAAAACCCGATTATTAAAAACACATCTGGAAATAAATCTTACATGCCATTTGCATCCAAAAATAGAAAGCCTTATAGCTTGCATGGCCTGATTCCTTGCTGCCTTTCTGATAAGGGTTGAAATTTGCAATTGTGTTTCAATAAGAAACAACGGATGCTGCAGCCATGGAACACTTTCCAAAGACCCTGATACAATCTTTTCCCTTTGTCTGGCGCTGCCCTTAAAGCATTAGACTTGTAATCAACACAAAGAGGAAGCAAAGACTTCCTTCCTTCAGATGACCCGGTTTCAATCAGGATTCAGGATTAACTTTCAAAAATCGCTCACTCACATCCACCTCGTTTCTTCAAAAATAGTTTGGCCAAGTGCCTTCCTCCAGTTTTAGGCTAAATATTCAGAGGCCAGCAGCACCGGGCATTTTGATTTCCGGATGTGTTGGGCAAGGGGCAGAATCTGCTCTTTCCTGGTATCGGCCTCTTTGTTGCTGTTTGTTGACTTTGCTTTGCCAGGGCACCACTGGATGCAGCAAGACGGAATTCGTGTCGGCTCTTTAAAGAAGATCCTGGCCAGCAAAAACGGAATCAAGACATTTGCTGTGGCCCTCCTCTGAATAGAAGGCTGACTTGGACATGAATGAATATTGTTTGATCTTTCTTGGTGATGCAAAACTTTCAGTGTCAAGATTTCATTCTTCATTCACTTCAATTATCCAGGGGGGATTGCACCCAACTACACTGACTCGTTCAGACTCCCTCACCGTGTTAAGGTTTGCATCCAAGAGG
Organism: Sphaerodactylus townsendi; assembly: GCF_021028975.2. Lineage (NCBI taxonomy): Eukaryota > Metazoa > Chordata > Lepidosauria > Squamata > Sphaerodactylidae > Sphaerodactylus > Sphaerodactylus townsendi. The sequence goes on along the minus strand of NC_059433.1, from coordinate 909,470 downwards.
GATAAGGAATAGTTGAAGGCAGCAGGAAAAGAGGAAGGCTCCGCATGAGACGGATGGACTCGATAAAGAAAACCACGATGTTAACTTTACTTCAATTATCCCCCCTTTTCTTGCCAACTGGGACCCTAAAGCGGCTTATAGTATTTTCTCTTGCCCTCCCAACAACCCTGTAAGGTAGGTTGAACTGCAGTTTTGTGAGTGGCCCCTGGTTACCAAGCAACCTTCCATGGCAGAAGGTGGATTCAAACAGGGGTATTCCAGATCCCAGTCTTAACTACTACACTCCTAACTACTACACTCTTAACAATGGCACTCTTAACTATCGCACCACACTGGCTGTCTAAATCTATGAGTTTAGAAGGGTGTAACTCTGCTGATGACTTGCAGCTGAATGTTTATGCTGAATCAAAAACATCCTGTAATGGAGTCATTTGCAATCTTAGTCTGTAGTCTCGGTCATGCCTGTTGACCTCCCCCAAGTAACCAGGCTCAGGGTTATCGAAATCAGTTTATTGCATCAGAGTAAACAAACAGATACACCCCAGAGGTTTTGCCAGATCTGACATTCCCACACTAAGCAGCAGCCTCTATCCCCAGCCATGCACCCCCTCCACCAACGGTTCTCCCAGGCCGTAAAAGGGTTCACAGGCCGTGCAGCAACCCCCAGGTTGGACCCCTGATGAGGGGGAAAGCCCTCATGACAAGCCTCTGAACAAGCCAAGCTCCAGAATAAGCATCAAGGACGTAGGTAAAGGGGGGGGGTTCCCCCTCGGGTCCAAAGCTCCGCCCACCCATTTGTGGGTTTTTAAAACATTTTTAGGTTTTTTGGGTTTTGGCCTGCAGGGGGCGCATTGTTTGGGCTAGCAGCACCAAACTTTCAGGGATTGTTTGGGGGACTATCCTGGTAATACTACCCAGGTTTGGTGAGGTTTGGTTCAGGGGGGACAAAGTTATGGACTCCCAAAGGGGGTGCCCCATCCTCCATTGTTTCCAATGGGAGCTAATAGAAGATGGGGGCTACACCTTTGAGGGTCCATAACATTGGACACCCTGAACCAAATTTCACCAAACCTGGGAGGTATCATCGGGAGAGTCTCTTACTGATACCGCCCAGGTTTTGTGAAGTTTGATCCAGGGGATCCAAAGCTATGGACTCCAAAAGGGGGTGCCCCCATCCCCCATTGTTTCCAATGGGAGCTAATAGGAGATGGGGCTACACCTTTGAGGGTCCATAACTTTGGGCACCCTGAACCAAACTTCACCAAACCTGGGTGGTATCATTAGGAGAGTCTTTTAAAGATACCCTAAAAGTTTGGTGCTTCTAGCTTAACAATTGCACCCCTGACAGCAGGCACCCCCCAAATTTCCCCAGATTCTCCTTTTAAATCCACACCCTTCGGCATGGATTTAAAGGGAGAATCTGAGGTCCTCAGTTTAGAAGAAGAAGAAGAGTTTGGATTTATAGCCTCCCTTTCTCTCCTGTAGGAGACTCAAAGGGGCTTACAATCTCTTTGCCCTTGCTCCCTCACAACAAACACCTTGTGGGATGGGTGGGGCTGAGAGAGCTCCGAAAAGCTGTGACTAGCCCAAGGCGTTTGTGGGAGTGCCCAGGCTAATCTGAATTCCCCAGATAAGCCCCCACAGCTCAAGCAGCAGAGCAGGGAATCAAACCCGGTTCCTCCAGATTAGAATGCACCTGATCTTAACCACTATGCTACATTGAAAGTGATGTTGTTTCACGGTGGGTGATAATCCACCCCAAAACAGCATCACTTTCAATGTTGTTTAACTGGGGATCCCAGATTCTCTCTTTAAGGTGGATTTAAAAGGAGAATTTGGGCTCTCTAGTTTAAACACCATTGAAAGTGATGCTGTTTGGGGGTGGATTCCAGCATCACAGTGGCTTCCCCGGGGGGGGGGGGGCGGAGCGGGACGCAAAACTCAGATTTTGCACCAGGCTCTATTTTCCTTCTATGCCTCTGCCCAGAGGGGAGGGCAGAAAGAGCTGCCGGCTGGGAGCCCAGCTGGTGGGGGGCAGGGGAGGGCAGGGCGGGGGAGTCTGCCATCCCCGGCCTTGGAGAGCTGCTTTTATAAGCGCTAGGCTGGGGGCAGGGCTTGGGGAGGCATGGCCATGCCCTAGGGACGAGTGGGGGTGTAGCCCCCTCGAACTCCCCATAAAAAATCTATACCTACGACCCTGGCAGGGGTCCCCTGGGCCCCCCTGGGCGAGTATGGCAAGGTGCTGGAGATGGGGCTTTGATAGTCTCCAGTAGAAGCCTGAAGAATTAGAAATCAAGAAATCAAGTGTGTAACAGACTTCCCTCTATGAGACACCTCTGAAGATGCCAGCCACAGATGCAGGCGAAACGAACAATATCCACCAGACCATGGCCACACAGCCCGGAAAACCCTCCAGAACCAGTTGAATCCAGCCATGAAAGCTTTCGACAATACACAGAAATCAAGAGCTTACTCTGGATGGGCCAAAAAGGTGTCATGATCCTTTGGGCAGCATGCCGAAGAAAGCACTGGACATAACAAGGGCAAACTGCAAGACACTCTTCTGCTGTCTCCACAACTTTGTGGGCTCATCTCAAAATATGGGAAGGTTAAGGAAATCCACACTGACTGTAAGAAGGGATCTAGCAAATCAGAAAACCATGTGCCTTCCATAAAGCTCCTCTTGTGAAGCTGACTGATTCCACCGGATTTGACAGTGTGTCCAAGGACACAGGATACTCATTGGCTGGGCCAGCTGACTTTATTTGTGCTTATTCATCTCACCTCTCCTCCATTGAGCTCATAAGAACATAAGAACATAAGAACAAGCCAGCTGGATCAGACCAGAGTCCATCTAGTCCAGCTCTCTGCTAATCGCAGTAGCCCACCAGGTGCCATTGAGAGCTCACTTGCAGGATGTGAAAGCAATGGCCTTCTGCGGCTGCTGCTCCTGAGCACCTGGACTGTTAAGGCATTTGCAATCTCAGATCAAAGAGGATCAAGATTGGTAGCCATAAATCGACTTCTCCTCCATAAATCTGTCCAAGCCCCTTTTAAAGCTATCCAGGTTGGTGGTCATCACCACCTCCTGTGGCAGCATATTCCAAACACCAATCACACGTTGCGTGAAGAAGTGTTTCCTTTTATTAGTCCTAATTCTTCCCCCCAGCATTTTCAATGAATGCCCCCTGGTTCTAGTATTGTGAGAAAGAGAGAAAAATTTCTCTCTGTCAACATTTTCTACCCCATGCATAATTTTATAGACTTCAATCATATCCCCCCTCAGACGTCTCCTCTCCAAACTAAAGAGTCCCAAACGCTGCAGCCTCTCCTCATAAGGAAGGTGCTCCAGTCCCTCAATCATCCTCGTTGCTCTTCTCTGCACTTTTTCTATCTCTTCAATATCCTTTTTGAGATGTGGAGACCAGAACTGGACAAGTGCCGTCACACCACAGCTTTGTATAAGGGCATGACAATCTTTGCAGTTTTATTATCAATTCCTTTCCTAATCATCCCCAGCATAGAGTTTGCCTTTTTCACAGCTGCCATGCATTGAGTTGACATTCCCATGGAACTGTTAACTAAGATGCCCAAATCCCTTTCCTGGTCTGTGACTGATAGCACTGACCCCTGTAGCTTATATGTGAAGTTTGGATTTTTTGCCCCTATGTGCATCACTTTACCTTTTGCTACATTGAACTGCATTTGCCATTTCTGAGCCCACTCACCTAATTTATCAAGGTTCGCTTGGAGCTCTTTGCAATCCTTTGCGGTTCTCACCACCCTACATAATTTGGTATCATCTGCAAACTTGGCCACCATGCTACCCACCCCTACTTCCAGGTCATTTATGAATAGGTTTATGAATTTATGAACATTTATGAATAGGAGCACTGGTCCCAAAACAGATCCTTGGGGGACACCACTCCCGACATCTCTCCATTGTGAGAATTTCCCATTTATACCCACTCTTTGCTTCCTGTTTCTCAACCAGTTTTTAATCCATAGGAGGACTTCCACTCTTATTCCTTGATTGCTGAGTTTTCTCAATAGTCTCTGGTGAGGAACTTTGTCAAAAGCCTTTTGGAAATCCAAGTAGACAATGTCCACTGGTTCCCCCTTATCCACATGCCTGTTTACACCCTCAAAGAACTCTAGTAAGTTTGTAAGACAGGACTTGCCTCTGCAAAAGCCATGCTGACCCTTCCTCAGCAGGTCTTGCTTTTCTACATGTTTTATAATTTTATCTTTAATGATAGATTCTACTAATTTACCAGGAACAGATGTCAAACTGACTGGCCTGTAATTTCCCGGGTCCCCCCTAGATCCTTTCTTAAGGATTGGTGTGACATTGGCCATCTTTCAGTCTTCAGGGATGGAGCCTGATTTCAGGGATAAGTTGCATATTAAAGTGAGAACATCAGCAATGTCATGCTTGAGCTCTTTAAGAACTCTTGGGTGAATGCAATCTGGGCCAGGGGATTTGGTAACATTTAGTTTATCAATGGCTGCCAGAACTTCTTCCTTGTCTACCACTATCTTCGCTAGTTCCTCGGATTCGCCTCCTAAGAAGCTTGGTTCAGGTGCAGGAATTTTCCTCACCTCCTCTTGGGTGAAGACAGATGCAAAGAATTCATTCAGCTTCTCTGCAATCTCCCTGTCATCGTTTAGCACACCCTTTGTTCCTTTGTCATCTAACGGGCCTACCGCTTCCCTTGCTGGCTTCCTGCTTTTGATGTACTTGAAGAACTTGCTGGCTTCCTGCTTTTGATGTACTTGAAGAACTGTTTGTTGCTGGTCTTGATGTTCGCAGCCATGCGTTCCTCCTTTTTTGCCTCCCTTACAGCTAACTTGCTTCTCTTTTGCCACCATTTGTGTTCCCTCTCATATTCTTCATCAGCCAAACTGGACTTCCATTTTCTAAAAGACATTTTCTTTTTTCTGATAATTTCCTCCACCTCTCTTGTTAGGTGGTTCTCTCCATTTTATCCACACCACAATCCTATAAGGTATGTGATTTTCATGCCAAGCAGGGATCAGGACTTGGGTTGTCAGGCGGAAGCACCAGGAGGGTGGGGGATGAGCAGGCTGATGGAAAATCACTTTTACTTTTTCTAGGTAACCAGGTAGAGGCACCCAGGGCCAGGCAGCTTTATCTCAGTCTTCTGACCTTGAGTCCATCACGCATTCCTGTCTTTCACACCTTCTGTAGTGTGGGATAGAGTTACAGGATAGGGAGGAGGAAAGAGGAACGGGGATTGATATACTGGACTTGTTTGAATGTTCTGGCAGAACTAGCTTTTTCCTTCCAACCTGTATGTCTGGCAATAAAGACTTCTAAACCTTCAAGTTGCAGAGTCTGATTTGAATCACAGATCCTGGGCTTGACATTAAGCTAGTTCTACCATCAAACTGCTCTGGCTTCCATGCAGTCCATCAGTGGAGCTACAGGTGGAGCTACAGGTGGGACCAATGGGACCAGGGATCAAAACCAGACCCCTGGTACTCCAACTGGGAGTGGGACTAGTGATGAGCCCTTTGATCCCAACAACAATGGGGATGGGCAGGACGTGTTGAGCAAACTTATCCAGTCAGGGGGACGATGACCTCATCTTGGACAGATGCCTTGACCCCATTCTGTTCCAAGGAATCTCTGACTCCCTGATCTGGATTTCCACGTACCCAACCTTTCAATTGGAGGTGAAGAAGAAAGTACCATACGGGACCCGTTAAGAGCGACGGGACTCCTCCTGGTTTTGTCATGCAGTGAATCAGGAGGAATATTACTCTGATGATGAGGCAGCTCGATACCACCACCATGGATAGGCTCCAAGGTGAGGGGCAGATGTCTGGAGGTGGGAGGATGCGATGCAGCATGAGATCTACCTTCCCAAGAAACAAGTGGCACAGCTTATGGCTCAACCTGATTGAGATGGGGCCAACCTCCCACCAACAGGAGGTGAGGGAGTACCAAGGAACCCTCCAGGAGGGCTACTGGCTGGGGCGGGCCCTGATGGGGCAGCTGGCCAACCGAGACTGCAGCAACCCCAACCTCTGGACCACCAGGAGCAACATGTTCCCAACCAGTCAGGGCCATCCATGCTACCAATGGGGCCACCAGCACCTGGGCCTGCGCTGGGGGTGACCTGATAGTGTAAACTGAAGGCCAAGTTTGATGGCAACCCAGATATTCTGCCTTACTTTCTTGTGCAAGTGGAAACCTACATGCAACATAACGCTGAGGAGTATGAGAGTGAGGTTGACCAAATTTATGATGTAAGTGCCTTGCTAGAAGGAGAAGCTGCAGCTTGGTACGTGAGCTTGTTCCGAGGGCAAACACCCGAACTGCGATCATTTCACCAGTTCATGATGGTGCTTTGGTGCAGGTTTGAATACCTTTTCAATGGAGAAGAGGCCAAGAGGCAAATACAGTGCATAAAGCCAGGTAATCGACTGGTAGCAGAATATGAGGCTGAGTTCCAGCAGCTTGCCAGTAAGATAACAGATTGGCCGGAACATGTTCATCCATTCAAGGAAGGGCTGAATCCCAAGGTGGCCCAGTGGGCATTGGCGGCCGGTAATCCAGAGAGCCTGATGGGCTGGATTGTTCTAGCTGGAGAGGCTGAGTCCCGACTGAATGCCGTTCAAAGATTTAAAAGAAATCCCGGCCCCAAGTGATGGTCTCCCCCGCTCCCCAGAACACCAACCAGGTGATCCTCCAGCAGCCTTCCGCAGCGAGAACAAGAGGAGTTGCAATATGCCCACCGCCGGTGTCTTGGACTGTGCCTCCACTGCGGGGAGTCAGGTCATCTGGTTGCCAACTGCCCTGAGAAGTGGGAATTGAAGCCTCCCTTGGGGATCTCCAGCCAAGGGGACGCCTGGAAAAACATCCCCAAAGAAGTCAAGCTCCAAAAAAAAACCTTTGGGGCTGCAGGTCTGAATCTGGAAGTGATTAGTAGCAATTCCACCTCTGAGGAGCCAGCAGACAGTGACTCTAGCGATGAGTCGGCGGGAAACGACAATGACCTGGCCTAAATGGCACCCTTGGCCAAGTCCCTCCCCAGGGTGCAAAATTGTGGGTGAGTGGTGAAATGAGACCCCTAGTCCATCCAATAACCCTCATGAATCAAGCAGCTGGAACCCGTATTTTGGTCCAAGTGCTCATAGACTCTGGGTGCTCAAAATGCAACCACATATGACAGACGGATTGGACTTGAAACGAATCCCCCTCAGAAGGCCAATCCAGTTTGAACAGATGGACAGTAAACTCACAGGGGGCCACCCAGCCACACATAAGACTGAAAAGGTTTTGGTGTGCTGCGGCACACATTGGGAAAAGCGCAGCTTCATTATAGTCGGCATGGCTAAATACCCTGTAGTACTGGGGATGCCTTGATCCAGATATAAAGTTCTTCTCTCGAGTGGTCCTATTCACCCACCTTGTGGGTCCCATACTAATTTACCTCCTGATGTAATGGACAAAGATGCCCATGAGCCACCTGAGTGAGCAATGGCGGGAGGGGTGCAAGGTGAGCCAGCTATTCCCCCTACTGAAACTTTAAAAAGGGTTTTGAAAAGGGGGAATGTGGTAAACTACCGCCCCACCAGAAAACGGACTGTAAAATTGAACTTATTCCAGGAGCTAAGGGACAACTTTGCCCCGTGAGTCCGGCAGAGGCGGTAGCCCTCCAGAAGTTATTGGACAAGAATTTGGCACACAAATTTATCAGACCAACCACTAGAAAACTAGTCATCTTGGTCCTCTTCCAGAAAAAGAAGAATGGGACCCTGCGGCTATGTACAGACTATAGAGGCTTGAATGCAGTGGCTATATGTAATAAATACCCCCTTTCCCTCATCAAGGACTTAGTAGCAAGCTTGGGGCAGGGGCAAGTGTTCACCAAATTGGACCTATGGGAAGCCTACCGTAGAGTTCGAATAGCCAAAGGGATGGTGTGGATGGCAGCTTTTAACACCTGCTACGGCCCCTGGGGTATTTGTGAGCTTGATCAATGATGTGCTACAAGATCTCCTGTTCAAGGGCGTAGTGGTATATTTGGATGATGTATTGATTTATTCTAAGACAATGGAGGAGAGCATACAGTTGGTGAGGGAGGTGCTGAAAAGACTGCTTCAAAATGAGCTCCATGTCAAACTGTTGAAATGTGAATTCCACAAGGACAAGTTTGACTTTTTGTGTTACAGAGTATCAGGGGGAGGAATTGAGATGGATCCCTCCAAAGTGAAGGATGTGCTGGGATGGCAAGCCCCCCAGACCCATAAACAGTTGCAGTCATTCTTGGGGTTTGCTAACTTTTACCAAGACTTTATTCCTAACTATGCTGAACTTGCCCTGCCCCTCACCAATCTTCTGCAAACTTAAGAGAAGGGGCCTGGGGCTACGCGACCCAATGCCCCCCTGGATCGGACTGCCTCTTGCCAGGAAGCCTTTACTAAGCTGAAGGAGGCTTTTACTTCAGAGCCCATTTTGCACCATGGTGATCCCGCCAAGCCTTTTTTTGTTCATCTTGCTGCCTCGGATCAAGCAATGGGGGCTGCCCTCCTCCAGAGGGGAGATGATGGAGAGTTACACCCTTGTGCAGTGGTGGGATTCAAATAATGACTGTTAAAAAGTATTTAAAATATTTTAATATTATTTTTCATTTTAAGTATTAAAAATATTAATACTTGATAAAAATATTTTAAGTATTAAAAAGAGATATTTAAAATTTTAACAACAGGTTATACAGAACCTTTGTAACCCCCTGAATCCCACCTCTGCCCTTGTGCCTACCTATCCAAAAAATTCACTAGTTCGGAGGTGAACTGGACGGTGGGGGACAAAGAGACTGGAGCTATCAAAAAGGCACTGACCGCTTGGCGCCATTGGTTGACGGGAGCGGACCATCCTTTTGAGATGTGGACTGATCATAAAAATTTAGCTGCCCTCTGCATCCCTGGTAAATGGGGGATAGTTGCACCCCTTTTGAGAGTCCATACCTGAACCAAACTGCACCAAACTTGGTGGGTATCATCAGGACAGTCACCTGATGATACCCTGATAATTTGGTACTGATACATCTAAAAATGCATCCCCTGCAGGCACCCCCAGAAATTTACCCAAGATTTTTTGTTCTGCAGTGACTTAGCTGTATTGCTGTAAATAAAAACGCAATTCGGCTGGTGGGATTCGGATCTGATGGGATTCGGATCTGATGGGATTCAGATCTGATGGGATTCGGACAGCTCAGATTCGGACCCTGCTCGTCTGAATCTGTCCGAATCAGTGCAGATTCGGTCAAAATCCAGATTCAGACTGTCTGAATCTCCAACCCTAGTCTTAGGTTTAATGTTAATAATCTCCCTGAAATAATTACACTATTCTCACACTGGGGGCCTGGTAGGAAAAGGGGGAGGTGTGTGGGGGGAGAGGGAAGTAAAACATTCACTTTCTGAAACCCTAACCCCCCACCACAAAATAGAAGTAAAAAGGCAGTCAAGGAAGGCAATCCTAAGCAAGAATGCTGTGTGAGGGGTGGGATAACTTCAGGAAAGCTAAATTGGAGGAGAAGCCATCTGATCTGTGGTTTTTCCTTCACATGTCATCTTTCCTTCACAGCACTTGACTTCCCACAAAAAGGCAACAGGAACAGAAAAATAAAAGCAATTCTAGCAAAGACCTTGGTGTGCTTTTCAAAAAATCCTAAATGCATCCTGGCTCCTCCTCCCTAGGTTGATCTGCCCAGGCGATTGGCAAAAAACTTGGGTCTCAGCGTTTCCTTGGTGTACATGGGACGGATCCATTTGGATCTGCCTTTTACCTTTTTCGAGCAGCAGCAACAGCCAGCCTGCTCCAGGTTCCAACAGGTCCTGTGTGCACCCGCTGCTCTGCCCTGCGCTCCGCCAGCCGAGTCCTCCCTGTACATTGTGGTGCGCTCACATCAGGCCCAGCAACCCAGGCCAGCCTAGATGTGTGTGTGTGGGGGGTGTGATTTCCCCCCACATGACCACAGAGAGGGCTCTGAGTGCCACCACTGGCACCTGTGCCATAGGTTCACCATCACTGTCCTAGATGCTGGAAAGCTCCCGGTGCTGCTGGGGAAGGGGCCTCTGATCCAGAATGTAGGAGAGGGCTGTGTTGGAAAAAGACAAACTGTATGTGCCGGCGCACCTCTGACCTGAGGTACTCCTTAGCTGTGTTCTAGAACTCCAGCCACTACGTTATGGATGCTTTCTCAATTCTGCTCATCATTGCCTATGTTTTTGCAATTGTTTCTGGTTGGGAAAAGTCCCCAAGCACACTTTTTCTTCATCTGAAAAGATGTCTATTTGCAAGCATAAAGCTGGAACTTTGCAAGCATTCAGCTGATGGACAAGAAAAGACCTACTGCAAACATATATTTTTCCTGGATCCCTACAAAAGTGAATCTTGGTGAAAACGTTTCCTTCGCAGAGAGAAGGCATTCGCAATTCCTTTCAGTGCAGGCTCCAACTCTTGTGTCTCCCAGAGCTGTTGGCTCAACTAACTTTCAGGGGAAATCACAGAGGGGAGAATCTGCAGGAGACCAGCAAACCAATGCAGGCTTGCCAACCTCCAGGTGGGGCCAAGAGATGGTTCTTTTGAGGGTGGATTCAACAGCATTATAACCTTCTGAGGTTCCCATTCCCCAAACTCTTTCATTCTTCAAATCTCCAGGAATTTCCCAGCCCACAGTTGGCAACCCTAGTTCAATGTTTTTTGATCTCTATACTATAAGACTTCTTCCCAGTCCTCTTTGTGAAATTTCATTCCCAGTCAAACTGACAACACTGTGATTTCTAACTTCCCTCATATAAGATGGACTGTGATCAACTAAGCATTATATGCCACTATGCCATCTTATCTAGCAAATGTCAGTGGCCTCAGTCAGCACTACAAGTAAAATTAAAAAAACCAGGATAGGCAAAGCGTTGCACCCTGGCTGCTCTGGGAAGTGGATCAAAGTCTCCTTCCCGTTGCCGGCCCCATCAACAGCCTTTCCTCCTGGAAGCGTGACTGTAGAAACCATCTCAGAAGCAGCTGCAGAGGAAGCCAACCATGAGTTAGGACAGCTCCCTCATGCGCTGCTTCCTGGCTAGATTTTCACACTCCGTCTGGCAAGCATCAAGCCATGGAGCTGTGGGAACCTGCTCCACATCACTGCAACGTCCAGCCGCTTGGATCTGCAGCACATACAGAAGGAAGAGTCACGTGCTTGCATTTTGGCTTTGAACGCAGCTTCACGGGGCAGACAATCTACATTTAAAAAAAATTAAATATGTGAATTTTTAAAAAGTTAAAGTGCTCAAGATCTTGTTTTCAGATGAACATTCACAATATGTGGCAGCAAGGGAACTACTGGCTTAGCTTGCTAAAGTGTTATAGGATGCTCATAGTAAGGAGAGAGCATTCCTGGATATGCTAAATGACAGTGGCTTAGAGCAGATGGTTATGGAACCAACCAGGGGAGAGGTGATCCTAGATCTAATTCTATGTGGGACCCAAGACCTGGTGCAGGAAGTCAGTGTTGTTGAGCCGATAGGGAACAGCGACCACAATGCTGTCAGATTCAGTATCTCAGCATGCGAACAAGTGGCAACTACTAATGTAGTTACATTCGCCTTCAGAAAGGGAAATTTCTCAAAGATGAGGGGGATAGTGCGCAGGAAGCTGAAAGGGAAAATCAAGAGAGTCAAAACTGTCCAGGATGCTTGGAGGTTATTTAAAAACACAGTAATAAAAGCTCAGCTGGAATGTGTTCCACAGGTTAGAAAAGGCAGCACCCAGTCCAAAAGAAAGCCACCATGGTTAACAAGAGAGGTTGAGGAAATTATTAGGAAAAAGAAAATGTCTTTTAGAAAATGGAAGTCCAGTTTGGCTGATGAAGAATATGAGAGGGAACACAAATGGTGGCAAAAGAGAAGCAAGTTAGCTGTAAGGGAGGCAAAAAAGGATTATGGAGGAATGCATTGCACTGTGAACATCAAGACTAACCAGCAAACAAACAGTTCTTCTCAAGTACACATCAAAAGCAGGAAGCCAGCAAGGGAAGTGGTAGGCCCGTTAGATGACTCCAAAAGGAACAAAGGGGGTGTGCTAAGGTAAGAATGGCAGGGAGATTGCAGAGAAGCTGAATGAATTCTTTGCATCTGTCTTCACCCAAGAGGAGGTGAGGAACATTCCTGCACCTGAACCAAGCTTCTTAGGAGGCGAATCCGAGGAACTAGCAAAGATAGTGGTAGACAAGGAAGAAGTTCTGGCAGCCATTGATAAACTAAATGTTACCAAATCCCCTGGACCAGATTGCATTCACCCAAGAGTTCTTAAAGAGCTCAAGCATGAAATTGCTGATGTTCTCACTTTAATATGCAACTTATCCCTGAAATCAGGCTCCATCCCTGAAGACTGGAAGATGGCCAATGTCACACCAATCTTTAAAAAAGGATCTGGGGGGACCCGGGAAATTACAGGCCAGTCAGTTTGACATCTGTTCCTGGTAAATTAGTAGAATCTATCATTAAAGATAAAATTATAAAACATGTAGAAAAGCAAGACCTGCTGAGGAAGGGTCAGCATGGCTTTTGCAGAGGCAAATCCTGTCTTACAAACTTACTAGAGTTCTTTGAGAGTGTAAACAGACATGTGGATAAGGGGGAACCAGTGGACATTGTCTACTTGGATTTCCAAAAGGCTTTTGACAAAGTTCCTCACCAGAGACTATTGAGAAAACTCAGCAATCAAGGAATAAGAGGGGAAGTCCTCCTATGGATTAAAAACTGGTTGAGAAACAGGAAACAAAGAGTGGGTGTAAATGGGAAGTTCTCACAATGGAGAGATGTCGGGAGTGGTGTCCCCCAAGGATCCATTTTGGGACCATTGCTCTTTAACCTATTCATAAATGACCTGGAAGTAGGGGTGGGTAGCGTGGTGGCCAAGTTTGCAGATGATACCAAATTATGTAGGGTGGTGAGAACCGCAAAGGATTGCGAAGAGCTCCAAGTGGACCTTGATAAATTAGGTGAGTGGGCTAAGAAATGGCAAATGCAGTTCAATGTAGCAAAATGTAAAGTGATGCACATGGGGGCAAAAAATCCAAACTTCACATACATGCTACAGGGGTCAGTTCTATCAGTCACAGACCAGGAAAGGGATTTAGTTGATAGTTCCATGGGAATGTCAACTCAATGCATGGCAGCTGTGAAAAAGGCAAACTCTATGCTGGGGATCATTAGAAAAGGAATTGATAATAAAACTGCAAAGATTGTCATGCCTTTATATAAAGCAATGGTGCGACCGCACTTGGAGTACTGTGTCCAGTTCTGGTCGCCGTATCTCAAAAAGGATATTGAAGAGATAGAAAAAGTGCAGAGAAGGGCAACAAGGATGATTGAGGGACTGGAGCACCTTCCCTATGAGGAGAGGCTGCAGCGTTTGGGACTCTTTAGTTTGGAGAGGAGGCAGCTGAGGGGGGATATGATTGAAGTCTACAAAATTATGCATGGGGTAGAAAATGTTGACAGAGAGAAATTTTTCTCTCTTTCTCACAATACTAGAACCAGGGGGCATTCATTGAAAATGCTGGGGGGAAGAATTAGGACTAATAAAAGGAAACACTTCTTCACGCAACGTGTGATTGGTGTTTGGAATATGCTGCCACAGGAGGTGGTGATGGCCACTAACCTGGATAGCTTTAAAAGGGGCTTGGACAGATTTATGGAGGAGAAGTCGATTTATGGCTACCAATCTTGATCCTCCTTGATCTGAGATTGCAAATGCCTTAACAGACCAGGTGATCGGAAGCAACAGCCGCAGAAGGCCATTGCTTTCACATCCTGCATGTGAGTTCTCAAAGGCACCTGGTGGGTGTAAGGAATTCCATAGAAGCAGAAATAAAAGGCTTTTGGGGTGTAAAAGACCGTTTATTCAGACATCTTAGAAAGCTCATGTACACGCAGTGGCAGGAATAAGATCTCCCGCCAGAAACACAGGTTATAACTCTGTCCATCCCATCCCCCCTCCCAGATTCTCATGGGAACGGAGGTCTCATCTCCCTCGCAGAGATAAGGTCTCCGCCCGGAGAAGCTGGCCCATCGCCTGGGCTGTGGAATGTAGTCAAGGCCAGGCGGCTGACCCGCTCATCAACACCATTGAATCCTTTTACACTCTGCCTCCCTTAAAAGACCCTCTCCCCAGGTTTGTGTCTTGAGGAGAAAGGCGCGGTGGAAAGCAGGAAATGAGGCTGGGCGCGTCAATATTTTCCGGGAATAAACCCATTGATTATACCCAGAGGAATACCCCACCCAACGGCAGACTAAATATTGTAAAAGCGTTTGCGATTAAAGCGAGGAGATCCAGGGATAAAGCGTCAATTTTAAGTAATGCTTGTGGCCATCAATAATAAGTAGTCGGTGGGGTCTCTCCGGCGGGTGCCGTGCCTTGAAGGCTTTATCGGAAACTTGAGGAGCCTCCCTTAAGGAGTAAACTGGAAATGGGAAGACAGGATGAATATTACTAAGAAGAGTTAGAGCCAAAATCCAATCGAGGCAGTGACATCAATTAATCACTTGTAGTAATCTATGGAGAAGGTCCCACGAATCTTTTGCCTAGTTTGGAAGAATTTATACCCGTCTCTGAGATTTTGTGGTAGACAAATACACCCAGGCGCCCACACGCAGAGGGAAATCCGAGCGGTGCTTATCCGCTTGCAGCTTTGGGGAGTCTTTAGCCTGCTGTAAGGCAGTCTGGACCATTTTCCACCCCTCGGCCAGAGATGAAATCCACTGCTGAAACTCCGGAGGATCCAGTGCTTCCGCAGGCAGTTGCGGCAACGGCGGGAAGGAGCGACGGACACAATTTCGAAGGGGTTTTTTTTGTACTGCTATGACCCGCATTGTTATAGGCGTACTCTGCAAACTGAATTAGCTCGCACCAATTGTCTTGGTGGTAGTTGGTGTAACAACGTAAATACTGCTCTAGGGTTCTGTCTGTTCTCTCTGACTCACCGTCACTTTGAACGTGGTAGGCGGCAACCGCCGGGGCGGCCCCTAACAACCCTAGAAAAGCTTTCCAGAACTTTGAAATGAATTGGGGGCCGCGGTCGGAGACCACCTTAACGGGGGCGGAGTGTAGACGGTAAACATGCTGAATGAACAGACGCGCTAACTTAGGAGGCGGAGGGGATGGAAGCACATATGGAATGAAATGGGCTTGTTTAGAAAATAAGTCCACCACCACCCACAAGACCGTGTTGCCATGACTTTCTGGCAAATCTGTAATAAAATCCATGGAGATGACTTCCCAGGGGCGGGAGGCCACCGGGAGAGGTTTCAACAGACCATGGGGTTTTCCCGGAATGTTTTTGGCTTCTGCACAAACAGAGCAACCTTTAATATACGTCTCAATGTCCTGCGCATCGCTACCACCAGAACTGACGGCGGGCCAAATGCAGAGTTTTTAGAAAGCCAAAATGTCCAGCGGCGGGCATCATGGCGAGGCCCTCGAGAACCTGCTACGGAGGGGGGAGGCACGTACCAACAATCCCCGCCGCCAAACGCCATTCTCCAAACGCGGGTGGGGAGTCGCAGCCTTCCTCCGCCGGAGGCTCGCAGCAAGAGCCCACGCCTCCTCGAAGTTCCACGTGGGAAAGGGAGAGACCAGGCTGGAGGAATGGGCGGAGGAGGAGGGAGAGGAGTGGATGTCTGAGATCGGGTGACAGCCAGCCCCAATGGTGGGAGGGGAGAGAAGAACAGTCTTGGCGCGGAATGTCCCGTGAAAGGCAGCTCCACCCCTCGGGTAGGCGCGAGAGCCGCGATCCAGCCAGTTTATTGGTTTTTTCTCAGCGGGAAAAAAATGGACTGTGAAAGAGAAACGAGAAAAGAAATCGGCCTAACTGAAGTTGCTTCAGCGGACATCTTGAGGGGGGGGGTGGAGAGGCGGCCATTTAGGATTCTTGTGATCCGACCAGAACTTGAAAGGGGTGTTTAGCCCCCCCTCCAGCCAGTGAGCGCCAAGTAGAGAGATGCTGCTACTTTGATGGCCGCAGTCTCTTTATGCAGCCTACAGATCCAAGCGCTGCTGAGTTCAGCACCGGAGAATTTCTTTTGCATAAATAAGCATTGACGGAACCAGCCTATCATCTTTATTTCTCTGCAACAGGGCTGCCCCAAGCTGCTTTGTCCGAGAGCATCCACGTGGAACAACAAACGGGAGATCTGGGTCAGGGTGCTTTAGGAGAGGATGGGTGGTAAAAGCAGATTTTAAAAGCTGAAAGGCCGGCTGACATTCTTCAAAGACCAAAGGGAAAGGGGGGCCCCTGGCTGGCGGGTCAGTGGATCTTTACCCCTTAGGTGCGTGAAGAAGAGGTCTGTGAGAGGGAGAGTCAGTTCCAGCCCGGTGGGAATTGGGGTATAAAGTCCACACGATAGAAATTAGCAAAACCTAGAAAAGATTGGAGTTCTTTTTTTTGGTTGGTGGGGGCCTTGAAGCCATTGGAGGACTGCATCAACTGCTTAGCAGGATCCATCTTAGCCTTTAGGCCCTCGGGTGAGATTCGGGTAACCCAAATAGGCTGATCAATAGAGGTTTGGTGGAAACAGCACTTTGGAAAGTTTGGCAAAGAGGGAGTGGTTGAGCAAGCCGCTTTCAATACTTCGAACCAATGCTTCATGCTCCTCCATGGTTTTGTGAATAAATTAACATGTACATCTAAGTACACCACTACTCCCCTTTGTACAATAAATCATGGAGAACTTCGTTGATAAGGGGCCATAAAAGCTCCGGGGGCCCCACTTAACCCGAATGGCATTATTAAGTATTCAAACTGTCCAAACTTTGTGTTAAATGCAGTCAAGTGTTCATAGCCTTCAGCAATTCTGACCCTGTAGTAAGCTTCTCTCAAGTCCAATTTAGCCAGTTCGTCCCGTTGAACAGCTGCAGTAAGTTCACTTTGTGTACGCAAGGCCTGAACGCTTTCGCGTTGACGCTGTAAGTCCAGTTTGGAGTGTTCCAGGACTTTATCATGGACTGATAGATTCTGCGCATATTGCCATTGCAGCGCATCTTTGGCACGGTCCAATTCGAGTTGGACTTCTGCGCGCTGCTGTTCCCGGTCTCTTTGCAGGTTTTCACGCTCTTGCTGCAGCTGTTCTCGTTCCTCTTCCCATAACGCTGGCGTTCATCGTGGCCCATACGCTTCTTTAAGGCATCTACGCGGTCCGAGCCACTTCCTCATCCCAGCTCTCTTTTGATGGGAGAGGGAATAGATCCGGCTGGGAGTGCAGGCTTTCTCCGGACTCCTCTTCACCTGAACGCAGGACGTCGTGCCCACCGGTGGCTCCACGGGGCATCTCAGGTGCCGCCGCTGAGTCCGGGATCCAGGGGTCCGATCGGAGGACGGTACGGATACCCCTCCCAATCCTCCTGGTATAGTCCCAGTGTCACCCGGGTGAGTCTTCGGACGGGCTCCCCAGTGCTATGCCACGGTGGATCTTTGCCCCAGAGCATCACCAAAATCATCTGAAGTCCAGGGAATTCGCCTTCAATAGGACTCCCTGTGTAAGGCTTCCGCGCGATGAAAGAGTGGTCGAGGCCACGTCTCCTCCGTGACAGTAGTTGCATCTGGAGGTTTGTAATCCCATACGACGGAACGGGCAGATACATGCATCCACAGGCGCTCGATCCATAGACAGCGCCCCAAAGCGACTCATGTAAGTCCCCATGAAAATTGCGTCTTCACGTCCCTGCGTTCCAGCGGAGTAAGGGAAGACTTCGTGCATGATCTGCAGGGCGGAAAGAGTCACCAGCGCAGACCCGCTTCTCCCGCCCGGTTCACGTCCAAAATCCAGAAGAGGGGAGAGCTCGGAGCCCTCTTTGGGGGGCTACCGAACCTTCCACAGAAATATTCCAACCTCTCCATGCCGAGACACGCAGAGGTCCACTGCACTAGGAAGATAGATGAACAAAGGATTCACTGCCACAATGTAAGGAGAATTCCACTTGGAAAAGCCCAGAAATAAAAGGCTTTTGGGAGTGTAAAAGACCGTTTATTCAGACATCTTAGAAAGCTCATGTACACGCAGTGGCAGGAATAAGATCTCCCGCCAGAAACACAGGTTATAACTCTGTCCATCCCATCCCCCCTCCCAGATTCTCATGGGAACGGAGGTCTCATCTCCCTCGCAGAGATAAGGTCTCCGCCGGAGAAGCTGGCCCATCACCCGGGCTGTGGAATGTAGTCAAGGCCAGGCGGCTGACCCGCTCATCAACACCATTGAATCCTTTACAGTGGGCCACTGCAAGTAGCAGAGAGCTGGACTAGATGGACTTTGGTCTGATCCAGCTGGCTTGTTCTTATGTTCTTATGTTCTTAATAATCTAAGCACTGAAACACAAGATATTTGGTTGCACTCCAGAACTCGGAAGCAGACAGGAGGATGAGAGAGTTGCTGATGGGAAGAAGTTCAGAAAAGGAAGGAGGAGGCAACACTAATTAATGAGTGTGATTGTGTGTTATGTGTGGATGTGGCAAGTGTGAGAGACAGTGAATAGAAGATGGACACGTGGGCAGAAGTGCACCAGTGAATGTCTTGTCGAAGGATCCTCTGAAGATGCCAGCCACAGATGCAGGCGAAACGTCAGGAGAGAATGCTGCTAGAACACGGCCATACAGCCCGGAAACCACACAGCACCCAAGCACCAGTGAATGTTTGCAAGTCTCTGCCTGTCTGATGTAAAATCAAGGTGTTCTATATCACAGGCTAGAAAGTAGTGGATTATGTGTCACATGTGTCCCTGAAAGGGTTATTATCAGCTGTTTTTCCTCAGCTGCCTGCACGGGCCACACAGAGGGAAAGGTCTGTGTAGAATGAATTATATAAGTTGCTAGTTAACCTAGCTTTTAAATTATTATTATGGTTTTATGAATATTTGATGATATTTTTCAATTATATGATAACATGACTGTTAGGATTGTTAGCCACACTGAGCCCGACATCTGTTGGGAAAGGGAAGGATAGACATTGAATTAATACATAAGTAAATGTAACAAGAAGAATACTAATTGTTGGCCTTAAGAGATGTGTCTGTGATTCCTTGCCTTGTCGCCTTTATCTGAGAAACATGTGGGTTTCCCCAACAGGGACAACAGTACATCCCCCAAGACCAATGAAAAGCGGAGAAACAGCGGGAGGGGAAAGGTCAGAGCTCTTTGTGCATGCGCATGGCGATCCTGATCTGAAATGGACCCTGCACACACGAGAATTGAGCAGAACCCACCACTCTTCTCTGATCATCATGTCTGACACATCATTGGGACGCCAAACCCAAGAAGCACAATCAGTAACAGGATTGCATGTCAATGCACCTGGAAATACATTTCTGCATTTATTATAAGGAAATGACAGCCCTAACCCTGTTTGTTTTCAGAGTGGTTTTCAGGAGAGCAGCTCTGAAACCATTAACTGTTTCACACTAATTGATATTAAATGTTGGTAAAAGATTAGCCAAGAACATGGACTTTGCTTCTGAGAAGCTTTTTGGGGGTGTGTGTGTGTGTGTGTGTGTGTGTGTGTGTGTGTGTGTGTGTGTGTGTGTGTGTGTGTGTGTGTGTGTGTGTGTGTGTGTGTGTGTGTGTGTGTGAGTGAGAGAGAGAGAGAGAGAGAGAGAGAGAGAGAGAGAGAGAGATGCATGCACACCATGAATGAGCAATCCCACTCGAATTGATAGAGTTTAAGGGCAGGCTCATAAGTACTGGCAGATTCATTGACTCACAGCTACAGGCTACAGGACTCCCTGCTTGGTTTCAAGGTTGCAGGATGCCTAAAGAAACAGACAGCTCAGGGGGAGGGGCAGCAGATGGACACAGTGCCGAGGTTAATAAAACTATAAAATGTTGATAAATTGAACTGATGACCTGGAAAACATGTTCAGAGCCAGAAGTTAGATTACAGAAGGTTGCTGAAGCCGTGAAAGCAGCCATAACCATTTGTCAAAATGGATTAAAGGGTGGTATGGATGAACATTCTGAGATCCTTTTGGTTCCCTTTTCTTACAGACCAGCTAAACCTCTGGTATTTGCCTCTGTCAGGTGCTGCAGTTATTATGAGACCAAAATTGCTAACCATTAAAACTCTCAGATTCTCCAAACAGTCCAAATATGAAAACAGGCTACCTCTGTGATTTGGGAGGATAACACAGGATTCCTCACATCCAGGATTGCCAAGTCCCCCGTGGCGACCAGTGGAGAAGAGGGGAAAGGATTGCCAGTTTCAGACGGAGAAACTCAGTCTGGCGACTTGAGGATGGAGCCTGCGGAGGACATCAGGGCGATTTCCCACTGGCGATTAATCCTGGGATAGTCACCCGAAATATCCAGGTTTCCGTGCGATCTCCCCACTGCCGAACTGCGGGACACAGATCAGTCCCGTTTCACGGGATTTTCCTTGTCCTGCTTGTATATGCATCTTTTTGAAAAAACACTCCAATGGGAACTAATAGGAGATGGGGGCTATACATTTGAGGGTCCATAACTTTGGCCCCCATGAGTCAAACTTCACCAAACCTTGCTGGTATCATCAGGAGGGTCTGCTAGCTTAACAATACTCTGAAATTTTGGTGCTGCTAGCGTAACAATTGCACCCGTGACAGCAGGCACCCCCCCCCCCCCAGTGGCAGGCCAAAATGTCTTCACTAGAAACATGCTGCAGTGAGGATATTGGAACCTGGATGAAAAGGTGCTGATTCTTTCGAAACTTGGTTGTATCTAGATTCAATTTTCAGTGGAAATTCGGCCTCAGTAGGGTAAAATGTCACAGAGTCCACCCTCCTAAGCATCCCTTTTCTGTAGTCTCAAGATTCAAGTTGCTCCCACAGATCCGCTATGGGGGGTGTTGCAAAAATAGTGTTGAAAAATACTAGAGTCAAGACAGTGTCTAACCAGCTCCACACAAACACAGGATGACCATAGACAAAAAGAAACAAAGGCCAGATACTTCTATTCAGATGCTCCCACCAGTGACCTTGCTATCTCCAGTGCTACACCCATGCTATAGTCTTCATTGTTACCCATACTTCTATTCAGATGCCCTCAACTATTGACCTGGTTGCCTTCTTTGTTACTCACAGACAAGGTTTCTCCACCCACCCTGGACACTCCAACAGATATATACTCCACTTGCTTTCCCAACATCAGATCCTCTGAAGATGCCAGCCACAGATGCAGGCGAAACGTCAGGAGAGAATGCTGCTAGAACATGGCCATACAGCCCGGAAACCACACAGCGCCCAAATGTTTAGGCAGGGTCTTAAAGGCAAGGAAGAACCAGCTCACTGAATTTGTGCCTGAAAACTGGTGACAAACCACTGCCAGTCTTTCAGCCCAGGAGTGATACAATCCTTGTATCCAGCCTGGCTGCCAGTTTTGGACCAGCTGAAGTTTCTCTATAAGAGCTACTTTTCAGCTCTTTTCCAGCACCCTGTACCAAGGGCGACATAAGTCAATAAAGTTCTTCTTTTTTAAGCTGCTTTGTTAGAGTGTGTTCAGCCTTACACTAACCCATGCTGGTTAGCTAAAATCGGAGTCTAATGAAAACAGGAGTCCCGTGGCACCTTTCAAGGTGTATTCCAGCATAAACTTTCAACTGTTAGAAAAATGCATGAAGAGTGTATCCATCAGGGCAATGTATATACCCAACAGAAAGCTGAGGGTGGGAGAGTTACAAAGAAAGAGTCATTGTTTTATTCCAAGCTGGTGTAAGGCTTCCAACTATTGTTAGATAAGGAAAATGTAAAACCAAAAGAGCCCCTTGGGGATGGGGTGGTATATTAAATTTTACACACACACACACACACACACACACACACACACACACACACACACACAGGATGCAATAACATGAGCAGAAAAGGCCCTTCAGGTAGAACTGAAACAACTGTGGAACGGTGTCTCCTTCTCCCAGGTTGTTTCTGCATGGTCAAAATATCCTGGGTTGAGCAAGAAAAATGTCCCTGCGCAACCAAGATATTCGCAGGGTTCGTGGTCCAAAAGTGGGTTTGCCCTGCAATATTTCCCTCCTCCCAAATTGGCGGTTCTTTAAAAAAATCATGGGCTGACCCTGCTGCCATGCAGACCCCACAGGAGCAGGATTGGCGTATTTATCCTTCCCAACCACCTGATCTCCCCGCCCTGCCGCCTGGCGTGCCCACCCCTCTGCCAGTCCCCCCGATCTCCGTGCCGGACGTCATGCCGCTGCAGCCCACCCTTCCCGAAAATGTCCCCACATGCTCGTTTCCTGCTCATGGAATCGACTGGGTGCCATTTTGCCTGTGTTAATCAGGAGTGGAGCCACAAATGTCCCCACAGTCTTTTCTGTACATGTGCTGGTTGCTCGAAGCACATAGCGAGGGAGATGTGCACTTTGGGACGAATGTTAGTGGCACATCACAGGATGGGGGTCTCTCACCTGCCACAAAAATATGAGAATGGAAGTGGGAATGTGATTGATGCTGTTCCCCATGGGGTTTTTTTGCTGCCCCGTGCCGTGTTGAGCCCTGCACCAGGCCCTATGCAGAACTTCAAGAAGGAGGCGGGGCTTGATTTCCCCCGCTTGCTGTGAGTCGGCCAATCAGTGGCTAGTGGCCAGCAACAGACCATTGGGCAGGAAAATGACCAGCCTGCATTCAGTGTGAAGGGGGAGGGGGTCGGCAGCAACTGCTGGTGTGGCTGGCAGCAGTACAGTAGGCGTGCACAGCCGACCATGGTGTTGCGCCACACAACAGGGTGTCGCCAAATGAAAAGGTGGCCTGCCCCTTCTATCAGGAGCTCAGGAGGATTCTAGGGGAAGACAGACACATCTGGCCCCCTGGATGATGAGACCCACACTGTTTGGTGTGAGCGGCTATTGCCCCCAACTCCCCCAACAATTGATGAGGTGGACATAACACCCCCTACAAGCCTTCTGTACCTTTAAGGAGTTTCAAAGCAGCTGGCAATCCCTCCCCGCCCTTACAAACAGGCCTGTGAAGTCTCTATCCTGTTCCCTCACGGAGATATGAGGGAAAAGAAAGACACCTCTCCGCAAGAGAAGAAAAGTTGGGGATTCAGAGAACCTGCTTGAACTATCATTACCCCTCTACGTCGATATTTCAATGTTTAGGGCTTTTCACAAGCGGAGGGGTTCTGTGACACCACTGGTGGCAGTTGCCCCCTCCCTTGAAAGTCCTCATTGTCCGGGTGCGGGGTAGCCCCAGCCCCCTCCCCGGCCTTGGGCTCCGCCGCGCAGCCGCCAGATGACTCCCCGACGGAGCGGGAGGCTGCCGGGCAAGACCAGCCCCGCCGCCGCGACGACAGCTCGGGGGATCGCCCCGCTCACCTGGCGGCCGGCGGGGCGCACGGAGGCTCTGCGGGCAAGGGGCGCCGCGTGGGTCGGCCGGCCGGCGGGGAAGCCAGATGACGAAGAGCCCTGCCGCCGCGGCAGCGAGGCAAAGACCGCGCCGGGGGCCAGCTGAGCCCTCTTGGGCTGATGAGGGGCACGGGGGCAGGGAGGCGGGCTTTCAGAAAGGAGGGGGAATCCGGCGGGCCAGGGAAGGAGGACGGGGAAGAGGAGAGGAGTGGGAGCGGGAGCGGGGGTGTCAGGGGCGAGCCGGCGAGGGTTGTGGCAAGGCAGGGGGGAGCCGAGGAGGAGAGCGCTCTCAGGGGGAAGGAGGCGCAGAGGCCGGAGGGAAGGGGCGGAGTAAGGAGCAGGAGGGGCGGAGTAAGGAGCAGAGGGGCCCGAAGCCGGGGGCGAGGGAGAGGCTGCCAAGGCAGGGGCTGGCAGGGAGGCTTCCCTGCTCGCCTGGCCTAGTATTCTGCGGGCCCTGGGCCACCCGTGGGTGGCAGGGGGGGCAACCTGTGGCTGAGACGGCGGTCTCCGTCAGCCCACTCCCCGGAGAACGGGAGTGAGTCCGGTGGTTCCAGCAGCCGGGCAGGGGAAGGCGGGTTGGCAACAGGGGGCCCGGAGGGGGCCCCGCCCCGGGCGCAGGACACTCATTGAAACAAAACACACTGATCTCCAACTGTGGACGTGGGTGGTGAGGGCCGAACGACAGCGCCCAGGCGGATCCCCGTGCTCGCGGGTCAACTGCCTGAGAAAATCAGGCGTCAGTTGAGCGTGCAGAAAAGGGCCCCCTCAGGGCCTGTGTGTGTCTTGGGCATCCTAGCCTCGCAGTACCTGTGCCTAAACTGACTCTTGGGCTGAACCATGGCTGTTCCAACTATTGCTGCATCATGTCAATCAGTGCAGATTTCCTTCTGACAGAGATCACCATTCTCTAAACGAATGGTTTGTGCCAAATAGGATTCATTTACGGTCTGGTGGGGAAGGGCCTCCATCTCGTTTGTATTTCTGAGATGAACCAGTCAAATTTACGGGTATGTAATAATCATAATCACTCCATCTTCAATTGCTAGTTCTGTAGGCCCAGCATAAAGGAATCCTGTGGGAATATTTTAATCCAAGCACATAAAACCAGTGATGCTTCTACCACTGATTTTCCATTGGGTTGTTAAAAGTCATGTACATTCATTGCAACAGCAAAGAACTCTGCTCAAGTTTTGCCAAACTAGAACAATATTCTTTCTGTTGGTTGGTTCCACAATCAGTGTCCATGTTATTTCCTGTTGGCACTGGCCCTTAAAAATAATCAATACAGCCTTTGTGAATTTTCTTTTAGAAATTAAGAGGGTTTTAAGAATGGGACGTTTTATAACAGTCTGGATGCAAACGTTTTAGATGGCTGGAAGAAGGGAGGGGGAAATTGACAAAGCCGTTGAGTATCTTAGTTATTTCACACAATTCAACACTGAGGGAATTTTGGCTCACATCTAACATTAGCTTGTACTTTATTTAAGAGTTTTGTTTTCTTTGAACTTTTAAAAACATATGTATAGAAGTGCAGTGAATTTTGTTAGGCTTTTAGTGGTAGTGTTACTTTCCCATTCTTAGAGTGTGTGCCATTTTATTCTCCATGGCACCGGTGGGTTAGCTGATGTTTTTGAAGATCTTCCTACCACAGGGCTTTCAAAGTGTTCTCCATGGGAGGCCAAAATGATTGGTCCACTCATCTTTTTCTGAGGATACTCCTACAGAATTATTTACGTTGTGCCAGATTTGAAACTCCTAGTGTACTCTAAATGCATAATAATAGCTTGATATATTCTGCTGTGAAAATGGGATCAATTGCTGGTTGCCATTTTAGATCCACCAAGCCCCAGTGTAGACATATTTAAGTGGTGCTTTGATTCTCAGCAAAGGAATATTTTACCCCTAGTCATCCCTATGACCAAGCTTGATTCACTATTATGGTTTCATTTTGTTTGATCAAAAAGAGTAATCTGGAGTGAGTCTAGATAAGGCTTTACATCTTTGTTTTAAATACATACATGCTATCATTTCCAACAGTGGTACAAAAATCAACAGGGGATTTTCACATAGAACTTTGGGAAATGAGAAAGATGCATTTGGCCATATGTATTTTGCTGAGTACTGATTTACCAGAACTGAGCCTTCATTGATGAGTGAATCATCATTGCTGAAATGTAGTACAGTACAGAAAAAGCAGCCTACAGGGTATGGATTGCACAATATTAGATGTTGGCATGAGGTTCTTCTGCAACCTTGGGATTTGTCCCCCAATTTGATCTGATAAAAAGTGCCAATCTGAGAACAGGAGAAATTTGTTACATTTCCAACCACTGAGTTCTCCTTCAATAGTCTTTATGCCTACAAAATCAGACATGATTGGTTAACAGTCTTCAAGACAAGTCTTTGAAATATGTTAGGATTCCAATTTTAGATTGTCTCTGTTTTTATTATTTTCTGTCTGTTCTTTGGGTTCTTTTATAAATACCATATTCTGCCACTCATTTCCCAATTTAAGTTGTTTGCGAGTGGGGGTTGCTTTCTGATTTCTGTCTCCATAGGAACAACAACCAGTTTTGTAGCACCTGAAGGACTATCAGGTTTATTGTGGCATAAGATTTCATGGACCTAGTTCACCAGACGCATGCAATAAAATGGATTCTAGTCTATGAAAGTTTATACGTTAAATGTACTCATTTGAAGATACCACAAAGTTCCATTTCAGAACTTGTCTCCATGCAGGGGCCACTTCCACCAACTGGATTCAAGTCTGCTGGAAAACCTTCTGGGTGTTGGTGCATAAGAACATTCTAGCAAGTGTCTTTCTTTTTTTTCCTTTGAAGACCATCTCAAGAGACCTCCAGAAACATTTGCAAAGTTTAAAGCAAAAGCAGTTGGCTGGATCCAGCCACCTTTTCCAGGAAATCTTACTGAACTTCCTACAGCTCCTCTCCCACACAGCTCTGGTCTATGCAGGTTTTATTACCTCCTCCCCAATATGCAGTGGTGTAGCGCCCGTGGACTGGGGGAGCAGAGCAGAGGTGGAGGTGTGCCAGGCCGTCGAGCGGGTGTGGTAGGGGCGTTCTAGGGTGGGACAGGTGGTGCCGCAGCAGGGGCGCAGGGCACAGGCACACCAAGTGTCGTTTCCCCTCACTCCGCCTCTGCCAACATGGTATTTTTGGTCATTAAAGAGGATTTTTACCAATAGAAAAGTTGGCTGGATCTAACCCTGTAATTTTGCTGTAACTGAATTTCCAATACACATTCTATTTTAGATATTTCCTTTTAATGTCTTAAACTTAATGATTTAATTTTAAAAGATGGGTTAATATATGAATGTCAAACTGAGTCATTGATTTGATATTTCCAGCTATCACAATATGGTCAACGATAGTATGGCAGCAGTCTGCCCTTGAAAAGACCATAAAAGGAGAATTCCATCTGTTGGGGGATGGGGTGTTATCTGCTTCGATACAGCTGTCATCCCGACTAGCCCCAAGGAAAGAGAACATCAGGCATCCTTGTAGACGCCCTCTCTCGACCAGGAGATCGAGCCCCTTCGGGCACAGCAGGAAATATTAAAAGCAGATATATTCCACGCTACCGCCTACTTAATTGTTATTCCTTCTATTTTATTTTATTTCTACTCTGTACTCACTTTTGACTACTTTTAAAAGTCAAATATTTAGTTACAAATAGCCTATTCAGAATAACATTATTAATTCCTATTTGTATAGAATTCAAAAATAATTTAGTTTTCGTTTTTAAAATGATGCCAAGAGAAGTCTCATATGCTGGCATAGATTAGGAAGATTTAAAACACCTGACTAATTCACACCTGCAACTATCACTCTCTACTAAATAGGGTCACTAATAACGATTCCTCTCTGGCTCTTCTGATAGGATCTTTAGCTATTGGGGGGCCACCCATTTCAACTGGAATTCCTTGAGATGAGCTATAACATGGTTATGTAGGCTTGTCACGGCCACATGTGAAAGGGATCTGGCAGTCTTGGTAGATAACAGACGGGACATGAAATCAGCAGTGTGATGAAGCGGTCAAGAAAGTCAATGCAATTTGGAGCTGTACAATTTGGAGAAATACAGTCTGAAGATCAAGAGATGTAATTGCACCTCTCTGTTCTGCATTGAAAACTCCAGATTCAAATAATGCAGATCCAAGCAACACTCCTTTCCGATACGCGATACGCTCAGCAGCGTATTCTTCCTCATCCTGATTGGCTGTTGTGTTGGGGTGGGGTGGAACCTTTTTAAAAAAAATTGGGTTAGAGCAGGTACATTGCTCTGCCCCAGCTGAAAATTCATAATTTTTTTCTTGCTTAAACGTCCCACGTTGCGATGTGGGAACAATATTGCTTAATTGCATGAACGTATGCACATTCGCTCACTGTGTCCCTGTTTTCATGTGTCCTTGTTTACACATGGATATGACCAGCGCACGGCAAAAAAAGGCTGCGCACGCATCGTGCACAACCCACTGTGCTCTGATTTGCTGGAAAGCTGTCGTGCCACTCCAATGGCGTGAAAACAAACACAGATTTGATTCCTGCTCCACCGCTCAGATCTGGCTTCAACATGTGTTTTCCCAAGGGGTGGAATGTGCGACAGAACTAGGATGAAGGCAGCTTCGGAAGGCAGGTGGCGGGGAGGGCTTGCTGAAACTGCGTTTATTGCCACAAGTAGTGCGGGTTTAATTGACGGCGGGAATCTGGCCATTGACAAGAGGAGGGCAACCAAAATGGTCAAAGGTCTGGAATCCATGCCTTACAAGGAGAGACTAAGGAAGCTGGGTATATTTAGTTTGGTAAAGAGAAGGTTAAGAGGTGGCATGTTAGCAATGTTCAGATGTTTGAAGGGTTGTCATGTTGGTGAGGGAGCAAGCATTTTTCTGCTGTTCCAGAGACAAGGACCAGGAGTCCTGGGTTCAAGGTGAAGGAAAAGAGATTCCATTTAAACATCAGGAAAAGCTTCCTGACAGTCAGGGCTGTTTGACAGTGGAATGCACTACCTGAGAGTGTGGTGGAGTCTCCTTCTTTGGAGGTTTTTAAAAGGGAGGCTGGGTGGTCATCTGTCAGGAGTGCTTTCATGGTATGTTCCTGCATTGCAGGGGGTTGGACTTGATGATCCTTGCGGTCTCTTCCAACTCTTGCACAGGTGCTGCCACCAAATTGTTGCTCCCCCCCCCCCCCAACAGTGTTTTTAAACCTCACTCAGGTTTTTGGAAAACGCGGACTTCAAGCCGGCATATTTCCCACGCCATTCCCAGACGCCTCCTACCTCTTGCCGCCTTCCATCACTTTGTGGAGGCCAGGGGATATACCTCCTGGCCTCCGACCCCAGAGGCATTCCTCTGGCCATGGGGGTGTGTCCCCTGGCCTCCACAAAGCAACGGAAGGCGGCAGGAGGTAGGAGGCGTTTGGGAGTGGCGCAGCCCGTGTGAAGGTTGCGCCGCCAGCTGCGCAGTCAGCGGGATCATTCATGCAAACAGCTGGGGAGGGTTGCATCGGTATGAACTATGCTGATGCACCCCCACTCATCTGGCCATGCCCATGTAATTCTACAATTCTATGATTGTCTATGTCAGAATTCATGCATCTTCTAGTCCAGAACATTTCCCTTTTACAAAACCCAGACAGTAAGTGAGTTTGGCTGGTCCAGGAATTCACTCTTACGGAAAACCTCCTTTTTGAGAATTTCATTGAGTTCACATTGATGCAAGGGACCCCCACAACTTCAAAGTTCTATTTGACACAACACTGGGCAGTATGAGAAAACAGCATGGGATTAGCGATGCCACCATGATTACTAGCTCCAAAGTGTTCCCAGCCACGAGTACATAACTCATCTTGTGAGTCCGTACCATCACAACCACTAATAGTACAGCAACAATAGGCTGTGGAATACTGATTCAGCCAGCCTTCCTGTCTGAACTGCTGAGAAAAAGGTTCTTGTATATTTCCTTCTGTTGCTTCAGTCAGGACCACAGAACATTTTCCAACCAACATTTCAAGAGAATGACCTCATTCTTTTCATTTCCCGTGGCTCAGCTTTCCATATGTATATATTATAAGGAAAACTGTCCATTGCCCAAACTGGTTTCCACCCTAGCCTTGCTAAAACTGGTGATGACTTCCTTATTTACAAATCCTTATTTACAAATCAAAAGATATGGACTCACCATTCTTGACCTATCTGACACTTAGGCTGATTCCGCACGGGCCAAAAACAGCAGTGTGAAAACGGTGTGAAAACAGTATAAACCCTTTTACACCATTTTTGCACCGTTTTCACACTGCTGTTTTTGGCCCATGCGGAATCAGCCTTAGTCCCTGAGCCCTATGTAACTATATTTATTTTATTTATTTTATTTTATTAAACTTATAGGCCACCTTATCCCCGGAGGGCTCAAGGCGGCTTCCAATATGGCTGTTACATCAACAGCAAATCAACAGCATAAAATACTAAAATCATTAAAACCTAAAATCTAAGCAGCAGTTTACAACAAAACTATAGGTTAAACAACCCAATTTATAAATTATTTAAGACAGGCGCCCCGCTGAAGGCCAAGGAAAGAAAGAAAAAAGGGGAGGAAATGGGCAGGGCCTGCGATGGAATTTGTAAGTAAGGCAGGCCCAGCTTTAATAAGATGGAACGGCAGTCTCAGTTTCGATGTCAATTTCAGTATCGGTAGGGGGCAGTAAATATCATAGATTTCTAAGTTCTTTTCCTTCACTGGGCAAAGTCTAACTATCTAACTATTCCCCTTGTAGTTTTCCTGCTTTTCTGCTGCTTCGCCAAAATTTATCTGAAGTTATGGCAGGTTTTCCCTCAACTCTCCTCCTTCTCCCAGAGGTTCCACAGTTTGTCATTGTATCTGCCTGCTGGGATTCCTGGAGGATAGAATAAGACACTGTCTGGTTTACTTTGAGGGGAAACCTATGTAGAGGGCATTACAGTAGTCCAGCCTCAGTGTTACTGTGGCACGGATTCACATCAAGGCTATCTTCCAGGCTAGGCTGAGTTGTACAAAGGTGTTTCTTACAGCTACATTAATTTGTTCCTCCAGTGGTCATGCTGGACCCAGTATAACCCCAGGGCTCATCAGCAAGGGTGAGCAGAGAGCTGAATGTCCTTCAAAACCTCCTCCTTCCCAACCAACATTACCTGTCTTTCCAGGTGTCGTTTCAATTTATTCCTTCCTTGCCATGTCGCTGCAGCAGCCAGGCAGTGATGTAGGACCTCTATCACATTATTTGTATATTTGAATTTATAGAGTGGGGAATCACCTGAACATTGATGACCACCAACTTTAAAACTAAGAATGATTTAGCCTAAGGACTGTACATGGAGATTGAAGAGCATGGTGGATAGGCTCACACCCTCCGAAACCCCACAGAACAGGTCCCACACTGATGATAATGGGCCTCCAGTGGCAATTCTTTGAGTTTGGTTGATGAGGGATTATTTGAACCAATCCAACACACAACCCCTGATGCCTACTTCTGCTTTCAAGTGCCTCAACAAGATGGCATTGCCCACTATATTAAAGGTAACAGATAAATCCACCACTTTTGCACTGTTTTAAGACAATGGTGTCTCTGCTGAGTAACATCCCATTCAGCTGCTTCTTTCCCCATCTTTTCCCTTAATGACAGTTCTTGTTTATTCCTCCATTCCTTCTTTTGGATTTGAATTATAGCAAGTAAAATGACAATTTAGGGTTTTTCAGATTTTGCAAAATCTTTCCTATTGTGAACAAATAATGCTCTTTTGTGCAAAAAAAAAAGAGCAACCATATAAGCATCTTATGGAAGGAAGGTGGCACAATATAGCCCAATCTTGTCATATCTCATGAGCCAAGCAGGGTCAGTACTTGGAATGGAGACCCTCAGGGAAGACTTTGCAGAAGAAGACCAGGCACACAATATTGTTCAGTTTGTGGTCTACTAAGACTCCCAGATTGTCAAACTCCCAGTTCATA
The DNA here is from genome assembly GCF_021028975.2 of Sphaerodactylus townsendi. NCBI lineage: Eukaryota > Metazoa > Chordata > Lepidosauria > Squamata > Sphaerodactylidae > Sphaerodactylus > Sphaerodactylus townsendi. Next base: position 878,056 of record NC_059433.1, on the reverse strand, counting down.
GAACAACTCCCTTGACAAGTTCTAGGATTTTATTCATGATAGAAGAGTAACAGCAAAAGACAGTTCTGGTGAGAAGGCGCCAAAACTGTTGATAATATAATGCAGCAAACCCCACCCCCCACCCACCCCCTGTGAACCAAAGTAACAGTGAGAGTCCAGCCCGAGAGTCAGATTCAGAACTTCAAGGGCAGGATTCAGAGAAGCACCTGCACAGCAGAGGCAAAGCAGAAGCAAAGCTCATCCCCGCAGCTCCCCCCCCCCCCCGTAGGAATGGCGTCCGGACACAGATCCCTTTCACATGTACTGTTGTCAAGTGTGTTGCTGGCTGTAACGGGGTTTCTTACGTTCAAGGCGAGGGAGAGATACTACCCCCGCACTAGCCACCAATTGTAACAGAACGTGTGTGGCCTACAATCAAGGTTCCCACTAAACCAGACCTGGGCATTATATGGCCCGCGGGCCGTATCCGGCCCGCCAGATGACCCTGACCGGCCCCTCTGCCTTGCTGGGGAGCACAGGCGTTTTTGCCTAGGGACAGCACCTCTTGTCCCCGGGCGCATCCATTTTGGTCACGTGGGGGGGGGGGCCAAAACGCCCCTGCACACAAGCTGATTCAGTAGGCCTTAGCAAGCCTGGCACTGAGGCAGGGACTGTTGCCAGTGCCTGTTGTAGCCCCGCCCACTCTGTACGGTGGCCTGGAGTGCCCAGGGGGCGGGGGAGAAATCCCACTGTGCTCCCAGGAGCAGGACTGGGGCGCTCCGCCTCCCCTCCCTCTGACCCAGTGTGCCTTATTCTCCCTTACTCAGGAGCCTTCTGGGCAGACTGGCTCCCATAGGCACAGGAGAAGGGAAGCTGAGCTGGATCCCAGCAGCAACAGAACTGGTGATGATGCTGGCATTTGTTTGGTAGACCTTCAGATGGGGGTGATTTGTGAGAGATTTATATGCTTAAAAGTTAATTTCCCCTTGCACTGGCTTGGAGCTGTTTCTCAGGCCAGCCTACCTCACAGGGTTGGTGTAAGGACAAAATTAGGAAAGAGAGTTGGTGGGGAGAGAGCCATGTATGTTTTGCTGGGGTGGGGAGTGTTTTGGGCAGTGGTCAAAAAAATCATTGTTTGGCCGTGGTGGGGAAGGGTGGCCGCCCATACTGGGGGGGACCCCAAATTCAGGTTTTGTCCCAGGCTCCAGTTTGCATAGATACACCTCTGCTGGGGAGTGAGGCGCTTTGAAAGCCCCGCCAAGAGAAGCTGGTTGCCTTGGCTGCCCGGCTTCTGCGGGCTTCAAAGTGCCTCAGCGCCCTACTGCTTTAGCATGTCTTTGCGAGCCCCGCAGAAGCCGGGTTGCCTGGCGTCGGGCTTCTGGCGGGGCTTTCAAAACCACCTTCAGGCTTTGCTGGGGAGAGTGAGGGCTTTGAAGCCCCGCGAAGCCGGTTGCCTTGGCTGCCGGGTTTCCGGCGGGCTTTCGCCAATTCACTTCGAGTTTGAAGAAGGCTGAAGCGTTTGTGCCCCGCGAGAAGCCGGGTTGCCTTGGCTCGGCTTCTGGCGGGCTTTCAAAACCACCGCGTCTCTTGCCTTGCTGAGTGGCGCTTTGAGCCCTCCGCAGCCGCCACCTGGCTGCCAGCTTCTGCGGGCTTTCAAAAGCTCGCAAGTTCCCCGTTTTATAGCGGGAACAGCCCCCAGAAGCCGTTGCCTTGGCTGGCCGGCTTCTGCGGGCTTTCAAACCACCTCACTTCTGGTTTGGGGAGTTTAGAGAGCGCTGAAAGCCCGCAGCTGGTTGCCTTGGCTGCCGGGCTTCGGCGGGCTTCAAAACCACCACTGCCTCTGCTTGCTGGGGAGGAGGGCGCTTGAAAAGTCTCCGCAGTCGGTTGCCTTGGCTGCCGGCTTCAGCGGGGCTTCAAAACCGCCTCACCATAGTTGAGGCTGGCGTCTTTGAAAGCCCGCCGCGAGCCGGTTGTCTTGGCTGCCGGCTTCTGGCGGGCTTTCAAACCACCTCGCCCTGATATTGGGCCTTTAAAGCCCCGCGAAGCCGGTTGCCTTGGCTGGCCGGCTTCTGGGCGGGCTTCAAACCACCTCGCCCCTGCCTTGCTGGGAGTGATGAAAGTCTCCGCAGAAGCCGCTTGCCTTGGCTACCGGCTTCTGCGCGGGCTTTCTGCAACCACTCGCTGCCCAGTTAGCGCTGTTTAGTCTCCGCAGAAGCCGGGTTGCCCTACGCCGGGCTTCTGGCGGGCTTCAAAACCACCTCTCGTGCCCCTGCCTTGCTGGGGGTGGCGCTTTGAAAGCCCCGCGAGAGCCGGTTGCCTTGCGGCTGCCAGCTTCTGGGCGGGCTTTCTAAAGCCGCCGCTCCCCAGCCTTTACGCTGAGGTGTTTTGAGCCCCAGTCGCGGTTGCCTTGTCGCTTGCGGGCTTTCAAACCACCTTCGCCTGGCTTGTGTTGAGCGGCGCTTGAAAGCCCCGCAGAAGCTGGTTGCCTTGGCTGCGGCTTCTGCGGGCTTTCAAAACCACCTCAGCCCCTGGCTTGTTGGGGAGTGATACGCTTTGAAAGCCCCGCGAAGCCGGGTTGCCTTGGCTGCCGCTTCTGCAAGGGCTTTCAAAACCACTCGCCTTCGAGCTTGCTGGGGCTGGCGTTTGAAAGCCCCGGCAGAAGCCGGTTGCCTTGGCTGCGGGCTTCTGGCTTTCAAAACCACCGCCCCTGGAGTTAGCCGAGTTTAGGCCCCCCCGAAGCCGGTTGCCTTGGCTGTCGGGCTTCTGGCGCGGGCTTTCAAACCACTTCTTGCCTTTGCTGGGGAGTGAGAGGCTGAAAGCTCCCCGAAGCGAGGTCAAGCCTTGGCTGTCGGGCTTCATGTAAGCCAAACTACCTCGGCCACTCTGCCTTGCTGGGGAGTGAGACGCTTTTGAGCCCCGCGAGAAGCCGTTGCCTTGGCTGCCGCCGCGGGCTTTCAAACCACCTCTGGTTTGCTGGGGAGTTTATGTTTTGAGCCCCTTTCGCAGAAGCTGGTTGCCTGGCTGCCGGCTTCGGGCTTTCAAAACCACTCGCCTCTGGTTGTTGGGAGCGGCGCTTTGAGAAAGCCCCGCAGAAGCTGGTTGCCTTGGCTGCGGCTGCGGGCTTTCAAAACCACCTCACTCTGGCTTAAAGTTAGAGCTTAGGCTGAGAAGCCCTCGCGAGAAGCTGGTTGCCTTGGCTGCCGGCTTCGGGCGGGGCTTTCAAACCACCTCTGCCTTGCTGGGGTGAGGGCGCTTTGAAAGCCCCGCCAAGAGAAGCCGCCACGGCTGGCCAGCTTCATGGGCTTTCAAAAGCCACAGCTTTAGCGCTGAGGTGTCTTGAAAGCCCCCCAGAAGCCGGTTGCCTTGGCTGGCGGCTTCTGCGGGCTTTCAAAACCACTGCGGCTCCCTGCCTTAGAGTGAGGCTTTGAAAGTTCCTGAAGCCGGTTGCCTTGGCTGCCAGCTTCTGCGGGACTTTCAAAAGTCACCGCCACCTGCTTGCTGGGGCGCTGAGGGTGTCTTTGAGCCCCCCCAGAAGCCGGGTTGCCTTGGCTGCCGGCTTCTGCGGGCTTTCTAAACCACCTCGGCCTCTGGTTTGCTGGGGAGCGAGCGCAAGCCCTTTCAAGAGAAGCTGGTTGCCTTTGGCTGCCGGCTTGCGGGCTTTCAAACCACTCGCCCCTGGTTTTACAGAGTTTAGGGCGCTTGAGAAAGCCCCGCCAGAAGCTGGTTGCCTTGGCTGCCGGCTTCTGCGGGCTTTCAAAAAACCACCTCGCCTCTGCCTTGCTGGGGAGTGAGGCTTGAGCCCCGCAGCTGGCTGCCTTGGCTGCCGGCCAAGGGCTTTCAAAAACTACCTCACTGCCTTGCTGGGGAGTGAGGGCGCTTTGAAAGTCTCCAAGAGAAGCTGGTTGCCTTGGCTGCCGGCTTCTGTGGGCTTTCAAAACCACCTCGCCCCCCTGCGTTTTGGCCCGGCCCTCCACAATATTTTCTGTTTCTTATGCGGCCCCATGGAAAAAATAATTGCCCACCCCTGCACTAAACTGACCAGTGGGGTTTCCTTTGCGACCCAAAATATCCCAGGCTAGTGTTCAGGGATCTTCTTTTTACTCTTCTGCCACCATTAAAGACAAGGAACTAGGAATCCCCCCCCCCCCCAAAAAAAAAACTGCCGCTGGCTGCCAAATATATTATAGGATCCCACCTCACATTCACTCTTGGTCTGAGGGGAATATCCTTCAGAGTCCCACATACAAAAATGGAAGGAACTCAAAATTGGCTGGGATTCTAGCCTCTCAGACAGGCACTCTTCAACCCCTCACACACAAATGCAGGGTCACTTGAACACAACGAATGAAATTTATTTTGAAAACAAAAGAAAAGCTTCTTAAACTGGCTCAGAGAGGTACTAACGCTCGATGGTCTCAGAGAAGTTCATTTCACTTCAAAGTTACAGAGCTTCAGATGTTACTTAGATTTCACACACACACAGACACACGCAGGTGCTTTAGATCTGCTAAATTTCTTCACAGACAGACACTAGTCCTTTCTGATCCACAACCCACTGAATACACACACAGAGAGAGCCTATGACCTGTGAGATCCTGGCATACAAAGCCTCCCTCTCTCACACTACTCCCAATTTGGCTTCACTGCCACTGGCTTGGGCTTTTCCCAGACTGGTGTTGCACAGGGGCAGGACAGACTCTAGGTCTGGACAGTGTTTACTGTCAAGCCACTGACTGGCGCATCACTTTGCACCAAACTCAGGGCTTCCTTTCTCTGACAAGTGTGACGAATGCCCTTATAAGGCATTTAGTTTCCAGGGTGAGAGTCTGCCCTGAAGGGGTTAAGCCCTGGCCAGCCCTGATTGGCTAGAGGGAAATGGCAAGAATATAAAAGGAGTCAGCCAGAGTGCTGAGGGGCTTTTCTTTTGGTTCTTTGTGCCTTTTGGTGCGTTTTGGCAGAGTGAGCAGATCAAACAGAGATCTGTCACTGCTGTTGGTCTGGCAGGAGTCAGACAGGGCACTCTGTAAGCTGAGGAAGCTTATCAGAGACATCAGGAAGCCCTGAGTTTGGTGGAGGGTGACCCGCCACTCGGGTGTTTGACGGAAAACCAGTACTAACCAGTACAACTCCTAACTGTCCTAACCAGTACAACTCCAGTCTTAAGAGGCCCAGTCCAGTGGCAGTGTGGCCAGTTTGGATGGTGGGAGAGGGAGGCTTGTGTGCCAGAATCCCACAGGGCATAGACTGGGGTGTGTTGGTTTAGTGTGGTTAGGTACAGAAAGACTAGGGTCTGACAGAAGAGGGAGTGTGATACTCTAAAGTCAAAACTTTTTCTGAAGTAAAATCTTTTCTTAAGTGACACCTGCGTGTGTCTGTGAATGTTTGAAACTGAAGTGCCAACAACATCTCTGAAACCATTAAGCTCTTGAAACCAATAAGTTTTTGAAACCAACAAGCTTTGAAATCCTCTCAGGTTGCCTGAGAATCCTACATTTAAGCCAGTAATAAACTTTTCAAGTTTTGTTTAAGTTACAACTGTTCCAGTCTATTTTGTCTGTGTGTGTTCCTAGAAAGAGTGGTGTCCATTTAACAGTTTATGGGCTACAGAACAGATTATATTTTTGGTGGCAGTGAACTTTAATATTTTTGTTTTCATTAGGGGAGATCCCTCCAGCTAGAGAGGAACCAGTTTCCTGAGGGAATATCTCCCTGGAGCTTGGCACTTCGAAAAGGTGTCAGGGAAAGGGGAATTCCTTTTTCTCTCCTTCTCCTTTGCCCGTTCGTGCTTTTGTCAACATTGGTGACATAAGGGTGGCTTGGAAATTTGGGACAAACGATCGCCTCAGACGTGGGCTGTGCCCTGAGTTGTCGCACAAGCCTCCTCAGCTTGTAGAGTGACTGGACTTCTGTCAGCTAACACTGCTGAGACAGAATCCTTCAGCCTCAGACCTGACAGGCCGCTCTCTGTCAAACTCCGGCTCCTTCTGATCTGTGTATCAGAATCTCTTCACAGAGAATGTATCTTGACTAAACTCTGACAGGCACTGCTTGCACTCTAGCTCCCCCTAACCCTGGCTATAGGCAACTGTGCCTTTGCTCAACCAATCAAATGGGGTCCTTAGTATAGTGGAGCCTGCTACCTTAACTCTGGCTGTTACTAAGGCCTTTTCATTAGGCCTTTTACACACACCAGCCAGTGGTGGGATCCAAAATTTTTAGTAACAGGTTCCCATGGTGGTGGGATTCAAATAGTGGCGTAGTGCCAATGGGGCGGGGCGGGGCACGACGGGGGCGTGGCCAGGCATTCCGGGGGCGGGGCATTAATAATTTCTGTTACTGTAAAAAACTCTTACTGTAAAAAAAAGTTCTTAATTTCCAGCTGGTATCAATCTTTCTGTCCATCATTTAAACTCATTATAGCAAGTCCTATCATCTACTGCCAACAGAAACAACTACTTCTCCTCTAATTGACTGCCTGTCAAATACTTAATACTTTCAAATACTTAATTTTGTTTCTAGAAATCAAAAGAAGGACACTTTCCTGAAACAAGGAACTTTACCATATTTCTAAAACATGTTTTTAAAACAGCCCAACAGGGAGAATTATCCCGTTTTCTGCCTTCGCTAACCAGCCACAGAGGAAACGACAGGACTTGATGCCAACTGTGAAATCATGAGTGGTCACTACAGTTTAGTGAAGATTCACCATCACCACTGTTTGTTAACTATATTCTGAAGGGCTAATACATTCAATACTCAAAGGAATTTGCACTTTAGATTAAGACACAAATTCATTAAAAAAAGGATCGATGGACCATTCCTACTGCATAGGCATATTCAAGAGCTAGATATCAAGGCTACTGCCTGGATACACAGGTCATGACTTTTTAAAAAACTGAGTAAGCATTAGTAGTTAGTACCTTTAACCTTTCACTTATACAAAATGCTTTGTAATCCTTTTGCCCCATAAATACCTAAAATCATTAACACTCCCTTTTTATTCCTGGGTGACCTTGGGCTAGTCACAGCCTTCAGCCCCACCCACCTCACAGGGTGTTTGTTGTGAGGGGGGAAGGGCAAGGAGATTGTAAGCCCCTTTGAGTCTCCTGCAGGAGAGAAAGGGGGGTATAAATCCAAACTCTTCTTCTTCTGTTTAAAGTAAAAAAATAAACCAGAACATCATCCATTGTGAACCAGAATTTGCAACCCATACTATATATTCTGCAAATATTTCACATTAATTAATCCAGTATTAGAGAAACAGATTAGCATAATATTCTCACATACAGGAATACAGAGCTTTTAAGTGGCCAAGCATCATGGTAAATCACAATTTATCATAAAGTGAACAGAGTGCCAAAATAAACAGCCTACCAAGCAAGTAAAGCGTCCCCTGGACCCAACAGTAGTTAAAGGGTCCTTCCTCTTACTAGCCGGCAAGCTCCGGGCTATGAGAAAGAAGAAGAGAGGGGGAGGCAAGGGCGTGGAGACGGAAAAGCGGACCCAATTAGTAACCCCCTCTCGGCACACACAAATATTTAGTAACCCACTCTCGGGAACTGGTGAGAACCTGCTGGATCCCACCTCTGACACCAGCCCTTCAGGGTGAGGCAAGTCCGTTACACTGCCCATCTTGTATCTGCACATTTCATTTTTTTCTTCCTAAGTGTAGTACCTCACATTTCTCCCTGTTGGATTTCATTTTGTTACTTTTGACCCAGATCTCAAATCTGTCCAGGTCATTTTAAATTCTGACCCTGTCCTTGTCCCGAATCCTACCCTTCCTAATTTGGTGTAATATGCAAATTTGATTAGCATGTTGGAAGCAAAGTGGGGTATAAATGTTTAAAATAAACATATAAAGCTATCCAGTGGGCTTGTCCCGTGCATTCCAAAACTGCTCAATTCAGAAGAAAGTCCAGCCTTATTCAGCAGGGCTTCTTAGTCGCAGGAAAGTGTTCTTAAGACAACTGCCAACATTCTGAACCCATCTGCCCAATCTATTAGGTGCCTGGGAACACAGGAAGGACCCCGCTGCTGCCGCTGCAGTCGTCTTGTTTGTGGACTTCCAAGGGGCCCCTGCTTGGCCACAGAGTGAAGAGGCTGCTGGACTTGATGAGTGTTGGTCTGATCTAGTGGGGCTCTACTTATGTTCTTCTGAATTTTCCCTGAGTTTCCAAAGTGTCTTGTGATGGCGACTGTTGTTGTAGAGACCAAGCCAAAGCTGCCTGGTGCTCCTGGTTCTTGGCCCCAGGAGTTTTGGGTTTTTTTCTCAGCAAAAAAAGAAACTTTGTACCAAGCAAAATAATTACGACCTCCTTCCAACACAAAGAAGAAGGAAATGCATGTTTTCAAACTGCATTTCATCCAAACAGGGACAACAGCAGCCGAGCCTTGGTGTTTGGGACCATGAGGCGGTTGGATAATGTCCTCGTCGTGGAGAGTATGCCAGTTCACATCCAGCAGAGGGCACTGGAGGCCGGAGCGCAGGAAAAGCCTCCCCACACATGCACACGTGTGAAGATGTTTGCACAAAAAAACTCGGAGTCAGTTGTAGTTTCTAATCTAATAAAAAGAGTATTTATTAGTGAACTCCATTCTGGATAGAAAGGTAGGTAGACAGGTTCACTAATCTATCCTAATCTTGCTGGATGGAGACGGATGCACGGAGCACCCATCCTCCCTCTAGGCATGGTGAAGTAAGATGGAGAGGTGTGCAAGAAGAAGGCGGAAGGAAGTCCCTGAGAATAGCAATCTAACATCAAAGGGATAGAGCCAGGATAATAGAGTAAAGGTGTCAATCCCTAGGTCCCTATCCAGCCACTGGCTATCTAGTAAAACCCCCTCTCAGGAAACAACGTAAAGTCCTTCTCTTCCAACAGAGGCCACACATCTTCTGGGGGATAGCACACACTCATACAATTAAGGCAGATGAAGCAGCTTCCAGCAAGGGTGCAACACCCGGACAGCCACCTGTAACAGGATATGAGCAAGAACATGCCAGCTGGGAGGCAGGCAGAGGAGAGCGGTGTGGCAAGAAAGTGATGAACTCCCAAAAAAGCTGTGGGAAAACACCATCTGGAGCATAAACTCCAGGGCTGCAGCCACCCCACCACGCTCCTCTGATGTGAATTCACTGCTACAGCAAACTCAAAGACAGTTTGTGGTGACAACAGAGAGCCCAGATGGGGCTTTCTTGTGCATTTTCCTCTGTCACTTTCGTTATGGCTGCTTGTGGGACATTCTCACTGTCACCCCAATGCTAAGAAAATTCACTTGGAACTGATTTCCTTCAGAGGGTGCTTATGGCTGCTCTCCCAGATCTATTCACCACCAGCAGCAGCAGCAGCTGCTATTGATTTAAAAAGAACACCTCCAGTCATTGTTGAATATGAGCAGTGTGGGGACACATTATAGTTGCAAGATCCTGATGCAACCGGCCCAGAGAAATGAAATGGGTCTGGGGGTGGGCAGTGCACGAGGCTCCTCCTACGAATCCATCTTCCATGTTCCTAACACTTAAAACAAAGGATCATACTACAGTCTAAACTGAAGATATTAGAAAGCTAGAAATGTGACAGTTTCACACGGCATTCTTTGAGTGTCTGGCTCCAGTTGTAAGTTGAACCTGTGTATTGTTGACTAGTAAAGGTAAAGTTTCCCCTTCAGTCGTGTCCGACCCTGGGGTACCACTGCTAGCAGTGATTTTATAGGCAAGTCGTTTCTGTGGGGTAGTTTGCCATTGCTTTCCCCAGCTATTCTTTACCCCCTAGCTATGAGCTAGGTACTCATTTACCGACCAAGAAATGGATGGATGGCTGAGTCAGCTGCCAGGATCTCTGACCCACAGGGGGCTCGAACTCCTGACTGTGTGAGTGGCAGTTCAAGCACTTAACCACTATGCCACACAGCATATACACGTGGCACTATGCCCCATGTCATCTTTGGTTTGGCAGCAGTCAGACTTGGGTCTTTGCCATGCAGCTTCTGGGTTGCAGGCTCCTCACCCTGTCAGATGTCAGTGGATGCAGTTGAATGGGACCAGAGAAACATGATGGGGGGGGGGGGCTGATTCCAAAACCCTCACTTCTTCCAGGCTGTCTAGTAATGGGCAGCAATATTTGGGCTTGGCTTCCCCCTACCCCCAGCATCAGAATGACTTCAGGATCTCTCCCCTGTCACAGTAGCCAATGGGCTCTCTTGCCCATGAATACTACATAAGTAGCCCCTCGTTGAAACAATATTGTATTTTAGATTATATTGTTTTATTAGTTTTGTTACTGTACTGTTTTTTGTTTTATATAATAAGCTGTTTATAATGCCAATAAAAAGGTATTTAGAATTGCAAGGAAATGCCTGCCATTCTATACAATAAATAGCCCCTGGTGTCTGTATTTTTCACTTTTCTATCAGGAGTACCTTCTTTGGTATTGAACCTTTTCAATTCACATTGTTATATGGTGGTGTATTTTTTTTTAGTGTAAGGTAACCCTTTCACTTCCTCACCCATATTCGCCACAGGGAGGAACATCATGTGAAAATTTGGGGGCGATCCGTCCAGCCATTTGGCCTTAGGGAGTGACTAACAAAGTCACTGTTAGCTTTTTATATATATAGACTAGCGGGGCCCGGCCACGCGTTGCTGTGGCAATTGTCCTTCTCATCACAGTTCGCAACCCACACAGATGTCCATGCAGGTCCAATGATCCCCAGCATAGCCTTTTGGGGTGGTCAAATGGAATCCCTCTTTCCCTTTTCAATTCACATTGTTATATGGTGGTGTATTGTTTTTTTTAGTATAAGGTAACCCTTTCCATTCCACAACAGAACTGTCCAGAGTGCGAATCCCGCTGTCCATGAGGCTGGTTGACACGCACAGTCCTGGCTTGGGGAAGGCAGAACTGGGGCAAGGAGGCTATCCCAGTCAGGCAGCAGAGGCAGGGTGGTGAGGCGCTCAGATCGAGGCCAGCTCCCTGGGTTCTTAAAGGGCCATGTGCAAAAGAAGCGGAGGCAGTAGTGTTGGTTCGCCCCCACCCCACGGATTGTCTCAGAAGAAAAAGGCAAACTCCAGCTCGCTTTTAGTAAAGGAGAGCTGTGGCGAATATGGGTGAGGAAGTGGGTAAGTGGTGGTTGGATGTGAGGGAGGGCAGAGTGAGGTGTGTGAGGATGAGCTGGATGTGTATGAAAGTATGTGTGTTATGTGGTAGCAGTGGGTGAGGCACACAGAGTGAAAGTTACCTGCATGTGAGGAGGGGGAACCCCACCTGGTGTCTCACATGGCAAAGTGTGTATGTGTTTCACTTCCAGTCGTATTACCTAACAGTAATACTGCTCATCTCTGCCCATCTGCACAAACATCCCAATCCCTCAGGCCACAGACAGACAGGCTGCATGGACGTTCTAAGGGTGACAGTTAAACACAAACAGATTCATGGCCTGGTGCACCAGGAAAAAGACATTTTACCTGGCTCAGGTATGGACTTTTGGCGATTTGAAGATCCGATTACCTGCCCGCAACAGGGAGGGATGTCATGTGAAAATTTGGGGGCGATCTGTCCAGCTGTTTCGGCGTTAGGGAGTGACTAACAAAGTCACTGTTTGCTTTTTATATATATAGATAATGGAGATATACAAGCACACAATAACCAAAGCAGCAGAACACAAACACAAGTCCTGGGATTTAAGAAGTGTTGAGGGATAGATTTGGATTAGGAGAGTAATTGGGGGAATTTCCAGATCCTGTACCAGATCCTGAAGTGGCTTTGGATCCATGAAGCAGAATCCAGTGACCTGCACCAGGTTCCAAGGAACCAGGATGGAAAGCAGGTGGCATGCAGAAGCAACAGAACCACTTGTTGGCTCAGAAGTACTAGGCAGAACAGTGTGGCCAGACCAGCGGTCCAGACACACTGAACACAGAGCATTGGGTGAGAGTTCCTATTTTATAGGAGAGATCTAATCATCCTAAGGGATCTTAATCTCCCAGGACAAAGAGGAGTCCAGCTTTTCTGGGAAAAGACAAGAAGCAGACATCAACCTTAAGCGTTGGGTCATTAATCTAATGGATTGAGGCATTCACTTGATGGGCAAGCTTGGGAGTGCCTGAAAGGGGGAAGGTAGCTGACTAAATTACAGCTGTAGGACAATGACAATGCAAATCAGGTGGTCATTACAGAGAGTAGTCAGAGGATGGGCAGGAACACTTGGGGCAAAAATATTAACAAGTCCTTTGTCTCTGCAGGCGTGAATAGTCCAGTGCTGGAGATGGAAATGCTTTCCAGGGCTCTCTTAATCCCTTCAGGAAGGGGGCAGTCAGTGGCTACTAGCAAGGCAGTGTGTGGGCAAGGCCCAGGCCAGACAAATGTTATGTTCTTGTGGGTACACTAGCCAATGCAAAGAATGGGCTCCTCATGTTGGACCTGTACTGCTAGGCACCCCAAGGGGCTGGATGGATGGACAGAGGAACGCATAAAAGAACAGGAATTTGGCAACACTCCGTTTTGTGATGCTGTTTCTCATTAGACCATCAAAATATTTTTTAAAGTTGTAGTGAGCGCATTTGTGAGATTCCAAAGAAAAGCCACACAACACGGGAGAAGGGAATTGAGGCACAGACGTGAGTATTCTGCCACGGGGGTTCGGAATGCTTAGGTTGCAACACGTCAGTTCTGAGTCAGTGGCCTTCCTATGTGACATATTACCTGAGGTATCTGGCAGGGGACCTTGGCCATGTGGTGACCTGAAGGGAAAGATGGATAAAGGAAGAGCAGCAGGGACTTTGGGATGCAGGCACAGAAGCAGTTAGAGGCAGGGATGGGGGAGCCAGATGAAGCAAAGGACAGAAAGTGAGATTGCAAATCTGGCTGGGAGCAAGGAGGCTGCAACTATGGTCACCTGGGTAGCTGGGTTGTTCCATTCTCTTTTCTTGGGTTCTGGGATGAAAGACCAATGCTGCGGAGAAGGGGGGGGTTCGGCAAGGATGGGCCCTATCCTTGCACCCACAGCTCAGGTAATGTAGGTGATGTGAAAGCCCCTTCTGTGCCTGGGGAGCTGCTGCCAGTCTGAACAGTCACGATGGGCCAAGCGTCTGGTGCAGAGTCAGGCAGCTGCACGTGTCCAGAGAAGCTCTCGGCGTTCGCATTTCTTCTGTGCCTTGTCTCACCAAGCGTCCCTTCTCTTCCTGTGGCCGGCTCTGCGGGGGGCGCAGCTCTTCAGGAGCAGACCTGCCACTCAGCAGCCTTGAAAAATCCCGGGAGCTGATCACCGCATGTGGTGCCAAAAGATATTTGCCCTGTCTAATATTTTTAGCAATGATTGTATTGTAGTTTCTCCCAGCAATCCTTAGTGGAAGGACACTGCATATTTATGATTCCAAATCAAAATATATTTTGTCACATAACATCAAAATGTGTGTGAGTCACATTCATATCATTGCTCCTTTATATGCTAACTTTATCCTGTTCAGTAGTGGCAAATGGGTTAATTTTCAGCAGTTGTTTTCTGTACAGATCCAATATTTAATTAAAAAGAACTTTTAAAAGCAGGAATGGAATTATGAGATGCTGGTGAATAGTTTCATTAGGATTAGAAGTAACTTTTTTTTTGATGAGAAGTGATGTTCGTTTATATGACAGCCCCATATTGAATTATGTACCTCCGCACTTGTCATCACATGAGTAAATTATGGGTAACTGTGAAGAGTTTCGGGTGAGGTTATGTAGCAGCAGTAATTAGAAAATATGTCATTAAAATACAACATCCTGAAGGTTGGAAAATTAGTCTGGTGCCTTCGGGGGTTTTTGGCTGCCTCCTAGAGCCAAAGAAAAGTTATTAAGACCTGATCTGAGAACAAGACTCTCTTCATAGGTCATGCAGACCAGAGCTACCTCTCAGCAAAGCCCAGTGGAATACTTATACCAGGGGTCCCCAAACTTTTTAAACAGGGGGCCAGTTCACTGTCCCTCAGACTGTTGGAGGGCTGGACTAAAAAAAACTATGAACAAATTCCTATGCACAAATGATTGTAAAATGTTTGATTTCACCTTTCAGCCTTTCTGTCATGGTCTATTTTTAGAACAGTGACCAAAGTATGTCAAGTATAGGGTGGGCTCCAAATATTGTTGCGGAGGCTGTGGAATACCTTCCCCTGTAAAAAAAAAAGCAGAACTTTCCCAATGAAGCATTCCATCTAACCCAGGATCAGGTATCTTCCTGGGTTCTTTTCTCCCTAGCAGCCAGCGAGCGATTCGCCAGCCTGGCTGATGCCAATGGGAGTGAGGCGGAACAGAAAGCCTGAGAGCAACACATGGAGTAGCCGAGAGGGAAGGGCGGAGCAGGCGTTGCCACATGTAAGGTTTCCAACTCTGGGCCAGAAAATTCATGGAGATTTGGGGGTGCCATCATGTAACTGCAATCAACAGCTGTTGGGGCCGGTTCCTCCTCTCCCTCGAGCCCCCACTGCACATGAATGGAGCCATCGCCGCCATGCCTGGCGGGCCGGATAAATGCCTTCAGGGGGCCACATTTGGCCCCCGGGCTGTAGTTTGGGGACCCCTGACTTATACTATAGTAAGATTATGGTGACAGTATAATACATTATCCTCTGTGGCATAGTGGTTAAGAGCAGGTGTACTCTAATCTGGAGGAACCGGGTTTGATTCCCCGCTCTGCCGCCTGAGCTGTGGAGGATTATCTGGGGAATTCAGATTAGCCTGTGCACTCCCACACATGCCAGCTGGGTGACCTTGGGCTAGTCACAGTTCTTCTGAGCTCTCTCAGCCCCACCCACCTCACAGGGTGTTTGTTGTGAGGAGGGAAGGAAAAGGAGTTTGTAAGCCCCTTTTGCATCTCCTTGCAGGAGAGAAAGGGGGGGATATAAATCTAACTCTTCTTCTTCTTAATGTATGGGAAGTCAAACCAAATGTGTTACCTGGTGTCCTCCCACCCCCAGGCAGCCAGTTCCACTGCTCTCCTTGTCAGACACCCACCCAGGGACCCTGGAGCATCCCACAACCAGCAGCCCCGTCCTTGGACTTACCAGCAGGAGCCGGGACTTCCAGGAAGCCAGGAGCTGCAGAGAAATGACAGAAGGAGAGCAGCAAAGGCAAACCTCGTCCATTCCAGGGAAAAGGATGAAGACAGTGCAGCCCTGGCCAAGTGGGAATCGGCAGCCCACTGCAGCCTTAGAGAATGGGGTGGGGCCAACACAATCCCAACCAGGCGGGAATCAAGGAGGAGGACCAGGAAAGCTGAAGAAGCAGGCCCAGGCTGGCAGGGTGTGACAGACAGCTGACCAACCACTCGGAGGCTGGAGCCGAGAGCCCCCAAGAGGGAGGGAAGCAGGGAAAGAGGTGGGTTGGTGGGTGTGGTGCAAGGGTTGCAGGAGTGCTGTTGAATGCCTGATGACAATAAAGAGCTTAGGAACAGAAGCCAGAGTTGTGTCTTGTTTGTTCCAAAAAGGTAGCCAAGCTCCTACGTGGTCAAGGTGGCCTACACTGCAGGAGTAGCTGGCAAAGGGGGTGCTCACACCTGAACTATTTTTATAAGAGTTAGCAGAGACCAGGACATGGATAATGTATGTTTATATAACATACATCTGTAGACACTGCTATCATGGTTTATTGCTAAAAACATGGTGAATACATTGAAAATGAATATTTTGCACGTATGTTTGAAAGGGGGTGGAAAACTAGGTTGCTCATTAAGTCAAAAAATTGTGTGTGGGGGTTGTTCTTTAGGTTGTCCGTTACCATAGAAGGACCAAAAAGCAAAAATATGAGTCTTGACTTGTTGCATCTGTAAATGTGATTTTGGGTGGCTTTCTCCAGTTACTCATGTAAGACAAGCAAACCTTTAGAAGCCAACTGCAGTTCAGGATGTGCAAGATCAGACTCTTTGTATACTTAAAGCAGGCTTATCATTCTTTTCAACCCATTCCTTCATGCCGCATTAATGTGAATCCACACCTTTCAAAAGATACTTATAGGATTTGAGTCAAGTTGATCTGCACTGTGTATATTAATCCTCTCCTCATTCCACATTCCTCCACCTCAGAATCTACTTTTGCTGCCCGGCCTTCGTCTTGAAATCTACGGAGGAACTAAAACAAGGAGTGTCCTGTGGGCATGTCCCTACTCAAAGCTGTACGGAGCAGTCCTAAGTAGAGTCTTCGGTCTCGGACCCTTAAGCCAATAAAAGGACTCTAAATCTGTAGCGTTCATTGAATAGGCCTCGAAGTACCACACGAGTAAAACCAGTTTTGACAAAGCTGGCACTCACAGTCCCCTTTATCCCCCATAGATAACCCCCTTCCCGTTTTCCCAAGAATGTGTGAAAAACAACCTTTGGAGCGAAGGCGCCTCAAGGTCGCCAGCAGACAGCAAGAGAGACAGCAAGTTTAATGGACTTGACGAAATAGTCTGTGATATACTTGATTAATGTTTCAAAATTGCCAATTGCCACACAAGGTGAATCTGCCTTATAAAAAGCACTTAAGAGATGTGGTAAGTAAAACAAGGAAGTAAATGATTAATATGAACTTTCAAGGATATAGACTTTATTATCAATTGATTACTTCCTCCAACGCTATTTTTTGTAAAATATATATTTCACTCTGCTCTTTTTTGGTTGTCTCCACATTTCATATGACTTATAACAGATTGCAAATATCTGTCATGACTAATTTTATTAGATTTGTATTTTCCAGTAGGCATAAGAAGATATCTAAAGGTAAGTGCTACAACTTTGTATTTTGGATGGTATAGTTTAGTTGAAGATAATTTTAAAACAAATTTAACTATGAAAATAGTACACTTTCACTGAATTTGTTGTATATATAAACACATATAAATAGAATAAAATTTGATTAATAAATTATGCAGATGAAAATATTTTCTTGCAATATAAATGGCGCAAACTCACAGAGAAAAGCATAAAAATTATTTCTTTAACTCTTATTTTAAACAAAAGCTGAACTCATATGTCTTCAAGAAACACATTTTAAGGCAGGAGATGAAAAATATATTCAAAAGATTCTTTAGGAGGAGAATTGTTCCATTACTACCTACAAATCCAAAAAAGGGGGGCATTGGTATATTTTTTGCAAAACAACACTTTAAAAAACCTAAATTTAATATTTAAGGACCCTCAGGCAAGATATATTGGAATAGAAGTAATAATTTCAGGTTTGAAATACATTAGTTGGTGGGAATATATATGCACCTTAATTATAATTGGGTAAGAAGTGAATATGTACAAGGGAATTACAAAACACTCTACTCACCTATCAATAATATGAAAATCTTATATATGTCTTGGTGACTCTTCAGTCGTGAATAAGTAATAGGGTTAATGGTGTTGTAAATCCAGAAATATATAAATCAGAGAAGAAAAAAGCAAAAAGAAAAAGGCTAAAAATAATTCAGCCAAACTTCCAAAACCATTTTTTGATATTATAGAAAATTTAAACTTAAAAGACGTCTGGAGAGAAAAATGGGGTTCTACCAGAGACTATACATTTTTTTCCAATAGGCATAAAGGCTCATCCAGAATTGATATGGTATTTTCAACTCAACGATTTATAACCAAAACTAAAGATATCTCAATTTTACCAAGGATCATTTCAGATCACAATCCATTATGCTGGTTATTATACCCCTATGAAAGCTCTAACCAGTGGAAACTTAACGATTGGATACTAGATGACTCTAATGTAATAGAAGAATGTAAAAAGCACCTAATAGAATATTTTCAATTTAATGATAATTCGATAGATGATATAAATACAATTTGGGATGCCCATAAAGCATACATGAGAGGTATTATCAAGTCAGCAGAAATCAAAAAAAGAAAAAAGAAAAACGAAAGACAAACAGAATTAATGAAAAAACTTACTTTGCTAGAAGAAGAACTGAGAAGGCAACCCAAAAATAAAATAATAAAATACAAGATACAAGTTATCAAGGATATGATACATGACCAATGGCAAGCTGAAGCAATAGAGAAATTTAGAAGAATTAGACAGAAAAAATTTTATAACGCCAAAAATTTAGGAAAGTGGATTAATATTCAATTAAAACAAAAAGAACGAAGGTTAATTACAAAATTGAAGGAAGGGAAACAGTGGGAAACCTCCCCTCATCAAATAAAAAAAATTATACACCTACTATTTTGAATTATATAACCAAAAAGAACAAAATTCCAAATTAATAGAACAATATATTCAAAATAATATTCCAAAAATAATTAACCCCACTCATTTAGAAAAACTTAATAGACCTATAAATACAGAAGAAATACAGGAAGCTATTTGTAAATCCAAATTAAACAAAGCACCAGGACCAGATGGATTTACAGCCAAATATTACAAGACATTTCAGGAAATTTTAAGCCCTAAATTAAAAGAGGTGAGTAACAATATTTTAAATATTGGAAGGATACCAGATTCCTGGAGACATGCAATAATAACTTTACTACCAAAAACAACAGAAGATAATTTGACAGTAGAGAATTTTAGACCAATATCTCTAACAAATGTTGATTATAAAATTTTCTCATCTATATGGGCAACAAGGATTCAAGAAATTATTCATTACTATTGTAAGGAATCCCATAGAAGCAGAAATAAAAGGCTTTTTGGGTGTAAAAGACCGTTTATTAAGACATCTTAGAAAGCTCACGTACACGCAGTGGCAGGAATGAGACCTCCCACCAAAAACACAGGTTATAACTCACTGCATCCCATTCCCCCTCCCGGATTCCCATGGGAACGGAGGCCTCATCTCCCTCGGAGAGATAAGGTCTCCGTCGAAGAAGCTGGCCCGTCGCCCGCGCTGTGGAATAATGATAGTCAAGGTCGGGCTGCTGGCCAGACCTTTATCAACACCATTGAATCCTTTACACTCTGCCTCCCTTAAAAGACTTCTCCCCCAGGTTTGTGCGGAAAGGCCCGATGGAAAGCAGAAATGAGGGCGGGGGCGTCAATATTTTCGAGGAGGAGTGATAGACCCATTGATTATACCCCAGAGGAATACCCACCCAAGAGACCAAATATTGTGGCCGCTTTGCGATTAAAGCGAGAGTCCAGGATGGCTGTCAATCTCCGAATAATGTTTGTGGCCATCAATAATAGTCGGTGGGGGTCTCTCTGGCCGAGGTCGTGCTTGCAGGCATCGGAAATGGGAGAGCCTCCTTGTGAGTAAACTGGAATGGAAGACAGGATGGATGTTACTAAGAGAATTAGGCAAAGTGCCGTCAATCGGGCAGTGACATCATTCACTACTTTAGTAATCTGAAAAGGTCCCACGAATCTTTTGCCTAATTTTGAAAATTTATGCACGTCTCTGTAGAGGTTTTGGTAGACAAATTACACCCGAGGCGCCAAAATACTAGAGGGAAATCCCAGCGGTGCTTATCCGCTTGAAGTTTTTGGGAGTCTTTAGCCTGTTGTAAGGCAGCCTGGACCATTTTCCACCCCTACGGCCAGAGAAGGTGAAATCCATTGTTGAAACTCCGGAGGAATCCAATGCGTTCCGCGAGGTAGCGTTGTGGCAAGGCGGCATGGAAGGAGCGACCGGACGCACAATTTCAAAGGGGGGTCTTTTGTACTGCTATGAACCGCATTGATTATAGGCTACTCTGCAAACGGAATCCAACTTCGCACCAATTGTCTTGGTGATAGTTGGTGTAACAACGTAAATACTGCTCTAGGGTTCTGTTCGTTCTCTCCGACTCACCGTCACTTTGAAGGCGTGGTGAAGAGGCGGCTGACCGCCGGGGCGAGCCTTCAACAACCCTAGAAAAAGCTTTCGGCAGAACTTTGAAATGAATTGGGGGCCGATTTCAGGAGATGGTTCATACTTTAACGGGGGCGAGTGTAGCAGGCGGTAAACATGCTGAATGAACAACAGATATTATTGTGCTAACTTAGGAGCAGAGGGGATGGAAGCACAGGGAATAAAAAAATGGGCTTGCGTTTAGAAAATAAGTCCACCACCACCCACGGTTGCCATGACTTTCTTGGCAAATCTGATAATAAAATCCCATGGAGATGACTTCCCCAGGGCTGGAGGCCACCGGGAGAGGTTTCAACAGACCATGGGGTTTTCCCGGAACGTTTTTGGCTTCAGCACAAACAGAGCAAGCAACCTTTAATATACGTCTCAATGTCCTTGCGCGATCGCTTGCGCCACGAACTGACGGCGGGCCAAATGCAGAGTTTTTAGAAAGCCAAAATGTCCAGCCGAAGCGGGCGCCATGGCAGGCCTCGAGAACCTGCTTACGGAGGGGGGGAGGCACGGACCAACAATCCCCCCGCCGCCAAACGCCATTCTCTCCAAACGCAATTGGTAGAGTCACCTTCCTCCGTCGGAGGCTCGCGCAGCCCCGCCTCCTCGAGTTCCCGTAGGAAAGGAGAGACCAGGGCTGGGAATGGGCGAGAGAAGGAGGAAGCGGATGTCTGAGATCGGGTGACAGCCGCCAGCCTCTAATTGGGAGGGAGAGAACAGTGCGTGGGAATGTCCCGTGAGGCAGCGCTCCACCAATTCCCTCCTCGGGTAGAAGCGCGCCAGAGCGCATCGTAGTTAGTTTATTGGTTTTCTCCGGGGAAAAAGTGGACCGTGGAAAAGAGAAACGAGAAAAGAAATCGGCTCAATTGCTTGAAGTTGCTTCGAGCTGACATCTTGAGGGGGGGGGGTGGAGAGGGCTGCCAAGTTCTTGGTGATCCGACCAAACTTGAAAGGGTAAGCTTTAGCCTCTTCCAGCCAGTGGCGCCAAGGGTGAGAGAGTGCTACTTTGATGGCCTGCAGTCTCTTTATCCCCTACATCCGTCCCAGTTGGAGCTCAGCACCGGAGAATTTCTTGGATAAATAAGCACACGGAACCAGCCTACCATCTTTATTTTTCTGCAACAGGAACTGCCCCAAAGCACGCTTTGTCCGAGGCATCCACGCGGAACCACAAAATGGGAGATCCGGATCAGGGTGCGCTTCAGGATAGGTTACGGTGAGTAAAAGCAGATTTTAAAAGCTGAAAGGCTGTCTGACATTCTTTAGACCAGGAAAGGGGCCCGGGTTTGGCAGCGTCAATGGATCCCTTACCCTTAGTGCGTAAGAGGTCTGTGAAGTGGGAGAGTCAGTTCAGCCGGTAATTGGGAGGTATAAAGTCCGCGATAGAAATTAGCAAAACCCAGAAAGATTTCGGAGCTGCCCTTTCCCGGTTGGTAGGGGCAGGCCACTGGAGGACTGCATCAATCTTAGCAGGATCCATCTTGAGGCCCTCGGGCGAGATCCGTGTAACCCGGGAAATAGTCAATAGAGGTTTGGTGGAAACAGCATTTCGAAAGTTTGGCAAAGAGGGAGTTGTTGAGCAAACGTTTCAATGCTTCTCAAACTAGCGCCTCATCGTTACCTCCATGGTTTGCGAATAGATTAAAAGCGTCCAGCCATCTAAATACACAACTACTCCCTTGTACAATAAATCATGGAGAACTTCGTTCGTTGATATAGGGCCATAAAAGCTCCGGGGGCCCCACTTAACCCGAATGGCATTATTAAGTATTCAAACTGTCCAAACTTCGTGTTAAATGCAGTAAGGTGTTCATAGCCCTCAGCAATTCTGACTCTATAGTAAGCTTCTCTCAAGTCCAACTTAGTGAAGATGCGTCCCTTGCCCAATGCGGCTAGAAGGTCCTTGATTAACGGCAAAGGGGTATTTATTTTCGACAGAGAGAGACTGCATTGAGTCCTCGGTAATCGGTGCAGAGCCGTAAAGAGCCATCTTTCTTTTTACAAACAATACAGGGAGCAGCGTGCAGGTTATTATTGTGTTTTGGTAGCCCGCCGTATGAACCCATGAGTGAGGTTCTTGTCTAAGAATGCACGAAGTTCCTTCTCCTCATTACAGGACTCATCGGCGGTAGATTCTTACCTTTGGGCAGCTGCGCCCCTGGCTGTATACGCTACTTATTTTGCAGTCAGTGTCTTCTATGGGGTGGTAGCTGATCGCGATTCTTGCTCCTGAAATACTCTGGCCAAATCTTGGTAAGCCCGGTGGAATGTCGGTAGAATCGGGAGCAGTTAGAGCGGGCATCGCTGATGAAGCCAGGGGCAGGGGTGTCCAAGGAGAGCTGAGTTTTCCATCCAATTCATGTATGTTCACGCGTAGGGGGGGGTCAGGTGAATTCTAAGATCCTTTCTTTCCAAATGAATCTTTTGGTTCATGCACAACAACAAACTTCATGGCATTACGCCCAGAACTATGGAGTGTTTGGCCACTGGCTTCGCAGAATAAATAAAACTAATTTTCTCCCAATGGTCGCTATGCAGCGAGGGGAGGACCGGTTGCGTTTTGAACTGGGCCGGTCCTTAAGCTCTCGAGAGGGACTGCCGTCCATTTGGGTGAATGGTATGGAAAAACTTAGCCAGAGGGACTTAGTCCTGGACCCAGTTCCTCCGCCACCTGGGGTCGCGAGATTAAGCAATGGGAGCAGCCAGAATCTACAAAAGGGCTGAAGGCTATAATCACGAAGTATGCTTAGCAGGGGTTGGCCAGAAACGCTTGGATTACAGTGATGGGAGCGCTGCCTTCACTCACCGGCCGTCTGAGTCGAACCCATGTCCATGGGGGCTGAAGAAAGGAGCCGCACAGCTGCTTCCCCCACCTACTGGGTCGCCTTCAATCAACTGCCTTGAACGCAGCCTGTTGGGGGCGGCCCGGATTAACGTGGTGGTTTTGGCAGATGGGGAATGCGCGCAGCCGGAGCGGTTGGCTTCTGTTGCTTTTCGGGCAGTTGGCGGCTAGATGACCTGGTCCTCCGGCAGTAAAGACACAATCCCAGCCCGGCTTAATTTTACGCTTCGGAGGTGAGGTCTCCGGTAGAGGAAGCGGCTGGAAGCTTGGCTTGGTGGTGCGCGGTAGTGGTTAAGTAGTGGCGGGTTTTAAGCGTGGGCGGCCCCCGGCACGCCGTGATTCAAACGAGGCGCCACTTGGGATCCCAATTCGATCCAATCAGCAATAGCGAGGGGAATCCGAATTAAAAACACCGGTTTCACGCAATCCTTGCCGTCATTTACAGCATCCGAGAAGTATTCGCGATTTCGCGCGCTCAGGCCACTCAGGAGGAGTCGAGCAGCCGCGACCTGAGATTCACGCAGACAAATTTTCTGCAAACGGAAGCGGTTGCCTTTGTTGATAGATTTGATGGTCGCGAGGGATAGCTTCATTTTCAGCAATCCGGATCTTGGAAGGCGCAGCCCTTAAGGCTTGGAGGAATGCGGAGCACCGCGGCGAGAGTATCCCTCATCTTGCAGGTTCAAAGAGTCACAAAACCAGAGTCGGCATGTCGCCCATCCAGGACTGAGCCCATGTACCGTATTTTTTCGCGCTCCAGACCCGTATATATAAATCATCATAGTCCTCCATGTGGGCATCGAAAGGTTGCAAGATGAAGTAAGGGAAGTTTGGAAGCGGTCCCATCGAACGTGGCAGGTATTGGAGGCCTGTAGTATCCCCTCTCCACGACCTTTGACATAGCCCGCGAAGGGCGGTGGTTGGCGCGAGGGGGGGCTGGGGAATCGGGTGGAGGTGGAGGGTACCAACGCCCGGTGCAGCTGGCGTTTGGCGGGGAGCCGCAGTCCCTTGGAAGGTGGCAGGACCCAGCAGCGCCATTAAGCCCCTCTGGCGCCCGGCTGTACCAGTGCGACAGCGGGAGACTCCAACTTGGGTTGTCCTGTTCTGCTGCTGCTTCAGTTCCCTCTCTAAGGCAGCCAGCTCTCTCCCCTTAGCGCAGTCAATGCATCCCGGTCTCTTTGCAGGTTTTTCCACAGCTCTTGCTGCAGCTGTTCTCGTTCCTCTTCCCATAGCTGCCGTTCCACGGGCCCATGCTTCTTGGGCATCTACGCAGAGTCGACCCACTTCCTCATCCCAGCTCTCTTTCGATGGGAGAGGGAATAGATCCGGAAGGGGAAGTGCAGGCTCTCGCCGGACTCCTCTTCCTCCCTGACCGCGGAGACGTCGTGCCCACCGGTGGCTCCATACGGACATCTTCAGATCCAGCTGCTAATCCGGGATCTGGGGCCACGGTGGATTCTTGAAGAACATCACCAAAAATACGAAGGTCCAGGAATAATCGCTTCAATGGACTCCTTCAGCGTTGCCGCATGAAAAGGTGGTCAGACTCGCTCTCCCTCTCCGCGATGACAGGCTGCTGCACCTGAGGTTTGTAATCCACATGGTTCGGGCAGATATCCGATCCACAGGCTCGATCCAGATTGAACAGAAGCCCCAAACGACTCATGTAAGTCCACATGATCGCCTTTTCCCTCGTCCCTCGTGCCGACGGAGTAAGGGAAAACTCGTAATGTCGATACAAGGACGAGGAAAGGAGTTACTAGCGAGACCCGTTCTCCCGCCGGCGTTCCTCCTAAATCCAGAAGGGAAAGCTTCGGAGCCCTCTTTGGGGGCTACCGCACCTTCCACAGGAATATTCCAGCCTCTCCATGCCGGTAGACACCAGAAGTCCACTGCACTAGGAATATAGATGAACTAGGATTCCTGCCACAATGTAAGCAATCCCATAGACGCAGCAATAAAAAGTGCTTTTTTGGGTGTAAAAGACCGATTTATTAAGACATCTTAAGAAAGCTCACGTACACGCAGTGGCAGGAATGAGACCTCCGCCAAAAAACACAGGTTATAACTCACTGCATCCCATTCCCCCTCCCGGATTCCCATGGGAACGGAGGCCTCATCTCCCTCGGAGAGATAAGGTCTCCGTCGAAGAAGCTGGCCCGTCGCCCGCGCTGTGGAATGTAGTCAAGGTCGGGCGGCTGGCCCGTACATCAACACCATTGAATCCTTTACAACTATATTAAAAATGATCAAACAAGATTTATTAAAAACAGGCAAATTACTAATAATATAAGAACAGTGGTAAATGCAATTGAATATTTAGATAGATCTCCAAATGTAAAATGTGCTTTAACTTTTATCGATGCAGAAAAGGCCCTTGATAATATTAATTGGACATTCATCAAGGAATCTATTACTCAAATGGACATTCATCAAGGAATCTATTACTCAAATGGGGTTAGAGGGAAATTTCCTAACAGTAATTAAAAGTATTTACGAAAAACAAACAGCATGCCTAAACATAAATGGAGAATTAACTAACACATTTAATATTCAAAAAGGCACACGGCAGGGATGCCCCTTATCTCCATTAATTTTCAATCTGGTATTAGAAGTACTGCTAAATAAACTAAGAAAAAAGAAAATAGTTTCAATGGTATCAAGAATAAAAGTTAACAAAAATGTACCAAGTTTATGCCGACGCATTTGTCTCTATTTTATAGATAATCCTACCACCATTTGATTCCTTTACAATAAAAATTATAGAGGACTTTGGAAATCAAGTTATGGCTTTGCTAAGGTGAACAAAAAAATAAAACTAACTCGTTTATTCCGGAAACCAATATGACACAGCAAGTTGATACTGCAGCATCATCTCGGCTACAATATGAAAAGAAAGTTAAATACTTCGGTGTGATATTAGAGAGTAATAACAAGCATATTTTCAAAAACAATTACGAGAAACATGGATTGAGATTAAAAATGATTTGAAAAAATGGGAGAATATTAAGATACCAATTTCAAGAAAAATTGAATTAATTAAAACTATGATACTGCCTAAATTATTTTTTTTACTTCTTAAATCCTGCCCACAAGTAACCTCATAAAGGTACAATCGTGAAACGGAAACTATGATTTTATTGAATTCGTTTGGAGTAATAAGAGGCAGGAATTAAATACAACATCTTCTTTTAATAGATCTAAAATTAAAGGAGGATTCTCCTTCCCAGACTTACAGACATATCATGATGCTGCAGCCCTGACATGGATCAGAGAATGGATTACTTTGGAAAACGAGGAACTCCTTAATTTAGAAGGGTTCAACAGTATATCGGGCTGCGGCATGAATATTTATGGCCCAATATTAAAGGTAATTTGGACACAATTCTAAAGCATCATGGTAATAAGGAGAGCTTTTATCAACAATCTGGGAAAAGATATAAATACAACTTTTACAGCAAAATTCCGCGACTGGCATCAAGGACAGAGAGTTGTCAAAAGTGTTCAAAATGCACAAGTAATAAACCATACAATTCTACAAAGAAATATTACTATGGAATAATCAAGAAACACAATTTAAAATTAGGAGAAAATATTAAGAGGGAGAAGCAGAATGCCATTGGTTTAAGATAAGACCTGTAGATAAGACAAACAGCCGATAATAGACAAAAAATACATGGAAATAAATAAGCTAAAATTACTAGAGCTAGACACAATATTGATGGATGATAAAAATAAAAATGAACGGTATCATATAAACCCCCTATATTACTACAAACAGAGTAGAAAGAAAATGTGAAGGAAGTTATGATTAGTTACAAAAGATTTCGCAAAACATGATACATACAGTAACAAGACTGGAGAGGACCTTTTAATAACAATACACACAGTAAATTCTCCGCCAGCTTAGCACCTTCAAGGGAAAATTTCCTGAAACTCTTACACAGATGGTATTTAACACCCTGGCAAAAGTTAAAGCTAAAGTGCCGAGGTTCTAATCACTCATCACTCATGTTGGAAATGCAAGAAAGAGACTCGAAGTTGAGCATACATGTGGTGGACTTGTCCTGAAATCAAAAATTTCTGGAAAGAAATACACATAACAATGAAAAAGATAACAAAGTGTATCATTTGAACTAACTCCAGAAATATATCTTTTAGGATTAGGAATAAAGAAAATTCCGGACCTTTAATATTGACTTATTTTTATATATATCTATTACGTGCAAGGATGCGGATAGCCAAAGTATGGAAGAATGAAGCTTCACCCAACAAAAGAAGAAGAATGGATGACCCAAGTTATAGAATGTACCTAAATATGGATACAGAATATTGCCAAGATTGAAAGAACTCCCACAACAAAAGGTTTTAAAAACATAGGGAAAGCTAATTATATATCTAGAAAAGAGATTCAAAGGATAAGATGATTGAAGAATATACATAATATGAAAACGGTTTACAAAAATTATATTGCAATAAGTTAATCTGCAAAAAAAAAGTTATATTATGAAATAAATTGCATACCTTTATTAAGGGAAAAATAAATATGGATTCAGTCACTTAATTATGGGAAGTCCAAAAGCAATAAGTATTGGGCAGTTACATCACAATAACAAGGGATAAAATCAATGATTATGGGATATTGAAAAGGCCTAGATAAGAGAAAGAAATTTATTTAAATTATGGGGGGGGTGGGGGGGGGGGGGGGAGGGGGGGGGGGGGGGTGGGGGGGGGGGGGGGTGGGGGGGGGGGGGGGTGGGGGGGGGGGGGGGTGGGGGGGGGGGGGGGTGGGGGGGGGGGGGGGTGGGGGGGGGGGGGGGTGGGGGGGGGGGGGGGTGGGGGGGGGGGGGGGTGGGGGGGGGGGGGGGTGGGGGGGGGGGGGGGTGGGGGGGGGGGGGGGTGGGGGGGGGGGGGGGTGGGGGGGGGGGGGGGTGGGGGGGGGGGGGGGTGGGGGGGGGGGGGGGTGGGGGGGGGGGGGGGTGGGGGGGGGGGGGGGTGGGGGGGGGGGGGGGTGGGGGGGGGGGGGGGTGGGGGGGGGGGGGGGTGGGGGGGGGGGGGGGTGGGGGGGGGGGGGGGTGGGGGGGGGGGGGGGTGGGGGGGGGGGGGGGTGGGGGGGGGGGGGGGTGGGGGGGGGGGGGGGTGGGGGGGGGGGGGGGTGGGGGGGGGGGGGGGTGGGGGGGGGGGGGGGTGGGGGGGGGGGGGGGTGGGGGGGGGGGGGGGTGGGGGGGGGGGGGGGTGGGGGGGGGGGGGGGTGGGGGGGGGGGGGGGTGGGGGGGGGGGGGGGTGGGGGGGGGGGGGGGTGGGGGGGGGGGGGGGT
This sequence comes from Sphaerodactylus townsendi, assembly GCF_021028975.2. Taxonomy (NCBI): domain Eukaryota; kingdom Metazoa; phylum Chordata; class Lepidosauria; order Squamata; family Sphaerodactylidae; genus Sphaerodactylus; species Sphaerodactylus townsendi. The sequence continues at coordinate 850,134 of NC_059433.1, read as the reverse complement.
GGGGGGGGGGGGGGGTGGGGGGGGGGGGGGGTGGGGGGGGGGGGGGGTGGGGGGGGGGGGGGGTGGGGGGGGGGGGGGGTGGGGGGGGGGGGGGGTGGGGGGGGGGGGGGGTGGGGGGGGGGGGGGGTGGGGGGGGGGGGGGGTGGGGGGGGGGGGGGGTGGGGGGGGGGGGGGGTGGGGGGGGGGGGGGGTGGGGGGGGGGGGGGGTGGGGGGGGGGGGGGGTGGGGGGGGGGGGGGGTGGGGGGGGGGGGGGGTGGGGGGGGGGGGGGGTGGGGGGGGGGGGGGGTGGGGGGGGGGGGGGGTGGGGGGGGGGGGGGGTGGGGGGGGGGGGGGGTGGGGGGGGGGGGGGGTGGGGGGGGGGGGGGGTGGGGGGGGGGGGGGGTGGGGGGGGGGGGGGGTGGGGGGGGGGGGGGGTGGGGGGGGGGGGGGGTGGGGGGGGGGGGGGGTGGGGGGGGGGGGGGGTGGGGGGGGGGGGGGGTGGGGGGGGGGGGGGGTGGGGGGGGGGGGGGGTGGGGGGGGGGGGGGGTGGGGGGGGGGGGGGGTGGGGGGGGGGGGGGGTGGGGGGGGGGGGGGGTGGGGGGGGGGGGGGGTGGGGGGGGGGGGGGGTGGGGGGGGGGGGGGGTGGGGGGGGGGGGGGGTGGGGGGGGGGGGGGGTGGGGGGGGGGGGGGGTGGGGGGGGGGGGGGGTGGGGGGGGGGGGGGGTGGGGGGGGGGGGGGGTGGGGGGGGGGGGGGGTGGGGGGGGGGGGGGGTGGGGGGGGGGGGGGGTGGGGGGGGGGGGGGGTGGGGGGGGGGGGGGGTGGGGGGGGGGGGGGGTGGGGGGGGGGGGGGGTGGGGGGGGGGGGGGGTGGGGGGGGGGGGGGGTGGGGGGGGGGGGGGGTGGGGGGGGGGGGGGGTGGGGGGGGGGGGGGGTGGGGGGGGGGGGGGGTGGGGGGGGGGGGGGGTGGGGGGGGGGGGGGGTGGGGGGGGGGGGGGGTGGGGGGGGGGGGGGGTGGGGGGGGGGGGGGGTGGGGGGGGGGGGGGGTGGGGGGGGGGGGGGGTGGGGGGGGGGGGGGGTGGGGGGGGGGGGGGGTGGGGGGGGGGGGGGGTGGGGGGGGGGGGGGGTGGGGGGGGGGGGGGGTGGGGGGGGGGGGGGGTGGGGGGGGGGGGGGGTGGGGGGGGGGGGGGGTGGGGGGGGGGGGGGGTGGGGGGGGGGGGGGGTGGGGGGGGGGGGGGGTGGGGGGGGGGGGGGGTGGGGGGGGGGGGGGGTGGGGGGGGGGGGGGGTGGGGGGGGGGGGGGGTGGGGGGGGGGGGGGGTGGGGGGGGGGGGGGGTGGGGGGGGGGGGGGGTGGGGGGGGGGGGGGGTGGGGGGGGGGGGGGGTGGGGGGGGGGGGGGGTGGGGGGGGGGGGGGGTGGGGGGGGGGGGGGGTGGGGGGGGGGGGGGGTGGGGGGGGGGGGGGGTGGGGGGGGGGGGGGGTGGGGGGGGGGGGGGGTGGGGGGGGGGGGGGGTGGGGGGGGGGGGGGGTGGGGGGGGGGGGGGGTGGGGGGGGGGGGGGGTGGGGGGGGGGGGGGGTGGGGGGGGGGGGGGGTGGGGGGGGGGGGGGGTGGGGGGGGGGGGGGGTGGGGGGGGGGGGGGGTGGGGGGGGGGGGGGGTGGGGGGGGGGGGGGGTGGGGGGGGGGGGGGGTGGGGGGGGGGGGGGGTGGGGGGGGGGGGGGGTGGGGGGGGGGGGGGGTGGGGGGGGGGGGGGGTGGGGGGGGGGGGGGGTGGGGGGGGGGGGGGGTGGGGGGGGGGGGGGGTGGGGGGGGGGGGGGGTGGGGGGGGGGGGGGGTGGGGGGGGGGGGGGGTGGGGGGGGGGGGGGGTGGGGGGGGGGGGGGGTGGGGGGGGGGGGGGGTGGGGGGGGGGGGGGGTGGGGGGGGGGGGGGGTGGGGGGGGGGGGGGGTGGGGGGGGGGGGGGGTGGGGGGGGGGGGGGGTGGGGGGGGGGGGGGGTGGGGGGGGGGGGGGGTGGGGGGGGGGGGGGGTGGGGGGGGGGGGGGGTGGGGGGGGGGGGGGGTGGGGGGGGGGGGGGGTGGGGGGGGGGGGGGGTGGGGGGGGGGGGGGGTGGGGGGGGGGGGGGGTGGGGGGGGGGGGGGGTGGGGGGGGGGGGGGGTGGGGGGGGGGGGGGGTGGGGGGGGGGGGGGGTGGGGGGGGGGGGGGGTGGGGGGGGGGGGGGGTGGGGGGGGGGGGGGGTGGGGGGGGGGGGGGGTGGGGGGGGGGGGGGGTGGGGGGGGGGGGGGGTGGGGGGGGGGGGGGGTGGGGGGGGGGGGGGGTGGGGGGGGGGGGGGGTGGGGGGGGGGGGGGGTGGGGGGGGGGGGGGGTGGGGGGGGGGGGGGGTGGGGGGGGGGGGGGGTGGGGGGGGGGGGGGGTGGGGGGGGGGGGGGGTGGGGGGGGGGGGGGGTGGGGGGGGGGGGGGGTGGGGGGGGGGGGGGGTGGGGGGGGGGGGGGGTGGGGGGGGGGGGGGGTGGGGGGGGGGGGGGGTGGGGGGGGGGGGGGGTGGGGGGGGGGGGGGGTGGGGGGGGGGGGGGGTGGGGGGGGGGGGGGGTGGGGGGGGGGGGGGGTGGGGGGGGGGGGGGGTGGGGGGGGGGGGGGGTGGGGGGGGGGGGGGGTGGGGGGGGGGGGGGGTGGGGGGGGGGGGGGGTGGGGGGGGGGGGGGGTGGGGGGGGGGGGGGGTGGGGGGGGGGGGGGGTGGGGGGGGGGGGGGGTGGGGGGGGGGGGGGGTGGGGGGGGGGGGGGGTGGGGGGGGGGGGGGGTGGGGGGGGGGGGGGGTGGGGGGGGGGGGGGGTGGGGGGGGGGGGGGGTGGGGGGGGGGGGGGGTGGGGGGGGGGGGGGGTGGGGGGGGGGGGGGGTGGGGGGGGGGGGGGGTGGGGGGGGGGGGGGGTGGGGGGGGGGGGGGGTGGGGGGGGGGGGGGGTGGGGGGGGGGGGGGGTGGGGGGGGGGGGGGGTGGGGGGGGGGGGGGGTGGGGGGGGGGGGGGGTGGGGGGGGGGGGGGGTGGGGGGGGGGGGGGGTGGGGGGGGGGGGGGGTGGGGGGGGGGGGGGGTGGGGGGGGGGGGGGGTGGGGGGGGGGGGGGGTGGGGGGGGGGGGGGGTGGGGGGGGGGGGGGGTGGGGGGGGGGGGGGGTGGGGGGGGGGGGGGGTGGGGGGGGGGGGGGGTGGGGGGGGGGGGGGGTGGGGGGGGGGGGGGGTGGGGGGGGGGGGGGGTGGGGGGGGGGGGGGGTGGGGGGGGGGGGGGGTGGGGGGGGGGGGGGGTGGGGGGGGGGGGGGGTGGGGGGGGGGGGGGGTGGGGGGGGGGGGGGGTGGGGGGGGGGGGGGGTGGGGGGGGGGGGGGGTGGGGGGGGGGGGGGGTGGGGGGGGGGGGGGGTGGGGGGGGGGGGGGGTGGGGGGGGGGGGGGGTGGGGGGGGGGGGGGGTGGGGGGGGGGGGGGGTGGGGGGGGGGGGGGGTGGGGGGGGGGGGGGGTGGGGGGGGGGGGGGGTGGGGGGGGGGGGGGGTGGGGGGGGGGGGGGGTGGGGGGGGGGGGGGGTGGGGGGGGGGGGGGGTGGGGGGGGGGGGGGGTGGGGGGGGGGGGGGGTGGGGGGGGGGGGGGGTGGGGGGGGGGGGGGGTGGGGGGGGGGGGGGGTGGGGGGGGGGGGGGGTGGGGGGGGGGGGGGGTGGGGGGGGGGGGGGGTGGGGGGGGGGGGGGGTGGGGGGGGGGGGGGGTGGGGGGGGGGGGGGGTGGGGGGGGGGGGGGGTGGGGGGGGGGGGGGGTGGGGGGGGGGGGGGGTGGGGGGGGGGGGGGGTGGGGGGGGGGGGGGGTGGGGGGGGGGGGGGGTGGGGGGGGGGGGGGGTGGGGGGGGGGGGGGGTGGGGGGGGGGGGGGGTGGGGGGGGGGGGGGGTGGGGGGGGGGGGGGGTGGGGGGGGGGGGGGGTGGGGGGGGGGGGGGGTGGGGGGGGGGGGGGGTGGGGGGGGGGGGGGGTGGGGGGGGGGGGGGGTGGGGGGGGGGGGGGGTGGGGGGGGGGGGGGGTGGGGGGGGGGGGGGGTGGGGGGGGGGGGGGGTGGGGGGGGGGGGGGGTGGGGGGGGGGGGGGGTGGGGGGGGGGGGGGGTGGGGGGGGGGGGGGGTGGGGGGGGGGGGGGGTGGGGGGGGGGGGGGGTGGGGGGGGGGGGGGGTGGGGGGGGGGGGGGGTGGGGGGGGGGGGGGGTGGGGGGGGGGGGGGGTGGGGGGGGGGGGGGGTGGGGGGGGGGGGGGGTGGGGGGGGGGGGGGGTGGGGGGGGGGGGGGGTGGGGGGGGGGGGGGGTGGGGGGGGGGGGGGGTGGGGGGGGGGGGGGGTGGGGGGGGGGGGGGGTGGGGGGGGGGGGGGGTGGGGGGGGGGGGGGGTGGGGGGGGGGGGGGGTGGGGGGGGGGGGGGGTGGGGGGGGGGGGGGGTGGGGGGGGGGGGGGGTGGGGGGGGGGGGGGGTGGGGGGGGGGGGGGGTGGGGGGGGGGGGGGGTGGGGGGGGGGGGGGGTGGGGGGGGGGGGGGGTGGGGGGGGGGGGGGGTGGGGGGGGGGGGGGGTGGGGGGGGGGGGGGGTGGGGGGGGGGGGGGGTGGGGGGGGGGGGGGGTGGGGGGGGGGGGGGGTGGGGGGGGGGGGGGGTGGGGGGGGGGGGGGGTGGGGGGGGGGGGGGGTGGGGGGGGGGGGGGGTGGGGGGGGGGGGGGGTGGGGGGGGGGGGGGGTGGGGGGGGGGGGGGGTGGGGGGGGGGGGGGGTGGGGGGGGGGGGGGGTGGGGGGGGGGGGGGGTGGGGGGGGGGGGGGGTGGGGGGGGGGGGGGGTGGGGGGGGGGGGGGGTGGGGGGGGGGGGGGGTGGGGGGGGGGGGGGGTGGGGGGGGGGGGGGGTGGGGGGGGGGGGGGGTGGGGGGGGGGGGGGGTGGGGGGGGGGGGGGGTGGGGGGGGGGGGGGGTGGGGGGGGGGGGGGGTGGGGGGGGGGGGGGGTGGGGGGGGGGGGGGGTGGGGGGGGGGGGGGGTGGGGGGGGGGGGGGGTGGGGGGGGGGGGGGGTGGGGGGGGGGGGGGGTGGGGGGGGGGGGGGGTGGGGGGGGGGGGGGGTGGGGGGGGGGGGGGGTGGGGGGGGGGGGGGGTGGGGGGGGGGGGGGGTGGGGGGGGGGGGGGGTGGGGGGGGGGGGGGGTGGGGGGGGGGGGGGGTGGGGGGGGGGGGGGGTGGGGGGGGGGGGGGGTGGGGGGGGGGGGGGGTGGGGGGGGGGGGGGGTGGGGGGGGGGGGGGGTGGGGGGGGGGGGGGGTGGGGGGGGGGGGGGGTGGGGGGGGGGGGGGGTGGGGGGGGGGGGGGGTGGGGGGGGGGGGGGGTGGGGGGGGGGGGGGGTGGGGGGGGGGGGGGGTGGGGGGGGGGGGGGGTGGGGGGGGGGGGGGGTGGGGGGGGGGGGGGGTGGGGGGGGGGGGGGGTGGGGGGGGGGGGGGGTGGGGGGGGGGGGGGGTGGGGGGGGGGGGGGGTGGGGGGGGGGGGGGGTGGGGGGGGGGGGGGGTGGGGGGGGGGGGGGGTGGGGGGGGGGGGGGGTGGGGGGGGGGGGGGGTGGGGGGGGGGGGGGGTGGGGGGGGGGGGGGGTGGGGGGGGGGGGGGGTGGGGGGGGGGGGGGGTGGGGGGGGGGGGGGGTGGGGGGGGGGGGGGGTGGGGGGGGGGGGGGGTGGGGGGGGGGGGGGGTGGGGGGGGGGGGGGGTGGGGGGGGGGGGGGGTGGGGGGGGGGGGGGGTGGGGGGGGGGGGGGGTGGGGGGGGGGGGGGGTGGGGGGGGGGGGGGGTGGGGGGGGGGGGGGGTGGGGGGGGGGGGGGGTGGGGGGGGGGGGGGGTGGGGGGGGGGGGGGGTGGGGGGGGGGGGGGGTGGGGGGGGGGGGGGGTGGGGGGGGGGGGGGGTGGGGGGGGGGGGGGGTGGGGGGGGGGGGGGGTGGGGGGGGGGGGGGGTGGGGGGGGGGGGGGGTGGGGGGGGGGGGGGGTGGGGGGGGGGGGGGGTGGGGGGGGGGGGGGGTGGGGGGGGGGGGGGGTGGGGGGGGGGGGGGGTGGGGGGGGGGGGGGGTGGGGGGGGGGGGGGGTGGGGGGGGGGGGGGGTGGGGGGGGGGGGGGGTGGGGGGGGGGGGGGGTGGGGGGGGGGGGGGGTGGGGGGGGGGGGGGGTGGGGGGGGGGGGGGGTGGGGGGGGGGGGGGGTGGGGGGGGGGGGGGGTGGGGGGGGGGGGGGGTGGGGGGGGGGGGGGGTGGGGGGGGGGGGGGGTGGGGGGGGGGGGGGGTGGGGGGGGGGGGGGGTGGGGGGGGGGGGGGGTGGGGGGGGGGGGGGGTGGGGGGGGGGGGGGGTGGGGGGGGGGGGGGGTGGGGGGGGGGGGGGGTGGGGGGGGGGGGGGGTGGGGGGGGGGGGGGGTGGGGGGGGGGGGGGGTGGGGGGGGGGGGGGGTGGGGGGGGGGGGGGGTGGGGGGGGGGGGGGGTGGGGGGGGGGGGGGGTGGGGGGGGGGGGGGGTGGGGGGGGGGGGGGGTGGGGGGGGGGGGGGGTGGGGGGGGGGGGGGGTGGGGGGGGGGGGGGGTGGGGGGGGGGGGGGGTGGGGGGGGGGGGGGGTGGGGGGGGGGGGGGGTGGGGGGGGGGGGGGGTGGGGGGGGGGGGGGGTGGGGGGGGGGGGGGGTGGGGGGGGGGGGGGGTGGGGGGGGGGGGGGGTGGGGGGGGGGGGGGGTGGGGGGGGGGGGGGGTGGGGGGGGGGGGGGGTGGGGGGGGGGGGGGGTGGGGGGGGGGGGGGGTGGGGGGGGGGGGGGGTGGGGGGGGGGGGGGGTGGGGGGGGGGGGGGGTGGGGGGGGGGGGGGGTGGGGGGGGGGGGGGGTGGGGGGGGGGGGGGGTGGGGGGGGGGGGGGGTGGGGGGGGGGGGGGGTGGGGGGGGGGGGGGGTGGGGGGGGGGGGGGGTGGGGGGGGGGGGGGGTGGGGGGGGGGGGGGGTGGGGGGGGGGGGGGGTGGGGGGGGGGGGGGGTGGGGGGGGGGGGGGGTGGGGGGGGGGGGGGGTGGGGGGGGGGGGGGGTGGGGGGGGGGGGGGGTGGGGGGGGGGGGGGGTGGGGGGGGGGGGGGGTGGGGGGGGGGGGGGGTGGGGGGGGGGGGGGGTGGGGGGGGGGGGGGGTGGGGGGGGGGGGGGGTGGGGGGGGGGGGGGGTGGGGGGGGGGGGGGGTGGGGGGGGGGGGGGGTGGGGGGGGGGGGGGGTGGGGGGGGGGGGGGGTGGGGGGGGGGGGGGGTGGGGGGGGGGGGGGGTGGGGGGGGGGGGGGGTGGGGGGGGGGGGGGGTGGGGGGGGGGGGGGGTGGGGGGGGGGGGGGGTGGGGGGGGGGGGGGGTGGGGGGGGGGGGGGGTGGGGGGGGGGGGGGGTGGGGGGGGGGGGGGGTGGGGGGGGGGGGGGGTGGGGGGGGGGGGGGGTGGGGGGGGGGGGGGGTGGGGGGGGGGGGGGGTGGGGGGGGGGGGGGGTGGGGGGGGGGGGGGGTGGGGGGGGGGGGGGGTGGGGGGGGGGGGGGGTGGGGGGGGGGGGGGGTGGGGGGGGGGGGGGGTGGGGGGGGGGGGGGGTGGGGGGGGGGGGGGGTGGGGGGGGGGGGGGGTGGGGGGGGGGGGGGGTGGGGGGGGGGGGGGGTGGGGGGGGGGGGGGGTGGGGGGGGGGGGGGGTGGGGGGGGGGGGGGGTGGGGGGGGGGGGGGGTGGGGGGGGGGGGGGGTGGGGGGGGGGGGGGGTGGGGGGGGGGGGGGGTGGGGGGGGGGGGGGGTGGGGGGGGGGGGGGGTGGGGGGGGGGGGGGGTGGGGGGGGGGGGGGGTGGGGGGGGGGGGGGGTGGGGGGGGGGGGGGGTGGGGGGGGGGGGGGGTGGGGGGGGGGGGGGGTGGGGGGGGGGGGGGGTGGGGGGGGGGGGGGGTGGGGGGGGGGGGGGGTGGGGGGGGGGGGGGGTGGGGGGGGGGGGGGGTGGGGGGGGGGGGGGGTGGGGGGGGGGGGGGGTGGGGGGGGGGGGGGGTGGGGGGGGGGGGGGGTGGGGGGGGGGGGGGGTGGGGGGGGGGGGGGGTGGGGGGGGGGGGGGGTGGGGGGGGGGGGGGGTGGGGGGGGGGGGGGGTGGGGGGGGGGGGGGGTGGGGGGGGGGGGGGGTGGGGGGGGGGGGGGGTGGGGGGGGGGGGGGGTGGGGGGGGGGGGGGGTGGGGGGGGGGGGGGGTGGGGGGGGGGGGGGGTGGGGGGGGGGGGGGGTGGGGGGGGGGGGGGGTGGGGGGGGGGGGGGGTGGGGGGGGGGGGGGGTGGGGGGGGGGGGGGGTGGGGGGGGGGGGGGGTGGGGGGGGGGGGGGGTGGGGGGGGGGGGGGGTGGGGGGGGGGGGGGGTGGGGGGGGGGGGGGGTGGGGGGGGGGGGGGGTGGGGGGGGGGGGGGGTGGGGGGGGGGGGGGGTGGGGGGGGGGGGGGGTGGGGGGGGGGGGGGGTGGGGGGGGGGGGGGGTGGGGGGGGGGGGGGGTGGGGGGGGGGGGGGGTGGGGGGGGGGGGGGGTGGGGGGGGGGGGGGGTGGGGGGGGGGGGGGGTGGGGGGGGGGGGGGGTGGGGGGGGGGGGGGGTGGGGGGGGGGGGGGGTGGGGGGGGGGGGGGGTGGGGGGGGGGGGGGGTGGGGGGGGGGGGGGGTGGGGGGGGGGGGGGGTGGGGGGGGGGGGGGGTGGGGGGGGGGGGGGGTGGGGGGGGGGGGGGGTGGGGGGGGGGGGGGGTGGGGGGGGGGGGGGGTGGGGGGGGGGGGGGGTGGGGGGGGGGGGGGGTGGGGGGGGGGGGGGGTGGGGGGGGGGGGGGGTGGGGGGGGGGGGGGGTGGGGGGGGGGGGGGGTGGGGGGGGGGGGGGGTGGGGGGGGGGGGGGGTGGGGGGGGGGGGGGGTGGGGGGGGGGGGGGGTGGGGGGGGGGGGGGGTGGGGGGGGGGGGGGGTGGGGGGGGGGGGGGGTGGGGGGGGGGGGGGGTGGGGGGGGGGGGGGGTGGGGGGGGGGGGGGGTGGGGGGGGGGGGGGGTGGGGGGGGGGGGGGGTGGGGGGGGGGGGGGGTGGGGGGGGGGGGGGGTGGGGGGGGGGGGGGGTGGGGGGGGGGGGGGGTGGGGGGGGGGGGGGGTGGGGGGGGGGGGGGGTGGGGGGGGGGGGGGGTGGGGGGGGGGGGGGGTGGGGGGGGGGGGGGGTGGGGGGGGGGGGGGGTGGGGGGGGGGGGGGGTGGGGGGGGGGGGGGGTGGGGGGGGGGGGGGGTGGGGGGGGGGGGGGGTGGGGGGGGGGGGGGGTGGGGGGGGGGGGGGGTGGGGGGGGGGGGGGGTGGGGGGGGGGGGGGGTGGGGGGGGGGGGGGGTGGGGGGGGGGGGGGGTGGGGGGGGGGGGGGGTGGGGGGGGGGGGGGGTGGGGGGGGGGGGGGGTGGGGGGGGGGGGGGGTGGGGGGGGGGGGGGGTGGGGGGGGGGGGGGGTGGGGGGGGGGGGGGGTGGGGGGGGGGGGGGGTGGGGGGGGGGGGGGGTGGGGGGGGGGGGGGGTGGGGGGGGGGGGGGGTGGGGGGGGGGGGGGGTGGGGGGGGGGGGGGGTGGGGGGGGGGGGGGGTGGGGGGGGGGGGGGGTGGGGGGGGGGGGGGGTGGGGGGGGGGGGGGGTGGGGGGGGGGGGGGGTGGGGGGGGGGGGGGGTGGGGGGGGGGGGGGGTGGGGGGGGGGGGGGGTGGGGGGGGGGGGGGGTGGGGGGGGGGGGGGGTGGGGGGGGGGGGGGGTGGGGGGGGGGGGGGGTGGGGGGGGGGGGGGGTGGGGGGGGGGGGGGGTGGGGGGGGGGGGGGGTGGGGGGGGGGGGGGGTGGGGGGGGGGGGGGGTGGGGGGGGGGGGGGGTGGGGGGGGGGGGGGGTGGGGGGGGGGGGGGGTGGGGGGGGGGGGGGGTGGGGGGGGGGGGGGGTGGGGGGGGGGGGGGGTGGGGGGGGGGGGGGGTGGGGGGGGGGGGGGGTGGGGGGGGGGGGGGGTGGGGGGGGGGGGGGGTGGGGGGGGGGGGGGGTGGGGGGGGGGGGGGGTGGGGGGGGGGGGGGGTGGGGGGGGGGGGGGGTGGGGGGGGGGGGGGGTGGGGGGGGGGGGGGGTGGGGGGGGGGGGGGGTGGGGGGGGGGGGGGGTGGGGGGGGGGGGGGGTGGGGGGGGGGGGGGGTGGGGGGGGGGGGGGGTGGGGGGGGGGGGGGGTGGGGGGGGGGGGGGGTGGGGGGGGGGGGGGGTGGGGGGGGGGGGGGGTGGGGGGGGGGGGGGGTGGGGGGGGGGGGGGGTGGGGGGGGGGGGGGGTGGGGGGGGGGGGGGGTGGGGGGGGGGGGGGGTGGGGGGGGGGGGGGGTGGGGGGGGGGGGGGGTGGGGGGGGGGGGGGGTGGGGGGGGGGGGGGGTGGGGGGGGGGGGGGGTGGGGGGGGGGGGGGGTGGGGGGGGGGGGGGGTGGGGGGGGGGGGGGGTGGGGGGGGGGGGGGGTGGGGGGGGGGGGGGGTGGGGGGGGGGGGGGGTGGGGGGGGGGGGGGGTGGGGGGGGGGGGGGGTGGGGGGGGGGGGGGGTGGGGGGGGGGGGGGGTGGGGGGGGGGGGGGGTGGGGGGGGGGGGGGGTGGGGGGGGGGGGGGGTGGGGGGGGGGGGGGGTGGGGGGGGGGGGGGGTGGGGGGGGGGGGGGGTGGGGGGGGGGGGGGGTGGGGGGGGGGGGGGGTGGGGGGGGGGGGGGGTGGGGGGGGGGGGGGGTGGGGGGGGGGGGGGGTGGGGGGGGGGGGGGGTGGGGGGGGGGGGGGGTGGGGGGGGGGGGGGGTGGGGGGGGGGGGGGGTGGGGGGGGGGGGGGGTGGGGGGGGGGGGGGGTGGGGGGGGGGGGGGGTGGGGGGGGGGGGGGGTGGGGGGGGGGGGGGGTGGGGGGGGGGGGGGGTGGGGGGGGGGGGGGGTGGGGGGGGGGGGGGGTGGGGGGGGGGGGGGGTGGGGGGGGGGGGGGGTGGGGGGGGGGGGGGGTGGGGGGGGGGGGGGGTGGGGGGGGGGGGGGGTGGGGGGGGGGGGGGGTGGGGGGGGGGGGGGGTGGGGGGGGGGGGGGGTGGGGGGGGGGGGGGGTGGGGGGGGGGGGGGGTGGGGGGGGGGGGGGGTGGGGGGGGGGGGGGGTGGGGGGGGGGGGGGGTGGGGGGGGGGGGGGGTGGGGGGGGGGGGGGGTGGGGGGGGGGGGGGGTGGGGGGGGGGGGGGGTGGGGGGGGGGGGGGGTGGGGGGGGGGGGGGGTGGGGGGGGGGGGGGGTGGGGGGGGGGGGGGGTGGGGGGGGGGGGGGGTGGGGGGGGGGGGGGGTGGGGGGGGGGGGGGGTGGGGGGGGGGGGGGGTGGGGGGGGGGGGGGGTGGGGGGGGGGGGGGGTGGGGGGGGGGGGGGGTGGGGGGGGGGGGGGGTGGGGGGGGGGGGGGGTGGGGGGGGGGGGGGGTGGGGGGGGGGGGGGGTGGGGGGGGGGGGGGGTGGGGGGGGGGGGGGGTGGGGGGGGGGGGGGGTGGGGGGGGGGGGGGGTGGGGGGGGGGGGGGGTGGGGGGGGGGGGGGGTGGGGGGGGGGGGGGGTGGGGGGGGGGGGGGGTGGGGGGGGGGGGGGGTGGGGGGGGGGGGGGGTGGGGGGGGGGGGGGGTGGGGGGGGGGGGGGGTGGGGGGGGGGGGGGGTGGGGGGGGGGGGGGGTGGGGGGGGGGGGGGGTGGGGGGGGGGGGGGGTGGGGGGGGGGGGGGGTGGGGGGGGGGGGGGGTGGGGGGGGGGGGGGGTGGGGGGGGGGGGGGGTGGGGGGGGGGGGGGGTGGGGGGGGGGGGGGGTGGGGGGGGGGGGGGGTGGGGGGGGGGGGGGGTGGGGGGGGGGGGGGGTGGGGGGGGGGGGGGGTGGGGGGGGGGGGGGGTGGGGGGGGGGGGGGGTGGGGGGGGGGGGGGGTGGGGGGGGGGGGGGGTGGGGGGGGGGGGGGGTGGGGGGGGGGGGGGGTGGGGGGGGGGGGGGGTGGGGGGGGGGGGGGGTGGGGGGGGGGGGGGGTGGGGGGGGGGGGGGGTGGGGGGGGGGGGGGGTGGGGGGGGGGGGGGGTGGGGGGGGGGGGGGGTGGGGGGGGGGGGGGGTGGGGGGGGGGGGGGGTGGGGGGGGGGGGGGGTGGGGGGGGGGGGGGGTGGGGGGGGGGGGGGGTGGGGGGGGGGGGGGGTGGGGGGGGGGGGGGGTGGGGGGGGGGGGGGGTGGGGGGGGGGGGGGGTGGGGGGGGGGGGGGGTGGGGGGGGGGGGGGGTGGGGGGGGGGGGGGGTGGGGGGGGGGGGGGGTGGGGGGGGGGGGGGGTGGGGGGGGGGGGGGGTGGGGGGGGGGGGGGGTGGGGGGGGGGGGGGGTGGGGGGGGGGGGGGGTGGGGGGGGGGGGGGGTGGGGGGGGGGGGGGGTGGGGGGGGGGGGGGGTGGGGGGGGGGGGGGGTGGGGGGGGGGGGGGGTGGGGGGGGGGGGGGGTGGGGGGGGGGGGGGGTGGGGGGGGGGGGGGGTGGGGGGGGGGGGGGGTGGGGGGGGGGGGGGGTGGGGGGGGGGGGGGGTGGGGGGGGGGGGGGGTGGGGGGGGGGGGGGGTGGGGGGGGGGGGGGGTGGGGGGGGGGGGGGGTGGGGGGGGGGGGGGGTGGGGGGGGGGGGGGGTGGGGGGGGGGGGGGGTGGGGGGGGGGGGGGGTGGGGGGGGGGGGGGGTGGGGGGGGGGGGGGGTGGGGGGGGGGGGGGGTGGGGGGGGGGGGGGGTGGGGGGGGGGGGGGGTGGGGGGGGGGGGGGGTGGGGGGGGGGGGGGGTGGGGGGGGGGGGGGGTGGGGGGGGGGGGGGGTGGGGGGGGGGGGGGGTGGGGGGGGGGGGGGGTGGGGGGGGGGGGGGGTGGGGGGGGGGGGGGGTGGGGGGGGGGGGGGGTGGGGGGGGGGGGGGGTGGGGGGGGGGGGGGGTGGGGGGGGGGGGGGGTGGGGGGGGGGGGGGGTGGGGGGGGGGGGGGGTGGGGGGGGGGGGGGGTGGGGGGGGGGGGGGGTGGGGGGGGGGGGGGGTGGGGGGGGGGGGGGGTGGGGGGGGGGGGGGGTGGGGGGGGGGGGGGGTGGGGGGGGGGGGGGGTGGGGGGGGGGGGGGGTGGGGGGGGGGGGGGGTGGGGGGGGGGGGGGGTGGGGGGGGGGGGGGGTGGGGGGGGGGGGGGGTGGGGGGGGGGGGGGGTGGGGGGGGGGGGGGGTGGGGGGGGGGGGGGGTGGGGGGGGGGGGGGGTGGGGGGGGGGGGGGGTGGGGGGGGGGGGGGGTGGGGGGGGGGGGGGGTGGGGGGGGGGGGGGGTGGGGGGGGGGGGGGGTGGGGGGGGGGGGGGGTGGGGGGGGGGGGGGGTGGGGGGGGGGGGGGGTGGGGGGGGGGGGGGGTGGGGGGGGGGGGGGGTGGGGGGGGGGGGGGGTGGGGGGGGGGGGGGGTGGGGGGGGGGGGGGGTGGGGGGGGGGGGGGGTGGGGGGGGGGGGGGGTGGGGGGGGGGGGGGGTGGGGGGGGGGGGGGGTGGGGGGGGGGGGGGGTGGGGGGGGGGGGGGGTGGGGGGGGGGGGGGGTGGGGGGGGGGGGGGGTGGGGGGGGGGGGGGGTGGGGGGGGGGGGGGGTGGGGGGGGGGGGGGGTGGGGGGGGGGGGGGGTGGGGGGGGGGGGGGGTGGGGGGGGGGGGGGGTGGGGGGGGGGGGGGGTGGGGGGGGGGGGGGGTGGGGGGGGGGGGGGGTGGGGGGGGGGGGGGGTGGGGGGGGGGGGGGGTGGGGGGGGGGGGGGGTGGGGGGGGGGGGGGGTGGGGGGGGGGGGGGGTGGGGGGGGGGGGGGGTGGGGGGGGGGGGGGGTGGGGGGGGGGGGGGGTGGGGGGGGGGGGGGGTGGGGGGGGGGGGGGGTGGGGGGGGGGGGGGGTGGGGGGGGGGGGGGGTGGGGGGGGGGGGGGGTGGGGGGGGGGGGGGGTGGGGGGGGGGGGGGGTGGGGGGGGGGGGGGGTGGGGGGGGGGGGGGGTGGGGGGGGGGGGGGGTGGGGGGGGGGGGGGGTGGGGGGGGGGGGGGGTGGGGGGGGGGGGGGGTGGGGGGGGGGGGGGGTGGGGGGGGGGGGGGGTGGGGGGGGGGGGGGGTGGGGGGGGGGGGGGGTGGGGGGGGGGGGGGGTGGGGGGGGGGGGGGGTGGGGGGGGGGGGGGGTGGGGGGGGGGGGGGGTGGGGGGGGGGGGGGGTGGGGGGGGGGGGGGGTGGGGGGGGGGGGGGGTGGGGGGGGGGGGGGGTGGGGGGGGGGGGGGGTGGGGGGGGGGGGGGGTGGGGGGGGGGGGGGGTGGGGGGGGGGGGGGGTGGGGGGGGGGGGGGGTGGGGGGGGGGGGGGGTGGGGGGGGGGGGGGGTGGGGGGGGGGGGGGGTGGGGGGGGGGGGGGGTGGGGGGGGGGGGGGGTGGGGGGGGGGGGGGGTGGGGGGGGGGGGGGGTGGGGGGGGGGGGGGGTGGGGGGGGGGGGGGGTGGGGGGGGGGGGGGGTGGGGGGGGGGGGGGGTGGGGGGGGGGGGGGGTGGGGGGGGGGGGGGGTGGGGGGGGGGGGGGGTGGGGGGGGGGGGGGGTGGGGGGGGGGGGGGGTGGGGGGGGGGGGGGGTGGGGGGGGGGGGGGGTGGGGGGGGGGGGGGGTGGGGGGGGGGGGGGGTGGGGGGGGGGGGGGGTGGGGGGGGGGGGGGGTGGGGGGGGGGGGGGGTGGGGGGGGGGGGGGGTGGGGGGGGGGGGGGGTGGGGGGGGGGGGGGGTGGGGGGGGGGGGGGGTGGGGGGGGGGGGGGGTGGGGGGGGGGGGGGGTGGGGGGGGGGGGGGGTGGGGGGGGGGGGGGGTGGGGGGGGGGGGGGGTGGGGGGGGGGGGGGGTGGGGGGGGGGGGGGGTGGGGGGGGGGGGGGGTGGGGGGGGGGGGGGGTGGGGGGGGGGGGGGGTGGGGGGGGGGGGGGGTGGGGGGGGGGGGGGGTGGGGGGGGGGGGGGGTGGGGGGGGGGGGGGGTGGGGGGGGGGGGGGGTGGGGGGGGGGGGGGGTGGGGGGGGGGGGGGGTGGGGGGGGGGGGGGGTGGGGGGGGGGGGGGGTGGGGGGGGGGGGGGGTGGGGGGGGGGGGGGGTGGGGGGGGGGGGGGGTGGGGGGGGGGGGGGGTGGGGGGGGGGGGGGGTGGGGGGGGGGGGGGGTGGGGGGGGGGGGGGGTGGGGGGGGGGGGGGGTGGGGGGGGGGGGGGGTGGGGGGGGGGGGGGGTGGGGGGGGGGGGGGGTGGGGGGGGGGGGGGGTGGGGGGGGGGGGGGGTGGGGGGGGGGGGGGGTGGGGGGGGGGGGGGGTGGGGGGGGGGGGGGGTGGGGGGGGGGGGGGGTGGGGGGGGGGGGGGGTGGGGGGGGGGGGGGGTGGGGGGGGGGGGGGGTGGGGGGGGGGGGGGGTGGGGGGGGGGGGGGGTGGGGGGGGGGGGGGGTGGGGGGGGGGGGGGGTGGGGGGGGGGGGGGGTGGGGGGGGGGGGGGGTGGGGGGGGGGGGGGGTGGGGGGGGGGGGGGGTGGGGGGGGGGGGGGGTGGGGGGGGGGGGGGGTGGGGGGGGGGGGGGGTGGGGGGGGGGGGGGGTGGGGGGGGGGGGGGGTGGGGGGGGGGGGGGGTGGGGGGGGGGGGGGGTGGGGGGGGGGGGGGGTGGGGGGGGGGGGGGGTGGGGGGGGGGGGGGGTGGGGGGGGGGGGGGGTGGGGGGGGGGGGGGGTGGGGGGGGGGGGGGGTGGGGGGGGGGGGGGGTGGGGGGGGGGGGGGGTGGGGGGGGGGGGGGGTGGGGGGGGGGGGGGGTGGGGGGGGGGGGGGGTGGGGGGGGGGGGGGGTGGGGGGGGGGGGGGGTGGGGGGGGGGGGGGGTGGGGGGGGGGGGGGGTGGGGGGGGGGGGGGGTGGGGGGGGGGGGGGGTGGGGGGGGGGGGGGGTGGGGGGGGGGGGGGGTGGGGGGGGGGGGGGGTGGGGGGGGGGGGGGGTGGGGGGGGGGGGGGGTGGGGGGGGGGGGGGGTGGGGGGGGGGGGGGGTGGGGGGGGGGGGGGGTGGGGGGGGGGGGGGGTGGGGGGGGGGGGGGGTGGGGGGGGGGGGGGGTGGGGGGGGGGGGGGGTGGGGGGGGGGGGGGGTGGGGGGGGGGGGGGGTGGGGGGGGGGGGGGGTGGGGGGGGGGGGGGGTGGGGGGGGGGGGGGGTGGGGGGGGGGGGGGGTGGGGGGGGGGGGGGGTGGGGGGGGGGGGGGGTGGGGGGGGGGGGGGGTGGGGGGGGGGGGGGGTGGGGGGGGGGGGGGGTGGGGGGGGGGGGGGGTGGGGGGGGGGGGGGGTGGGGGGGGGGGGGGGTGGGGGGGGGGGGGGGTGGGGGGGGGGGGGGGTGGGGGGGGGGGGGGGTGGGGGGGGGGGGGGGTGGGGGGGGGGGGGGGTGGGGGGGGGGGGGGGTGGGGGGGGGGGGGGGTGGGGGGGGGGGGGGGTGGGGGGGGGGGGGGGTGGGGGGGGGGGGGGGTGGGGGGGGGGGGGGGTGGGGGGGGGGGGGGGTGGGGGGGGGGGGGGGTGGGGGGGGGGGGGGGTGGGGGGGGGGGGGGGTGGGGGGGGGGGGGGGTGGGGGGGGGGGGGGGTGGGGGGGGGGGGGGGTGGGGGGGGGGGGGGGTGGGGGGGGGGGGGGGTGGGGGGGGGGGGGGGTGGGGGGGGGGGGGGGTGGGGGGGGGGGGGGGTGGGGGGGGGGGGGGGTGGGGGGGGGGGGGGGTGGGGGGGGGGGGGGGTGGGGGGGGGGGGGGGTGGGGGGGGGGGGGGGTGGGGGGGGGGGGGGGTGGGGGGGGGGGGGGGTGGGGGGGGGGGGGGGTGGGGGGGGGGGGGGGTGGGGGGGGGGGGGGGTGGGGGGGGGGGGGGGTGGGGGGGGGGGGGGGTGGGGGGGGGGGGGGGTGGGGGGGGGGGGGGGTGGGGGGGGGGGGGGGTGGGGGGGGGGGGGGGTGGGGGGGGGGGGGGGTGGGGGGGGGGGGGGGTGGGGGGGGGGGGGGGTGGGGGGGGGGGGGGGTGGGGGGGGGGGGGGGTGGGGGGGGGGGGGGGTGGGGGGGGGGGGGGGTGGGGGGGGGGGGGGGTGGGGGGGGGGGGGGGTGGGGGGGGGGGGGGGTGGGGGGGGGGGGGGGTGGGGGGGGGGGGGGGTGGGGGGGGGGGGGGGTGGGGGGGGGGGGGGGTGGGGGGGGGGGGGGGTGGGGGGGGGGGGGGGTGGGGGGGGGGGGGGGTGGGGGGGGGGGGGGGTGGGGGGGGGGGGGGGTGGGGGGGGGGGGGGGTGGGGGGGGGGGGGGGTGGGGGGGGGGGGGGGTGGGGGGGGGGGGGGGTGGGGGGGGGGGGGGGTGGGGGGGGGGGGGGGTGGGGGGGGGGGGGGGTGGGGGGGGGGGGGGGTGGGGGGGGGGGGGGGTGGGGGGGGGGGGGGGTGGGGGGGGGGGGGGGTGGGGGGGGGGGGGGGTGGGGGGGGGGGGGGGTGGGGGGGGGGGGGGGTGGGGGGGGGGGGGGGTGGGGGGGGGGGGGGGTGGGGGGGGGGGGGGGTGGGGGGGGGGGGGGGTGGGGGGGGGGGGGGGTGGGGGGGGGGGGGGGTGGGGGGGGGGGGGGGTGGGGGGGGGGGGGGGTGGGGGGGGGGGGGGGTGGGGGGGGGGGGGGGTGGGGGGGGGGGGGGGTGGGGGGGGGGGGGGGTGGGGGGGGGGGGGGGTGGGGGGGGGGGGGGGTGGGGGGGGGGGGGGGTGGGGGGGGGGGGGGGTGGGGGGGGGGGGGGGTGGGGGGGGGGGGGGGTGGGGGGGGGGGGGGGTGGGGGGGGGGGGGGGTGGGGGGGGGGGGGGGTGGGGGGGGGGGGGGGTGGGGGGGGGGGGGGGTGGGGGGGGGGGGGGGTGGGGGGGGGGGGGGGTGGGGGGGGGGGGGGGTGGGGGGGGGGGGGGGTGGGGGGGGGGGGGGGTGGGGGGGGGGGGGGGTGGGGGGGGGGGGGGGTGGGGGGGGGGGGGGGTGGGGGGGGGGGGGGGTGGGGGGGGGGGGGGGTGGGGGGGGGGGGGGGTGGGGGGGGGGGGGGGTGGGGGGGGGGGGGGGTGGGGGGGGGGGGGGGTGGGGGGGGGGGGGGGTGGGGGGGGGGGGGGGTGGGGGGGGGGGGGGGTGGGGGGGGGGGGGGGTGGGGGGGGGGGGGGGTGGGGGGGGGGGGGGGTGGGGGGGGGGGGGGGTGGGGGGGGGGGGGGGTGGGGGGGGGGGGGGGTGGGGGGGGGGGGGGGTGGGGGGGGGGGGGGGTGGGGGGGGGGGGGGGTGGGGGGGGGGGGGGGTGGGGGGGGGGGGGGGTGGGGGGGGGGGGGGGTGGGGGGGGGGGGGGGTGGGGGGGGGGGGGGGTGGGGGGGGGGGGGGGTGGGGGGGGGGGGGGGTGGGGGGGGGGGGGGGTGGGGGGGGGGGGGGGTGGGGGGGGGGGGGGGTGGGGGGGGGGGGGGGTGGGGGGGGGGGGGGGTGGGGGGGGGGGGGGGTGGGGGGGGGGGGGGGTGGGGGGGGGGGGGGGTGGGGGGGGGGGGGGGTGGGGGGGGGGGGGGGTGGGGGGGGGGGGGGGTGGGGGGGGGGGGGGGTGGGGGGGGGGGGGGGTGGGGGGGGGGGGGGGTGGGGGGGGGGGGGGGTGGGGGGGGGGGGGGGTGGGGGGGGGGGGGGGTGGGGGGGGGGGGGGGTGGGGGGGGGGGGGGGTGGGGGGGGGGGGGGGTGGGGGGGGGGGGGGGTGGGGGGGGGGGGGGGTGGGGGGGGGGGGGGGTGGGGGGGGGGGGGGGTGGGGGGGGGGGGGGGTGGGGGGGGGGGGGGGTGGGGGGGGGGGGGGGTGGGGGGGGGGGGGGGTGGGGGGGGGGGGGGGTGGGGGGGGGGGGGGGTGGGGGGGGGGGGGGGTGGGGGGGGGGGGGGGTGGGGGGGGGGGGGGGTGGGGGGGGGGGGGGGTGGGGGGGGGGGGGGGTGGGGGGGGGGGGGGGTGGGGGGGGGGGGGGGTGGGGGGGGGGGGGGGTGGGGGGGGGGGGGGGTGGGGGGGGGGGGGGGTGGGGGGGGGGGGGGGTGGGGGGGGGGGGGGGTGGGGGGGGGGGGGGGTGGGGGGGGGGGGGGGTGGGGGGGGGGGGGGGTGGGGGGGGGGGGGGGTGGGGGGGGGGGGGGGTGGGGGGGGGGGGGGGTGGGGGGGGGGGGGGGTGGGGGGGGGGGGGGGTGGGGGGGGGGGGGGGTGGGGGGGGGGGGGGGTGGGGGGGGGGGGGGGTGGGGGGGGGGGGGGGTGGGGGGGGGGGGGGGTGGGGGGGGGGGGGGGTGGGGGGGGGGGGGGGTGGGGGGGGGGGGGGGTGGGGGGGGGGGGGGGTGGGGGGGGGGGGGGGTGGGGGGGGGGGGGGGTGGGGGGGGGGGGGGGTGGGGGGGGGGGGGGGTGGGGGGGGGGGGGGGTGGGGGGGGGGGGGGGTGGGGGGGGGGGGGGGTGGGGGGGGGGGGGGGTGGGGGGGGGGGGGGGTGGGGGGGGGGGGGGGTGGGGGGGGGGGGGGGTGGGGGGGGGGGGGGGTGGGGGGGGGGGGGGGTGGGGGGGGGGGGGGGTGGGGGGGGGGGGGGGTGGGGGGGGGGGGGGGTGGGGGGGGGGGGGGGTGGGGGGGGGGGGGGGTGGGGGGGGGGGGGGGTGGGGGGGGGGGGGGGTGGGGGGGGGGGGGGGTGGGGGGGGGGGGGGGTGGGGGGGGGGGGGGGTGGGGGGGGGGGGGGGTGGGGGGGGGGGGGGGTGGGGGGGGGGGGGGGTGGGGGGGGGGGGGGGTGGGGGGGGGGGGGGGTGGGGGGGGGGGGGGGTGGGGGGGGGGGGGGGTGGGGGGGGGGGGGGGTGGGGGGGGGGGGGGGTGGGGGGGGGGGGGGGTGGGGGGGGGGGGGGGTGGGGGGGGGGGGGGGTGGGGGGGGGGGGGGGTGGGGGGGGGGGGGGGTGGGGGGGGGGGGGGGTGGGGGGGGGGGGGGGTGGGGGGGGGGGGGGGTGGGGGGGGGGGGGGGTGGGGGGGGGGGGGGGTGGGGGGGGGGGGGGGTGGGGGGGGGGGGGGGTGGGGGGGGGGGGGGGTGGGGGGGGGGGGGGGTGGGGGGGGGGGGGGGTGGGGGGGGGGGGGGGTGGGGGGGGGGGGGGGTGGGGGGGGGGGGGGGTGGGGGGGGGGGGGGGTGGGGGGGGGGGGGGGTGGGGGGGGGGGGGGGTGGGGGGGGGGGGGGGTGGGGGGGGGGGGGGGTGGGGGGGGGGGGGGGTGGGGGGGGGGGGGGGTGGGGGGGGGGGGGGGTGGGGGGGGGGGGGGGTGGGGGGGGGGGGGGGTGGGGGGGGGGGGGGGTGGGGGGGGGGGGGGGTGGGGGGGGGGGGGGGTGGGGGGGGGGGGGGGTGGGGGGGGGGGGGGGTGGGGGGGGGGGGGGGTGGGGGGGGGGGGGGGTGGGGGGGGGGGGGGGTGGGGGGGGGGGGGGGTGGGGGGGGGGGGGGGTGGGGGGGGGGGGGGGTGGGGGGGGGGGGGGGTGGGGGGGGGGGGGGGTGGGGGGGGGGGGGGGTGGGGGGGGGGGGGGGTGGGGGGGGGGGGGGGTGGGGGGGGGGGGGGGTGGGGGGGGGGGGGGGTGGGGGGGGGGGGGGGTGGGGGGGGGGGGGGGTGGGGGGGGGGGGGGGTGGGGGGGGGGGGGGGTGGGGGGGGGGGGGGGTGGGGGGGGGGGGGGGTGGGGGGGGGGGGGGGTGGGGGGGGGGGGGGGTGGGGGGGGGGGGGGGTGGGGGGGGGGGGGGGTGGGGGGGGGGGGGGGTGGGGGGGGGGGGGGGTGGGGGGGGGGGGGGGTGGGGGGGGGGGGGGGTGGGGGGGGGGGGGGGTGGGGGGGGGGGGGGGTGGGGGGGGGGGGGGGTGGGGGGGGGGGGGGGTGGGGGGGGGGGGGGGTGGGGGGGGGGGGGGGTGGGGGGGGGGGGGGGTGGGGGGGGGGGGGGGTGGGGGGGGGGGGGGGTGGGGGGGGGGGGGGGTGGGGGGGGGGGGGGGTGGGGGGGGGGGGGGGTGGGGGGGGGGGGGGGTGGGGGGGGGGGGGGGTGGGGGGGGGGGGGGGTGGGGGGGGGGGGGGGTGGGGGGGGGGGGGGGTGGGGGGGGGGGGGGGTGGGGGGGGGGGGGGGTGGGGGGGGGGGGGGGTGGGGGGGGGGGGGGGTGGGGGGGGGGGGGGGTGGGGGGGGGGGGGGGTGGGGGGGGGGGGGGGTGGGGGGGGGGGGGGGTGGGGGGGGGGGGGGGTGGGGGGGGGGGGGGGTGGGGGGGGGGGGGGGTGGGGGGGGGGGGGGGTGGGGGGGGGGGGGGGTGGGGGGGGGGGGGGGTGGGGGGGGGGGGGGGTGGGGGGGGGGGGGGGTGGGGGGGGGGGGGGGTGGGGGGGGGGGGGGGTGGGGGGGGGGGGGGGTGGGGGGGGGGGGGGGTGGGGGGGGGGGGGGGTGGGGGGGGGGGGGGGTGGGGGGGGGGGGGGGTGGGGGGGGGGGGGGGTGGGGGGGGGGGGGGGTGGGGGGGGGGGGGGGTGGGGGGGGGGGGGGGTGGGGGGGGGGGGGGGTGGGGGGGGGGGGGGGTGGGGGGGGGGGGGGGTGGGGGGGGGGGGGGGTGGGGGGGGGGGGGGGTGGGGGGGGGGGGGGGTGGGGGGGGGGGGGGGTGGGGGGGGGGGGGGGTGGGGGGGGGGGGGGGTGGGGGGGGGGGGGGGTGGGGGGGGGGGGGGGTGGGGGGGGGGGGGGGTGGGGGGGGGGGGGGGTGGGGGGGGGGGGGGGTGGGGGGGGGGGGGGGTGGGGGGGGGGGGGGGTGGGGGGGGGGGGGGGTGGGGGGGGGGGGGGGTGGGGGGGGGGGGGGGTGGGGGGGGGGGGGGGTGGGGGGGGGGGGGGGTGGGGGGGGGGGGGGGTGGGGGGGGGGGGGGGTGGGGGGGGGGGGGGGTGGGGGGGGGGGGGGGTGGGGGGGGGGGGGGGTGGGGGGGGGGGGGGGTGGGGGGGGGGGGGGGTGGGGGGGGGGGGGGGTGGGGGGGGGGGGGGGTGGGGGGGGGGGGGGGTGGGGGGGGGGGGGGGTGGGGGGGGGGGGGGGTGGGGGGGGGGGGGGGTGGGGGGGGGGGGGGGTGGGGGGGGGGGGGGGTGGGGGGGGGGGGGGGTGGGGGGGGGGGGGGGTGGGGGGGGGGGGGGGTGGGGGGGGGGGGGGGTGGGGGGGGGGGGGGGTGGGGGGGGGGGGGGGTGGGGGGGGGGGGGGGTGGGGGGGGGGGGGGGTGGGGGGGGGGGGGGGTGGGGGGGGGGGGGGGTGGGGGGGGGGGGGGGTGGGGGGGGGGGGGGGTGGGGGGGGGGGGGGGTGGGGGGGGGGGGGGGTGGGGGGGGGGGGGGGTGGGGGGGGGGGGGGGTGGGGGGGGGGGGGGGTGGGGGGGGGGGGGGGTGGGGGGGGGGGGGGGTGGGGGGGGGGGGGGGTGGGGGGGGGGGGGGGTGGGGGGGGGGGGGGGTGGGGGGGGGGGGGGGTGGGGGGGGGGGGGGGTGGGGGGGGGGGGGGGTGGGGGGGGGGGGGGGTGGGGGGGGGGGGGGGTGGGGGGGGGGGGGGGTGGGGGGGGGGGGGGGTGGGGGGGGGGGGGGGTGGGGGGGGGGGGGGGTGGGGGGGGGGGGGGGTGGGGGGGGGGGGGGGTGGGGGGGGGGGGGGGTGGGGGGGGGGGGGGGTGGGGGGGGGGGGGGGTGGGGGGGGGGGGGGGTGGGGGGGGGGGGGGGTGGGGGGGGGGGGGGGTGGGGGGGGGGGGGGGTGGGGGGGGGGGGGGGTGGGGGGGGGGGGGGGTGGGGGGGGGGGGGGGTGGGGGGGGGGGGGGGTGGGGGGGGGGGGGGGTGGGGGGGGGGGGGGGTGGGGGGGGGGGGGGGTGGGGGGGGGGGGGGGTGGGGGGGGGGGGGGGTGGGGGGGGGGGGGGGTGGGGGGGGGGGGGGGTGGGGGGGGGGGGGGGTGGGGGGGGGGGGGGGTGGGGGGGGGGGGGGGTGGGGGGGGGGGGGGGTGGGGGGGGGGGGGGGTGGGGGGGGGGGGGGGTGGGGGGGGGGGGGGGTGGGGGGGGGGGGGGGTGGGGGGGGGGGGGGGTGGGGGGGGGGGGGGGTGGGGGGGGGGGGGGGTGGGGGGGGGGGGGGGTGGGGGGGGGGGGGGGTGGGGGGGGGGGGGGGTGGGGGGGGGGGGGGGTGGGGGGGGGGGGGGGTGGGGGGGGGGGGGGGTGGGGGGGGGGGGGGGTGGGGGGGGGGGGGGGTGGGGGGGGGGGGGGGTGGGGGGGGGGGGGGGTGGGGGGGGGGGGGGGTGGGGGGGGGGGGGGGTGGGGGGGGGGGGGGGTGGGGGGGGGGGGGGGTGGGGGGGGGGGGGGGTGGGGGGGGGGGGGGGTGGGGGGGGGGGGGGGTGGGGGGGGGGGGGGGTGGGGGGGGGGGGGGGTGGGGGGGGGGGGGGGTGGGGGGGGGGGGGGGTGGGGGGGGGGGGGGGTGGGGGGGGGGGGGGGTGGGGGGGGGGGGGGGTGGGGGGGGGGGGGGGTGGGGGGGGGGGGGGGTGGGGGGGGGGGGGGGTGGGGGGGGGGGGGGGTGGGGGGGGGGGGGGGTGGGGGGGGGGGGGGGTGGGGGGGGGGGGGGGTGGGGGGGGGGGGGGGTGGGGGGGGGGGGGGGTGGGGGGGGGGGGGGGTGGGGGGGGGGGGGGGTGGGGGGGGGGGGGGGTGGGGGGGGGGGGGGGTGGGGGGGGGGGGGGGTGGGGGGGGGGGGGGGTGGGGGGGGGGGGGGGTGGGGGGGGGGGGGGGTGGGGGGGGGGGGGGGTGGGGGGGGGGGGGGGTGGGGGGGGGGGGGGGTGGGGGGGGGGGGGGGTGGGGGGGGGGGGGGGTGGGGGGGGGGGGGGGTGGGGGGGGGGGGGGGTGGGGGGGGGGGGGGGTGGGGGGGGGGGGGGGTGGGGGGGGGGGGGGGTGGGGGGGGGGGGGGGTGGGGGGGGGGGGGGGTGGGGGGGGGGGGGGGTGGGGGGGGGGGGGGGTGGGGGGGGGGGGGGGTGGGGGGGGGGGGGGGTGGGGGGGGGGGGGGGTGGGGGGGGGGGGGGGTGGGGGGGGGGGGGGGTGGGGGGGGGGGGGGGTGGGGGGGGGGGGGGGTGGGGGGGGGGGGGGGTGGGGGGGGGGGGGGGTGGGGGGGGGGGGGGGTGGGGGGGGGGGGGGGTGGGGGGGGGGGGGGGTGGGGGGGGGGGGGGGTGGGGGGGGGGGGGGGTGGGGGGGGCAGGGGGGTTGGGGGGGGGGGCGGGTGGGGGGCGGGGGGGGGGGGGGGGGGGTGGGGGGGGTGGGGGGGGGGGGGGGGGGGGGGGTGGGGGGGGGGGGGGGGGGGGGGGGGGGGGGGGGGGGGGGGGGGTGGGTGGGGGGTGGGGGGGGGGGGGGGGGGGGGGGTGGGGGGGGGGGGGGTTGGGGGGGGGGGGGGGGGGGGGGGGTGTGGGGAGTGGGGGGGGGGGGGGGTGGGGGGGGGGGGGGGTGGGGGGGGGGGGGGGCTTTTACTCTGTTGTGGGAACTGTGCTTGGGAGTTTTGGGGGAGTTTGGAGAGGGGGGCCATCGTGTCCATAAAAGCAACATGTTGGGGCTGTGAAGTCAGAATCCGCATTCCGTGTGTGTGACCGTTGAAGTTTATGGAATAAATGAACTGAACTCAGTTGCTTTGTTTCAAGTTCTTTGAGGTTCCTTACACTAGTGATCTGGCCAATTACTGCCCCGTCTCGAATCTTTTGTTTCTGGGGAAGGTAATTGAGAGAGTGGTGTTGGAGCAGCTTCAGGGTTTCCTGGAGGACGCATCGGTGCTCGATCCCTTCCAGTCCGGCTTCCGTGCTGGGCATGGGATGGAGACCATTCTTGTCGGCGTCACAGATACACTCCGCATTCAGCTAAACCGTGGCGGATCGGCGCTGCTAGTGTTACTTGATCTCACAGCGGTGTTTGATGTGGTCGATCATGACCTTTTGATCCACCGCCTGGCTGCCTCTGGGGTATGTGGTGTTGTCCTTCAATGGTTGCCTCATTTCTCCAGGGACGGGGTCAGCAGGTATGGTGCGGGGATGAGGCCTGTAAGGAATTCCATAGAAGCAGAAATAAAAGGCTTTTTTGGTGTAAAAGACCGTTTATTCAGACATCCTAGAAAGCTCATGTACACGACGTGGCAGGAATAAAGTCTCCCGCCAGAAGCACAGGTTATAGCTCTGTCCATCCCATCCCCCCTCCCGGATTCCCATGGGAACGGAGGTCTCATCTCCCTCGCAGAGATAAGGTCTCCGCTGCAGAAGCTGGCCCATCGCCCGGGTTGTGGAATGTAGTCAAGGCCAGGCGGCTGACCCGCTCATCAACACCATTGAATCCTTTACAGGCCTGTCATAGGGCTCCGCTTAGTTGCGGGGTCCCTCAGGGGGCCTTGCTTTCCTCACTCTTGTTTAACATCTACATGCAACCCGTCGCTCAGCTGGTGTGGAGTTTTGGGCTGGTTTGTCACCACTATGCGGATGACACCCAGCTCATTCTGTTGATGGAGGAGAGGGTGGCCTCTGCTCCTGCAGCTCTGCAGCATTGTTTGGAGGCGGTTGCTGGTTGGTTGAGGCAGAGCAGGTTGAAACTTAATCCGACTAAGACAGAGGTCCTCTGGCTGGGCTGGGGGGGAGAGACCATGGGATTTTCAGTCACCTGTTTTGGAAGGGGTCACGTTGACCCCGACGTCCCTGGCTTGCAGCCTGGGGGTCTGCCTGGACTCTTTGCTTTCAATGGGTGGCCAGGTGGCCCATGTTGCCCGGGTGGCGTTTTTCCACCTTCACCAGGCTCGGTGCCTGGCTCCCTATCTCTCCCAGTCTGACCTGGCCACTGTGATCCATGCGACGGTCACCTTGAGGTTGGATTACTGTAACTCGCTCTATGCAGGCCTTCCCTTGCAATTGATCCGGAAGCTAAAGCTGGTGCAGAATGCGGCGGCTTGGCTTTTGATGGGCGGTGGTTACTCAGATCACATCAACCCCATGCTGCGCCACCTGCACTGGTTACCAGTGGAGTTCCGGATCGTTTTCAAGGTGTTGGTACTGACCTTTAAGGCCTTACGTGGCATGGGGCCCTCATACGTGCGGGACCGCATCACCCTTATGTCCCACACAGACCGCTGCATTCGGCAGCGGCTAATCTGCTGGAGACCCCTGGCCCGGCAATGATGCGGCTGGCCTCAACCTTTACGGCCCTGGCCTATGCCTGGTGGAACGCTCTCCCTCCAGCTGTTCGGGCCATGCGGGACCTTGGTGAGTTCCGCAGGGCCTATAAGACTGAGCTGTTCCGTCAGGCTTTTGGGGAGGCTGGCCGCGGATTTGCCATTCCCCGCTGAAGCTACCTATTTCTATCTTGCCAGGGCCTTGGTTCCATCTTGGGCCCTGACATATTTCCCCTCCCAGCCTTTAGATCGGGCGTCTGTTGTTGTTGTTAATTTGCTTGCTTTAATCTTATTATTTAGTTTTAAAGTTAATTGTTGCTGCTCTTAAATTAACTGATTATTTTAATGATTTGTTTTAATGAGACTGTTATGCATTTTATGGATTGTTGGTGCATAGTATGTTGTAAGCTGCCTCGAGCCCTTCGGGGATGAGGCAGCCCGCCCACCCACCCACCCACCCACCCACCCATCCATCCATCCACTTATGTTGTGACCTGCCCTTAGCCCTGCCAGGATAGGGCAGGATATTAATATAAACAAACAAACAGTTGTGACCAATTTCTCTCTCCAAAAGTACCCAAAGCAGCTCACCAGAGCAAAAAAACCCCCTAAATGAGTACAACCTGAGTAAAACCTAAAACACCCCCCCCCCCCCCGCCCCTCACACGCAGTATACCTTTAAACCACCCTCTCAAACACATGCAACATTTGTGATTTCTGGTTTGGCCAAAATGCCTTTCCCTCAGGATTAGAGTACCTGCACATTATCCCCACATAATAGGGATGAAGCAGGAGGGGCAGATGGCAGGTCTTCTGAGCTGGTTTGAGCTCCGGTTCTGTTGATTTCTGAAATGTAGCACTCATCAACACACTGCTAATAGATTGGAAGGATTCATTTTTATCCACTTTCAATGTAGAGGTTGAATTGGCCGGCAGTCAAACGCTCTGCAGAGTTACCCCAGTCTAAATGAATTGAGTTGCTTAGTATAAAATTGTAGCAGGGCTGTTTTCTGCATGGAGGTTGTGTTCGACTGCCTTGCCTTCTTTACAGAAGGGATGTTTGCAGGAGCAGCGACATGATTTTGGTCTCAGTTCATCCTGTTGTCATGCTTTTCCCCACTTTGCTGAGATCTTTCCAAAACCTAACTTGGTATGATTTTTTTGAAAGATTATGGTCAAAGCAACTTTGGATATTGTGCTAGAGGGGAAGGTTCTGCCTACATTTGCACCTTGATTTAGCCCCCACAACCACCATTTCCTCCCCACACACCAGAGTTTTAAAAACCCTGGGGATTGCTGTATTGCTATAGTGTTAGAACACTATTATTTATTTATTTATTGCATTTGTATCCCGCCATATCTCCAAAGACTCAAGGGGGCTCACAATAAAACATACATAGTAATTACAATAAATACCATAAATATATAAAACATTAAAACATCATAAAACGTAAGTTTTAAAAACAAATACAGCTCATGTAAAAAGCCCAACATGGGAGCACAAAAGGAATAGATGCATACACCATATCCAAATAAGGACCAGAGATAATTTAGAAAGAAAGGGAATATGACAATCTATCATCATTATCTGCTAGTTTCCAGCTTCCATTTCCCCCCACTATATCAAGAGAGAACATTTCCCCATTGTTACGGCCTGACAGGGGAAGGGGATTTGGGATAAGGATTCTCCACCAGCTGCTAAGAGTGTAACAGCACACGTTTGGAATTTTAAGTAGCACAGGGGAATAAAAACAAAACTTACTTGGCTGCGAGAGGGAGGCCGTCGAGATCTTTTGGACTATATCTACAGGGGAGTGAATTCTAGCAAAGGATATTCCACAGAGAAGCAAGAGTCCAAATTGAATTTAAACATTTTATATAAATTTGGTGCAAAAATACATACACACAGTAAGGCACAAGAGCACATACATTCAAGTTTCCTAGTATATAAACGGGTTTGAAAAGATAGGCTTGGAAGATAGAGAAGGGAATGGGAGTTTTTTGCAGGGATTTGATCTACGTTACCTAACGATTCTTAGAGGTAGATGAAGTAGAAGGCAGGGATTCCACGCCAGCACAGAAACCCAATTGAAGACGAATTCTTGTCTCAACACCAACAAGACCAAGAGAGGAACATGTGACAATGAGCAATGAGCTCCAGGTGAACTGAGAAGACTTTTGCATAGTGAATTAGTTCCTTGGCCGAGGAAAAGGAACCAATCAGAACAGGCTTTGCTTCTGCAGCATCTGTGCTTTGGATTTGGGGTGCTGACGACAATGAGTAAGCTCAGGCTTCACTAACCCGGTAACAATAGGGCCAGATGATACAGTGTCAAGCTGATGAGGGAGGGCTGCAGTGCTCCCCATGCAAGATTAACCCTGTAGGGTCACTGCCCAAGATATTCAGATTTTGGTTGAGACCTTTAGACTTGGGAGAGGAAAAGGCTTTTGTGAGAACCATTACAAAAGGAAGGGAAATGCAGAGCAGTAAGTATTTGCTGCTGACCTTTGTTCCCAATGCAAACTAAAGAATACAGTATCTGCTGGCAGGCTGACTTTCCATATCCTTTGTCTTTAACAGTTTCTATAGCTAGGTGTGGTAATCAAGCATGCTAGTGACTCAAATGAGACCTCCAGCTTACCAGGAGTAACTCATTATCTTAATTCTGTTTTTGTTCAAGTAGTTTTGACCTTTAGCTTGTGGTCATGTGATCATGCGGCTACCTACACCCAGAGGAGTGCTTTTGGCAACTGACTTTTGCCAATATTATTTTAAAGCAAGAAAAATAAATATTGATATCACAGCAGGGTTACACCATATAACTCAGCAACAAAAAGGGCTAGGGAAGTACTTTATTGAAAGGAAGTTGAGAACCAGTAAATCATGGCAAAAGATTGTCATACTATTATAATGCTATAGCGGTCTCTGAATTTTTCAAAAGCTCTTCCATAGAGGGAGTGGACACAATGCCTGGGGGTCGAAGCAAGAAAAATGTGAGGAAAACTGGTGAGTGGGCACATTGCTGCTAAAAGTGCAGCAGCAACAAGAACTAAACAGAAAATGGTTTCCTTGTAAAAGCAGTGAGACAAAATCAGAGCCCTGTTTGTGGCATCCTACCTCAGGCTGGTGTGATTTTGCTTTTCTTCTCTGACTTCTAGAAGAAATTCATCAAACTGTGTGGTCAAATGCATTGCAAAATGTGAAAGGAGGGAATTAGTATCGTTTACTGATGCTACTGGATCACTCAAAATCACCACCTGCTGGCTCATATTTTTGGAATCTGTTATCTTAATGTGCAATGCTTAAAAGACTTACAGTTTGGCAATACTTTTGAAAAGTGCAAAAGATTTTAGTGTAGCTTACTCACAAGTCAGTTTGCTGCATTTGAGGATATTCTGCTAAGCCTTTACCAGGTTTTTGCCCCAGATATCTCAAGGAATTTTGGATGCAATGGTCCAGCAGGCAGGGAAGAAGCTGGAATTGAACCAAGGCAAATGGGAGTGATGCTGGATGGTGGAACTAACGCTTCAGAGGATATTTACTTTCCTTTTTCAGACGGCCAAACATGCAAAGCACATGATTAGATCCTCAGTTGTTCATGGAAAAACCAGTTCAGGATGTGGCAAACAATGCTTTTTCCCACCTGCAGTTGGTCAAGAAATTGTCCTTCCTTCTATACTTCGCCTATCTTGCCATGCTGATCCATGTCACCATAATTGTTAAAGCTGACTACTGCAATTTGCTGCAAGCAGAACTCTCCTTTAAACTAACTCAGAACTATGAAGAATGTGGCCATTTGTTTCAGGGCTGGATCCAAGCACATAATTACACATTAAAGTGACTGTACTGTCATTCCATTTCTTTCCAAGACCCACTCAGAGGTTATCACCATTATTTCCAAGACGCATTCAAAAGTTATCATCATCCCAGATGTTTACAATTCTACACTTGGAAGAAATGGACCATCTATATCTATGTCAATCTGGTTTCAGGCAGGGGTTCAGCACTGAAACCGCCTTAGTCACCCGGACGGACGGACGGACAGACAGACAGACGGGTGGGTGGATGGGTGGGTGGGTGGGTGAGCTCGTCAGGGAGAGAGACGGGTCATGCTCCTGGTGGTTCTCCTTCAATGCCATCGACTGTGGGATATTGCTGGAGCATCTGCAGGAAATGGCATGAACACTCTTTCACTGTCTTCTTCTCCAGCCTCAGGGGGCCGTTCCAAAGGGTGGTCGTGGGGGACGTGAGCTTGGGGGCCCTGGGAGTTGCCCAGGGCTCAGTGCTGTCTCCTGTGCTATTTAACATCTCTATGAAACCTCTGGGGGAGCTTCAGTGTGGGTTGCCACCAATATGCTGAGGACACCCAGCGGTTCCTCACTATTCCATCTTCATCAGGTGAGGCAGTCAAGGACTGGATGGGAATGAGCTGATTGAAGCTGAATGCTGACAAGATGGAGGTGCTGTTTGTGCAGAGTTCAAAGGTCTAGTCCAGTGATGGCGAACCTATGGCACGGGGGCCAGAGTGGCACTCGGAGCCCTCTCTGTGGGCACTCGCCCACACATCTAGGCTGGCCTGGGCCACTGACATTTGCACACTGCGGTGAGCAGGGAGGACTTGGGTGGCGGGCCTGGTGCCTGTGCTCCGGGAGGCTGCTGCCCAAGGGGCGGCGCAGAGGAGGCAGATATGCTAGAGAGGCACAGAGCGGTGGGCGCGGGACTTGCTGGAGACTAGAGCAGGCTGGCCCCTGCTCGAGCGGGTGAGGCGGAGCCAACCGTTTTTTTCTAAACTAAGACCTCAGCATTCAGGTTAAATTGCTGGGTTGGCACTTTGCGATAAATAAGTGGGGTTTGGGTTGCAATTTGGGCACTCGGTCTCAAAAAGGTTCGCCAACACTGGTCTAGTCCATACAGTGGTGTAGCGCCAAGGGGGTGGGGTGGGGCACGATGCACCGGGCGCTTGCTGGTGTAGGGTGTGGCAGGGGCGTAGGACACAGGCATGCCCCTGGCGCAGTTCCCCCTCACTCCACTCCTGAGTCCATAGAGGGTCGCCTTCCCCTGGACTGGGCAATTTTGCCACAAAAAGATCAGGTGAGAGATTTGGGGGGCTTTCTGAATATGCAGCTGTCTATGGAAATGGAGGTGCAGGTGGCAGCTGTGGATGTGGAGGAGGGCTACCAACATCTCAGACCGGTTTGCCAGGATTGCTCGTTCCTGGACCAAAATGACCTGGCCACAGTTGTCCAAGCTCTGGTAATCTCCAAGTTGGACTGCTGTAATGCGCTTTAGTTGAGGCTACCCTTGACAACGGTTTGGAAGCTGGAGCTGGTGCAGCATGCTGAAACTTGGCTGCTGTCTAACACGCCAGGTCATGCACATATTATGCCAGTACTGAAGGATCTGATTCGGCTCACAGTTTGTTACAAGGCTCAGTTTAAGGTGTTAGTGAGGTCCCATAAAGCCCTAAATGGCCTGGGAAAAAACTACCAATGGGAGTGCCTTCTGCCATGTAGACTGGCGGAGGGGCTAAGGGCTCAGGGTGGGGGCTGCTGGCAACCCCTCCCCGCTCTGAGGTGAGGCCTGGGTGGAGGGCTTTCTCTGTGATACTCTCCACTTTGTGGAATGTCCTCCCACTAGAAGTCTGACAAGTGTGAGTGCTATACACCTTTTGTCACCTGGGTTGACTGGTGCCATTTACCCCCAGATGCCAAGTTGCCCTCCATCTGCACCTCGGGAGGGGGGGGGGGTTAATTGCTTTAAAGTATATTTTTTTAGGAATGTTTATCTGGTTATGATACTGTTTTATTGTAATGTTGTAATTTTTCAATTGCTGTAACCCGTATTTGAAGGGCGGAATAGAACCCGACTCCCTCCCTCCCTCCCTCCCTCCCTCCCAGCAGGGTGCAGTGGCCGGGGGGGGGGGGGGCTGGAATTCAGTGAAATCAGTTTAAGCAGGAAAGCCAAGAGGGCTCCAAAGTGCTTTTCCAGCGGGCAACATCTGGGCCCAAGGCTGTGCTCCGGCACCGGCACCCGGGACCCTTCCCAGGCCAGGAGCAGCCGGGGGTCAGCCCAGGGCAGCAGCAGCAGCAGCAGCAGCAGCCGCCGGGTCCTCCTGCGCCCCTTTTCTCGCGGCGGCGGCGGCGGCGGCTTTCCCGGGCTTCGCTTCGGGGCTCTCGGTGCCTTCTTTTCCTGGACGGGTTTCTTTTCTTTTTGGAGGGGGGGGGGGTCACAGGACCGCGAGGGGGAGCCTGAAAGCCCGACGGGGGCGCAGTCCCCGGACTTCTCGGGCTCGAGTGCCACCGTCGTCCCGCTCCGCTTCTTCTCCCCCGACAGAAAGTGCCGGTGTGGCCGCGGTGCTCCCCGGGGGTCCCCCCGAAGTGGCTGCTGGGATTAAAAGAGGGGGGGGGGGTGGCTGCTGCTGCTGCTGCTTCAGGTGCGCCCCCACCCCCACAGGGGCCCGGGGAAGCGCAAGGGCGCGGGGGGAGTCGGCGCCCCCGCCGCAGCGGCCCGCCCCGGTGGGGCTTGGCGGGCGGCGGGGGCGGGGCCTGGCGGCGGCCTCTCCCGAGACTCCCCCGCCAGCCGCGGCCAGGGCGCGCCCCGCCCCCAGCAGGCAGGCGGGCGGGGCGAGTGGGGCGGCCACGTGCCGCCAGTGCGGGGGGTGGGGGTGGGTCCGGGGCGTCCGGCGTGCCGCAGCCTGGCTGGCGGGCGGGCGGGCGGTGCGGGGCGTCGTGGCTGCGCAGGGGCAGCGCGGGCCGGGGAGGCCGCCGGAGGGAGCGCCCGTGCGGGGCCCCTCGTCCCGCCTCCGGAGCCCCGCCATGGAGGACCGGCTCTTCGCCCAGGTGAGCGGACGTGGAGCTGGGGGATGCGGCGCGGCGCGGCGGGAAGTTTCCGTCCGTGCCGCCCGGGGGTGGGGGGTGGGGCGCACGCGGGGCCGCTTCCTGCGGGGCGACCCGGGCAGGGCAGGGCAGGGCAGGGCAGCGCGGAGGGGGCGGGCTGGGGGCCGCGTGGGGGAGCCCGGGGCCGCCGCCGCCGCCCCCCCCGCCCCCCCGGGACCTCCGCGTGGCCGCAACCCCTGCGCCCGCTCAGCAGGCGGGAAGCGGCGCTTGCTCGTGAGTGAAGAGTCTCCCCCTTTCAGGTCGGCCGGGGGAGGGTGGCCGGGGCCCCTCGGCGGAGGCGGTGGGGGGGGGGCGGGGGGGCTCGCCAGCCCCTCCTCCGCCTGCCGGTGGGAGTCCAAAAGGCTGGCCGTGTCTGCAGCAGAGTGGGCCCCCCCCTCCTCCTCCTCCCCCCCCCGCGGGCCTTCCACGGGGGTTTTCACGCTCTTGTTTTGGCGCCGTTGATTTCCACAGATTGGTGAACTTATGATGGGAGTGAAACTGTGATGCCATGAAGCCCACCGGGCCCCAAGATCGCTTGATCTGTCTCTGGGTAGACTCTGCCTGGGTCTCCCTTCCACTAGTGGGCAGTTGCTTGCAGAGTAAGGTCGTGTGCTGTAGAACGGAGGAAAACATACAAGTGTATAAAACTGCCTCACGCTCCGCCAGAAGCATCACAGCAGCCTTGGGCAGCCATTATTGTCTGCTCGGAGTGGCCACCGTCCTTCCTGGCCTTCGTGTTGTCCAACTTCCACTCACTGTAGGGAATAGATGCTGCAGGGTGAACTCTTTCTCTGCCACTGAGCCGTGGCCCTTTCCCAGGTGTGGCGAGGCCGTTCACATGAAAAAACCAATGGCTGGTAGGCCTGAGTTAAACTTTCCTTAATTGCCCAACTGAGCCTGGCAAACATTGATATTCTTGAGCAGTACCTCTGCAGTTAATTGGATTCTCACTGGCCGCAGCCTGTGACACATGGTTCAGCCTTTGCAAATCTCCTTCTAGTTTTGTGCCTTGGGATGGGTGACTGAGAGATGGGCTTATGATCCCAGAGGTGGGTGAGCGTGTGAGCAGTGAAACAAATTGTCCACTGGAGAACATTCACAATTTGTTTGATGACTGTGTATCCCTTGGCATGAAAGATCTCAGTTTGCAAGCATGTAGGGCGGACAGTTTTCCACTTTGGAGCCAGTGGGCTTGCAAATAAGGGTCATACCAGAGGTTAAGGTGCGTATATCTGTGTATATTCAGAGCAAGCTGCTAGTTTTGAAGAAAACAGGTTTCTCTCCAAAAAGAGAGACATAACCTGAGGATGGGGAAAGAAGCAGCGGATTCAGGCTGGTGGGGAAGGGCTTCAGTTTCTTTTGAGGCCTATTCAGCATCCCACCTGAAGTTTCATTGCATGCCCCCTGGGGCTGGGATAGGCTCGCACTTTTGAACGTGCAGTTTGGTTCTCTGAGGGAGTGTGGAGAAGATGTTTCTTGGGTAGCGGCTACTTCCAAATGCCTGCGCTTTTAACCTTTTTGTTACTTTCGAGCAAGTAACACATTGGTGAATAATGGTTGGACTTTCCAGTGCAAGCAGTTTTATTTGAATCATCAGGTGGGTGTGAAAGGTGAGGGCTGAGCTGTAGCTGGAGGACATCAGGTTTCGCACACCTTGGATTTTTTGTAGGCTCTGCCACCATTTTACCAGAGTGAATCACCCAGTTATTCCACCTTCCTTTTGGGAGGATCCCGTTCCTTCCCCCTGCAGGGCCTTTGGTGACCGCAGAGCAGGTAGGTGCAATGAAGTGCATCTTCCTTATTGGTGTAATTATGAATTTGGCGAGCATGTGTGTTTCTTAGGTGTTATGGTTATTAGGTAAATACAGGTTTGAATGGAAGATGCTTTTAAAGAACTTTACGGATCTTTAGTAGTCTATCAGGACATGTCTGCCAGTAGAGAAACCAAGCCACAGTGATCTCTGAAGTTAGCATAAGACCGTGGCTCAGTGGCTCAGGAGCCATATGTGGCTCTTTGACAGGTCACCTGTAACTCTTCTGAACTCTGTGACCTAATCTGGTTCCTGCCTGATGTTTCAGCAGTGCGGCTGGTGGGGCGTGTGGCTGGCAGGTGCTTTTTGCCATGAAACATCCACCGAGTTTGCCAGGTCCTCACCATCTTCACACCAGGGAAGGGAGTAGACCTGTCTCTTTGGCTGAAGGTGACCGCAAGTATGCCTCCTCATGAATTGCTGAGTGAATGCGTGTGCTGGTGCTCTCAGGCACAGAGGTTGTCTTGCCCAGTACTTATATGAGGCTCTTTCGTTCTCTGAGACAGGTGACTGAGTTGTCCTGTTTTCTCTGCTTCGCTACAATCTTCCCAAGTCAGAGTTGTGTTTTTAATCCTTCCTCCCACTTGGTTGGCACAAAAGAACACCGTCTGATCCGAGTGCTGCTTCTAATCTTTGGTTCTCCCTCCTTTCTCTTTCGCTCACCCTTTCTGCCCTCTTTTGCCTCTTTTGTTTTTGTTTCATAAAAACTATGTCCTGCTTTTCTGCCCTCACAAGGGCCACGTGGGTGTACTAAGTGTCATCAAGTCATTTCTGACACTGAGCCACCCAATGACAGCTAACAAATTAAAACCTACTCAATGAAAGCCCATATTAAAAGCCCCCCCCTCCCCCCGACACATATGCGTAACTAAAACACATAAAAACAAAGGTAAAATACACGAGAAGACCAAAAAAAGAGAGCAATAATTAAATGACTGGGCAGGGAGGGAATGCCAGACATAACAAAAAGCTCTTTGCCCAAATTGGCAAAAGATGACAGCTGCAGGGGGCAGACAAATCTCCTTGGGGAGGGAATTCTGAATGGGGAGGAGGGGCCTCTGGTTCTTCATTTGTGAGGGTCTGTGTTAAATCTTGCAGAGCTTTTGAAAGTCCTTTGCCAGGCTGTTTCGGAGGGGAAACTCCCACTGTGCCCCTTTTTGCGTTGAAAGGGCGTTGCTGGATCCCAGCCTCCCTGTAGTCACGGCTCTGACCTTTTCCCTCCTGAAGGAAGCCCTTCATGTTTCATGGCCACTCCCCACAGCAAAACAGCTGCTGTGTGCCCAGAACAGTAATTAGAAAGTTGAAATAATGTTCTCTACAGAACCAGCCTGAGCTTTCACCTGACAGATGTCGGAAACCCTAAACAAACTAAAAAGTGGGTCAAGCAAGCAAGACAACTGAGGAGGTTTTGTGTTCTTTGCAAAGGCTAAAACCTTGTCGCTTAAGTTTTAATCCACCAACTTTGCAACATCAGGGCTGAATGCCCTTCAAGCAGTAAATAAAAAATTAGGACCTAAAAATGATACTGTAGACAAGACAATGTTTACACAGGTATATTTATAATACAGACAGAAAGGTTCTTAAAACAGCGTTTTTTAAAGCCTAGTGGGTACTTTTTGGAAAACCTTTTTCTCCCTTGTCTTTGTTGTTGTTCCGCTACCTCAGAAGTTTTCTTTTAAAATCTTGTTGCACACTTTAGACCAGTGGGTCTGCAACCTGCGGCTCTCCAGATGTTCATGAACTACAATTCCCATCAGCCCCAATTGGCCATGCTGGCAGGGGCTGATGGGAATTGTAGTTCATGAACATCTGGAGAGCTGCAGGTTGCAGACCCCTGCTTTAGTCTCATGGATAGAAGGGTATTTGGGTGCAGGTTTTGGCCCTGTGGAGAAGGGGCAGTCCTGTTTTTATCCTGCTAGCTGAGTGCTGCAATTCTGTCAGAATTAGTGGATTCAGAAGACCTAAGAAACATTTTGTGGATCTTCTTTAAAAGAATAGAGTAAAACAATAAATTTGAGAATGACATTAGAGGTAATTTGGGGATTCCCTCCTACAAAACATATTTCCTTGTCTCACAGTATGGTTTTTTAAGACCCACAGCTCTCAGAGGGAGAGGTTTAAGCATGTTCTCAATTCTCTCATTGAAATCAAGGACTTGAAAATGGTAACATGGCCTTCATCAGACATAGTTCATAACTTTCAGAATAAAATATATAGTGAATCATTTTCTCTAAAAATTGTTCAGACTTAGACTATGTAGATGCATGCTTTAAGGTTTCCAGTAACTCCCAGAATCACGTAAAAATAATTCCCTCTGATGTGGCCTTTCCCAACATTTAAACTAATGTGACTCCAACCACAGTGTTGGAGTCACAAAGATGAAAATTACTTACCCTGAGGCAGATAGAGAATTGAATTTTTGGAACTGTGTGATTGTTTTTCAGTGCAGCTGTTAATTTGCCAAGCACATCTTTGATGTCAATGTACTTTTAGGTCTTCCAGCATACTGATGTTGCTTCAGAAGATCAGTGTACATATATTGCATTATGGCTTTCATCTATATCCAAAGTTCCCACTGCTGGCTATAAATGTTTCTTTTGAGATCTGTAGAGAAGTAGCTTCAGGCCCCCTGCTGACATCGCTACAAAGCTGTCTGTAGATAATAAACATATTTTATATGGGATGACAACATAATTAATGCATTGTAGAATTTCTGTGGGAGGTTTAATGATGGTCACTTGATGAATAACTGTGAATGCCAATTCGCTAGACTGGCAAATCAGCTTCCTCTTCCACTCAGCAAGTCACTATTCTGATGATCAAAAGATGGACTGGAAAATTCTTTTGGTCCACTAATCCGAGACACAATGTAGGTTGGGGCCCTCAGTCTTGTGGAGCCTGGGGATAGCTGCCTTCCACTTGTTTGTGCAAACTGATTTGCAGTTGGAAAGTTGTTGAACTTGGCAAAAGTGAAGTAGCAGTTGTGGTGTGGTTGTCCTTGGCCACAATACACTAGAAAGTTTATTGAGGTAGATAGATAATGGCACAAAAGCTTTTCCTGGTCATTGGCATGGACCTTGTGCGGTTAAACTTTCCAGTGGATTGTGTAGTTTAAAAGTTGAATAGTTCTGAGTAGAACAATCCCATGCCAACTTTCCATGGGGCCAACAAATTGTTTTAAAACTTCCCTCCACATAGCAGCCCTGATCTTCTTCGCTGGTCTCCCTCCAAGTGATGACCGTGGAACTGCTAAGTTCCAAAGCCCAAATGATCTCAGGCAAAGCTGATTAAAGTTTGGGCTGCTAAAGCGAGAACAGTGTGCTGCTGAATTGTAGCTGCCACATGGTGGCATCCCCAGGGTGTTTCAAGCAACAGATGAGCAGGGGCGACTTGCTACTGCCTTCCTCTGCAAAGCAACCATAGTCTTCCTTGTTGGTGTCCCATCCAAGAACTGAGTGCGACCAACCTGTTTCACTCCCAAACTCTGACAAGCTCAAGCCAAGATGTGCTGTTTGAAAGTCTCATGTAAACTGTGTGTGATTTTGCTATCAAGTCTCCGTTGACTTATGGTGACTCCAAACAGTTCTCAAGGCAAGAGGCAGTCAGAGGTGGTTTGCCACTGCTTTCTTCCACATCCTGCTCCTGGTGTTCTGTGGAGGTCTCCCATCCAAATTCATGTAAGCTACCCAGTGGTTTGATCTTGAGCAATAGTAAGGTGTGTGCTGTTCATTTTGTATCAGTTTACCTTGAAATGAAAATGAATGTTAAGGATAGAAGGCAGTGCAAACCCAGATGATGAACATCATTTTACATAGAAGAGGCATAAATATTGATGTAATTTTAATTGTAAAATTCCCATTAGTTTTGTTCAGCATTCCAAAATCTAGCGAGCTATTCCTGTTCTGTTACATTGCTTCGGGGTGCCTGGCCAGTTCCTACTCTGGCCTCATCTGACTGGAAGCCACCTGCCAGACCTCAGAGTGCGAATTTTTGAAGCCTCTTGTTTTTTAAAAAACACTGAGATAAAAATTGTTCTGATCATCTTTTGAATGGATTTGTACCCATTGTAGATGGTAGCCAGCCAGCCTGATGTAGTGGACAATGGTGGATTTAGACCAGGGAGTCACCAGAATTTCACTGAGCCATAAATCTCATTGAATGATCATGGGCCAACCACCATCTCTCAAATTAATCTCTCTTGCATGGTTGTTGTAAAGATAAAATGGAAACTCAGTGCAACCTGAGCAGCCAAAAACCCTCCCAACAGGAATGCTGTTGTTGAGCAGCAAACACTGGTTCTTCCTAAACCATTTTGGAGAGGTTGTGGGAGCTTTCAGGAAAGGAACAGAGGAGTGAGGGAGGGAGGGGGAAATAGGATGCTCCCCACATGTTGTTGTGGGTTCCCACTCATATACTGTTTGCTACTCAAAATCTTACTCATCAGAGCAGTACTGCAGGTCTCCAAACCTGTGCTGTTCAGAAGGGAGATTTAAAATCTCTGGTCCACAGTCTACGTGAACACTGTGTCAATTGTGGATACTTCTAGATAATGCCTTCCTGGAAGGCCAAACTCTCTAGTAGTAGTAATGGGAGATTTCAATTATCCTGATATTTGCTGGGAGTCAAACTCTGCCAAGATTATAAGGTCCAACAAATTCCTCAGTTGCCTTGCAGACAATTTGATGGTCCAGAAGGTGGCAGAAGCAACAAGGAGATCAGCTATTTTAGATCTGCTCCTAACAGACTATTTTAGATCTGCTTCTAACAGACAATGATTAATGAGGTGAAAGTGGTAGGATCCTTAGATGGGAGTGACCATGGAGTTTGTTGTACAGTGGAAAGGGTATGCAGTCAGACCCACATTCTAGACTTTAAGAAATCTGATTAAAGTAAATCAAGGAAACTATTGGGTGTGATCCCATGGTTAAGAAGACTAAAAGAGTAGGGAGTACATGATGGATGAGAGTTTCTTAAAAGTGAGATCTTGAAGGCACACTTTCAAACAGTTCTCATGAGGAGGGAAAATGGTCGATTCTAAGGAAACCAGCATGGATGTCTAAAGACCTTCCAGCTCGCCTAAAAGGGACATGTACAAGAAATGGAAAAAAGGAATTCAAAGAGATAAACAGGACATGTAGGGAGAAAGTCAGAGTGCAGACCGAGCGGCTTGCCAGAGACATTAAAAACAATAAAAAGGCTTTTTGACTATGCCCAAAGAAAAAGGAAGAAAAATTATATGAAATGGTCACTGCTTGGATCTCACTGTTTGAACCAATTGCAATAATCTTTGAGAATTCCTGGAGAACAAGAGAAGTCCCAGCCAACTGGAAGAGGGCTAATGTTGTCCCCATCTTCACAAAGGGGAAAAAAGAGGACCCAAACAATTAACCGTCCAGTCAACCTGACATCAATACCAGGAAAGGTTCATCGTTACACATTCAATCTGTAAGCACTTAGAAGAGAATGCCATCATCACTAAAAGTCAACATGAGTTTATCAAAAACAAGTCATGCCAGACTAATTTTATCTCTCTCTTTTTTACTAGAGTAACAAGTTTGGTAGATGAAGGGAATGCTGTGGATGTAGCACACCTTGACTTCTGTAAAGCCTTTGACAAGGTCCCCCATAACATTCCTGCAAGCAAGCTAGTAAAACGTGGCCTAGTCAATGCTACTATTAGGTGGATTTGTAACTGGTTGACTGGCCAAACCCAAAGGGTGCTCACCAATGGCTCATCTTCATCCTGGAAAGAAGTGACTGGTGGGATGCTACAGGGCTCTGCCCTGGGACTAGTGCTGTTTAACATTTCTTTAAATCTTTTTTATCATTTTATCATTTAGGAATACATATTAATTGGCAGACAGTCTGACTTAAAGTGGTTCCAGTATTAACAGATATGATCTGCCACATAAATTATAAACAATGTACTTAACATTTGCGAGTGAAAATTACATAAGAAAAAGTGTTTTAAGATGCTAGTACAAAAATACAATGTGAAAATATAGGTATAAGTTTGTAATTTTATATATATAAAAATTACAAACTCATACCTATATTTTCACATTGTATTTTTGTACTAGAATCTTAAACCACTTTTTGTTATGTAATTATCACTTGCAAATGTTAAGTACACACACACACGTACACAGATAAATAATAGTAATAATGAATAGGTTAATAATAATCTTAGGCTATGCCGATAACAATAAGATTTTATTTTGAGGATCAGAATTGTATAGGTATTGTATTAAAGGATCCCATACTTTATAAAAAGGATCAAGGCAATTTTTTGTTTATTAAAGTTGTCAGTTTGTCTGCTGTTCTGTAATCTTGAACTTTTAACAGCCATTCATCATATGATAGCAATATTTTGGTCACTGACTTGGCTGATGGAATAGAGGGCATGGTAAACAAATTTGCAGATGATACCAAATTAGGAGGGGTACTAATACCCCGCAGGCCAGGGTGTGAGGGTCTGTTACTCCAGTCAGCAAACAAGACTCAGGAAAGTTTCAAGAGCTTTATTGGAACTGTGTCAGGCCCAAGGATCAGGAAGCCAAAGCTACTGCTTTGCTCTCTGAACCCCAGTTAATACCTGAAAGTTGCAACATTGCTCAACCCATAATCCCCCCTCCCTCGCATTCCCAGAACATCAGCATAAGAAGAGATGGTAAAAACAGAGACGTCGTTGTGAGACTGGCGCTTTCCCCCTTCGGGACATTGCAGTTGGGGAAATGGCGCTGTTCACTAGAGACATTTCAGGCTAGAGAAACCTTCCCACCCTCAGGCGATGATCGCGCTTGGGCCAGCTGCGGCCTTGGTGTGGACGTGCGAGATGCCAGGCCGAGTATGGCGCAGGCCTGACACAGGTTCAAAATGACCTGGACAGATCAGAGAGCTGGGCCAAAAGTAACAAAATGAATTTCAACAGAGTTAAATATAAGATACTACACTTAGGCAGAAAAAATGACATGCGCAGATATAAGATGGGTGACACCTGACTTGACAACAGGGATCTGGGAGTCTTAGTAGACCACAAACTGAACTGAAGAGTCAGCAGTGAGATGCAGCCACTAAGAAAGCCAATTCAGTTCTTGGCTGCAACATTAAGAGTATAGTGTCTAGTTTGCAGGATGCAATAGTACCACTCTATTCTGCATTGACCAGACCTCACATGGAATATTGTGTCCAGGTCTGGACATCACAGTTCCAAAAGGATACTGACAAGCTGGAACAGATCCAAAGGAGAGTGACCAAAATGGTGAAAAGTCTGGAATCATTGCCCTAAGGGGCGGGACTTAGGGAGCTGGATATGTTTAGTCTGGAGAAGAGACTTAAGGGGTGACATGATAGTCATGTTTAAACATTTGAAGGGATGTCATGTTGAAGATGGAGCAAGCTTGTTTTCTGGGACAAGGAGTCATGGATTCAAGGTGCAGGAAAAGAGATTCCATCTAAACATTAGGAAGAATTTCCTAATTGTAAGGGCTATTTGACAGTGGAACATGCTGCCTCAGCGGGTGGTAGAGTCTCCTTCTTTGGAGGTTTTTAAACAGAGGCTGGATGGCCAACTGTCAGGAGTGTTTTAATTGTGTTTTCCTGCATTGGACTTGATGGTCCTTGTGGTCTCTTCCAACTCTATGATTCTATGATACTACTTCTGCCTCTGCAGCTGTGTAACTCGGCACCCCTTACCTCTTAAGGTATTCTGTCAGTACCTTTCTGACATCTCAGGCAAACCCTTCTGTCCCAAGTCCACTTGTCTTTACATTCTCAATTGTGGTAACCTCCTCAGAAAGGTACTGGTTTTTGTCTGCCTTAAGTGAAGCCAGTCTAGGAGTCCATTTCTTGGTTTTGGAAGCTGACCCCAGTGCAGAGTGAGTCATTTGCTACTGTCACATAATCTGTAATGTAGGGCTTCAGTGGTATAACCCAAAACACTTGATGAATCATGCTTTCTTGGTAGAGAAACAAAAATCGGAGAATATTCAGTTAACAATTGTGTTACTAATAACAATCTTCCTTAGTTTTGTTCAGTTACTTCTCTAGCCATGTGTTTACATGGGAGGTTTTTCCAGCCGTTAAATCG
Organism: Sphaerodactylus townsendi; assembly: GCF_021028975.2. Classification (NCBI taxonomy): domain Eukaryota; kingdom Metazoa; phylum Chordata; class Lepidosauria; order Squamata; family Sphaerodactylidae; genus Sphaerodactylus; species Sphaerodactylus townsendi. Next base: position 807,313 of record NC_059433.1, on the reverse strand, counting down.
TTTTCTGTTAAAAATTGCTTCAGGCAGAATTCTAGCCTAGAAGGGGTCTTGATTGAAGAACATGGTCTCTCTCTGTTTCTCTGAAAGGTCTCCTTATTTAAAATGGTATGTGAATTAAAGGAAATAGCACAAGAAAGTGCTTTATTCAGTGCTATTGTACTAAGCTGGCTTTCATTGTAAGAGTGTGTATTTTCATTTCTTTGCCAGTATAGTCTGGTACAGTGAAGTGTCTGGGTGAAATATGCTTCTAAGCACAGCTATCTGTTCACCTGTTTGGGCACTACAAATGTGTCTATAAAAGCACAGAAGGCAGCAGTAGTGGCTGCTTAGGGAAAATGGTAATACTTTACTGTTCCTGGTAAGTTTTGAGGAAAATTGTGTTTCACGGGCTAGTCTCTCACTTGCCAAAGACCAAAAAAGTTGTGCTATAAAATCAGCAGGCCTGCTCAGAAAGGCTTCCTTTGCTATTTTTGACCTGATTTTAAGAAACTGCTATGCTGTATTATTACATAAAGTTTTTGGTTAAGAGCCTTTGGGAGAAACAGTCAGTTCCCTTGAAAATGTGGAAAAGGTATTTAAAGCGCTGCTGCTGCTGCTGCGTCACCTTATAGCTGGACAAGACTGAAGGAGCAGCAGCCGCATTGTAGTTCCCTCTCATTGCTGCCAAGGGAGGGGGATGCAGCCATGACAGAAGCTGGCAAGGAGGAAGAGGAGGAGAAGAAGAAGAGAACAGTGAAAAGGACAAGGTGGCCACTGGGAAGAGCTGGCCGGCAGCCCAATTTGAGAGGCTTCCTGACCCACAGGTGGGGAAACATTTCCCCCCTGAAAATACTGTGCATGTAGCCCTGGCCTCATCGGAGCTTGGAAGGTAAGCAGGGGTGACCACAGTTAGGACTTGGGTAGGAGGCTGCCAAGAAAGACGGGGCTACTGTGTAGACCAGGGTGGATAAAAATCAAGGATTGTTTAAAAAATTTTAAAAATAAAATTGAATTTTTTAAAAATTTGATTGTTTTGATTTTAAATTGGATTAAAAAAACTTTGAGGAAAAAAAATCTAAAGATCATTTTCTATTTAAGATGCATTATAGTCCAAAGGATTCGTTTTTCATTATGTAGCATGAGGCTATATATTCATGCAATGTTTAATTTTTTTGGTAAATTAATTCCATTAATCCAGTCACAGTGTCATGGTCTTCCAGGAATTTCTGTTAGACTATTTTGGGCATTTTTTCCTCTCTGGAAGCTATTGTCACAGATGCTTGGTTTTGCAGTTCTCAAAACTGTGAATTTGTGTCTGTAGCAATAACATGACTCTTCACAGAAAATATATTACAAAATAAACAGAGTTGAGAAAAAGACCACGATCCCATTGTCCATTTGCAAAGCTGTGTACCCAGAATCAACTCTTAACCCATAGGTGCTTAGTTTCAAGAAATTCAATGAATCGAAGATTGTTTGGAGTGCAGTGCATCTGCACAAGGAGCTAAGTGTGAGGAGGGCGGGGCAAGCAGTAAAATGAAAGTGAATCCTTTTGAGCAGAATGCTCCACATGTTTTGGGATCTTTGTGTGTATAGCCTGAGGTTTATCATTTTATTGTCTCCCTGGAAGAGAAAGCCGCCTGTAGTGGTAGCAAGCTGTAAAAGTGTGTTGAAACAGCATGATTTAAATGTAAACTTACTGACTAGTGATTTAAATATTGATTTAAGTAACAGTTATATAAATAAGAATTTGATGCAGACACAGAAAACTGTGAACCACCTCTGCTTGCCTTGAAAACCCCATGGTTGCTATGAGTTGGTTACAACTTGACAAAAAACATTACTACAACTATTACCCCCATGGAGAAGCCTTCACGCCTCCCAGTCTTAGCAGAAACTTTTTCTTTGGCTAGAACCAAAGGGATTGTATCGTAATGCTACATGACAGGCATTTTTCTGCATGTCACTTTAACATGCCATTCGAATAGTGACCACTGCAAACAGAAAGAGTCAACTCCACAGAGATGCAAGGCTAGAACAACACCCCCCCCCCCCACATTTAATTTGGCCCTGGGAGTTTAGAACTCTGTATTTGTGTGTGCACGAAAGAGAAGAGACTGCTTGTGGAGTAATTCTTGTCAAGTAATTCTTGGTCTGAGACACTTGTCTTTGATTTCTTTTCCGGAGTTTTCTAAAACTCAGGACTGTCTGGAGGGGTGCTCAGCATACCCAAGTTTACTTGAAAGAAAGATAACCCTGAATGTGAGATGACTGCCCAAAGAAAAGTTATACTCAACATTTTTTAAAATTAATGAACGTAACTGTAGTGTCTATGCAAATTTAAGACATCCTCTCTCTTTCTTGCCAGTGCGCAGGGGGAAAATGCCTGTCCTTCCTTTCAGGTAAATGGAATAGCACACCTGAATGTTAAGTCACGTCTCTGGTAAAGGATTTTACCTTTCAGTGCATTCATGTAGATTCCTGTGATGATACAGAGGTTGAAAGCAAGATGAGAATATTCATCCATAAGTACCATGTTAACTGCACCATAGATTGTATTTCCTCTCTGATGTTACTTTCTGTTTGAATGAGAGTATTCAGTTTTTTATCGTTAAGTGACCTCAATGCAGAGTACTATAAAGTATTCACATTGTCTTGAGACAAGTACAGATGTTCTTAGTGAGCATATTTTAAAGGCACAGAGAATAAGGCATATGCTCAAAAATACAGTAAAAAGGAGAACTCTTGCACTGTATGCGCCAAACTTTTTCTTATGAAATTCACTGACCTGCTGATGTTTTGTGTGTGTTCATATTAATAGCACAAATTTGAACTCTGTACCTGTCTGGAGGTCTTCACAGACAAGACCTTTCACGCTTGCTTGCTCTGCAGACCTTTGTGGCAGATGAAGTCTCGTTGCATCTGTTCCATTTTATCCCCACTGAACCTTCCCTCCTGTTTGGCACTGATAGCTGGGAAGCAAGCACTTGACTCTCCTCCTAAGTGGCAGCTCTGTGATGGCAGAGGATGATGAGGTCATAATTGAGGCTGTGTTGTCATGACTGGACTGCCAGGCTTGGACAAGGGAGAGCTGCATCTGAATCCTTTCTCAGCCAGTTGCACGCTGGGAGCCCCGTTGTCAGGATGCCTGTGGGGTGCCCCGGGGCTGCTTGGGGGGAAGGGGTTTCAGCTGAATATTGTGTAGTGTGTTTCTGCTCAATTTCTCCAGCAGGTGTTGGCCAAGGCCGACTCTGACGGACTTGCATTTTTATCTCACTGTCTTCATATTTCTGCTTTGGTTCACATTGGGGGGGGGGTGCACCCTCACTGTTCTGGCTTTTCCACGCTATTCTCAAGTTGCTGAATAAACTACTGTTCTTTACAAAGTGTGGTTTCCATCATTGGGAATCTGACACCCGTGCACCTCAGATGAAATGTTCTGTGCTGCCCTGACTTCCTTGGGTGAGAACAGTGAGACACCAATGGGATGCCCAACTTTTCCCCATGCGTGTTACCACATTTACTCCAATATTTTTGTCCCTTCCCAGCTATGCATTAAAAAAAGGGGGGGGTGTCATCTTACATCTGTATGCAAGTTGCATTTATGTCCAATAACACTTTGTGTGTATATAATATTTTGAAGTGGGTCATCTTGATGTTAAGGATCAGCTTCCTTTTGAGTAAATACAGTACTAATCTGACATTTGAGGGTAAAGAAGAAATGGGAAGGCCATTCTGAGAGGTGTGCAGGGCAGTAGCTGTGTTTCCCTTCTTGCTTTCTTTCTGCTCCTGTGTGGCATTGTTGATAGCGCTGTATAAATAATGCGTGCTGAGCAGCCACATGGGCAGAAAAAACTAACAAACAAAAAAGGCCCACCATCTGCCTCATGTGATGGCATAACCAGAATTGGATTAACTCTAAAGGAGCTTCAGTAAATGGGAGTCTGAATTCTGGGTAACTCCACAAGTTTATAACTTGAAACTGCTCTGAGAAGATTGAATTACATTCATAAAATAGGGGCAGTTATCCTTTCTGTGAGGTACCTCTGGTTTTAACCAAAAAGAAAGCAACACTATACCCAAGCACAAATGGAACTGTGAAAAAATAAGTGGTGCCAGATGAGCTTTGTACTTTGAGTTGAGGTTCACATGTGTTGATGAAGAATCGCTTGAGTAAATTAAGCAAAAGGCATTTATTTATTCTACGAGTTTTAACCATTTCAGGCTTATCCAACAAAATGTACAATATGTACTAGAACTCTGACATCAGTCAGAGAACTGTAACCTAGACATACAAAGAATTTCTCATAAAATTTCAGAAGGGTACCCATATTCATCTGTTTCAGCAGCCAGGTAGGAGTTCTGAGGTGCTTTAAAGATTATGTTTTATTCCAATATAAAGTTCTGTGGGCTAGAGCTTTCTTCCCCCCACCCCTCATCTTTGCCTACTTTAGGATTATTTTATGCACAACATTTTCTGCTTAAAATCTGCATTCATTGAAAGTGCATGCAAAATCATGAAGAATTAATTGATGCCCATTTTGTTTCATGGAGAAATAGTGGAAATCTGCAATTTGCTAGGGCTTCTTCATTTGTGTGAAAGTGTCCACAAAATATATATTGTACATAGATTATTTTTCCTACATGGAAATTTTATTAATGCACAAAGAATATCATTATGTAAAGTGGTCCCCAATCAAGTCTAAAATTGTGGTCTTTTCCAATGTTTTTAGACCTTCAAGATGGTCTCTCCAAGGTGCTGACATCGAGCAAGTTAAATTGTTCAAATACCTTGGGATAATATTCCATCATAAGTCAACCTGGACCACACACAGAGATAACACCCTTAAAGCCTGCAAAAATTTATCCGCTGCAGTACTGAAGTTTTTTAACATCAATGGTGGTAGATTCATACCAGCAGCCGTTCGAAAGGTGTTTAAGCTAAGGTGGCCAAGCACCTTTTGTATCGGTATCCCCCATCTGGATCCAAGCATGGCATAGAAATTGGAAAGCTTATCAATCCAATTTCCTTCTATAAGATCTTTGGCACCCCTTACGCATTTGTATGTCACCTATAGATTATTTCTTTGTTTTGGAATCAAGACAGCCTTATTTATTAGAAACAAAAGAGGCATGGAGTTTGTAACTTTTAAGTTTTGGCTCGTCTTTGTTTTGCACTGAGCCCTAACAGTTTGTCCCAGTTAGAAATGAGAGAGCTTCGAAAGCTTTCGAAATAGGTGGCTACTATATTGAAAAAAAGATCTTTTCCTTGGAGGCTTCTCTTAGGGAGGCCCTACAAATGCTCACCGCTCCGGAGAATTTACCATGCTCGGCTTAAAGTCTAAGATTATTTGATCAAGAGTACCAGCAATTTCTCCTGGAGCAAAGCACCAAAGCTCTTGCTCTCCAATAGTCTTTGGGATTATCCCTCAGAAAGCTAGGCCCTGCTATATATCTGCAACAACTTATTAATTACAATAGCAGATGGGTCATGACCAGAGCAAGGTGTAACTCTTTTCCATCAGCACATCTTCAAGGTCGATTCTCTGGTATTCCACAAGATGAGCGTCGCTGACAATTCTGTCCTGATACAACTGTAACACTTTCTCATATTCTGCTCCATTGTTCAAAGTACAACAACATCAGAACCAATTTGAGAACTGTGTTACCAACAGGATTTATGCTCCTCTCTGATAAAACAAAAATGGCTAAGCTTCTAAATAGCTCTAGTGTGGAAATATCTGAAGCTGTTGCTATGTCTTTGCTTGGTGTACTGCAAGTTGAGCAATAATGATCTTTTTATTGTATTTGAAATTCTTGGCACTGGTTTTATGCCTAATAAAGGTTTTTGGATTTGGATTTGGATGTAAAGTGGTCCTCTGAGAACACAGGAAGATGTTTGACCTGGCAGAAATTGCCTCCTGCTGACTCTCTCTGTAGGATCAGGCGGTCTTCTCTTACCGAATGAAGAATTCCTTTGAAAGTGAGGGACATCAGAACTCCCTCGTGGGGTGAACTCTGATCACATTTACATGTGTCTAATATATTGCTGAGGTATAGAGAAGTTACATCCAAACCTGTCTTGGTTGTCTGTTCAGATAGCAGACAAAAATCCAGATACATTTCAAATGGCGGAAAAATGGGATTCATTAATGATGAACAAAAACACCTAATGTACAGATTGTAAATTTGCTTGCAAAATCTACTGAAAAGATAACAATTCCTTTACTGTTAATCTTTGGAATCAATTTATTTTTCTCTTGCTAGTGTGTCACTTTTCTGTGAAGTAAGTCTGACTTCATTGCAATTTAATTCCTCAAGGGACGCACATACATTCCCCTACACCCCTTCTTCAGAACTGTTGTCTTATTTTGAAGTTGGTTTGATTTATTTTATTTATTTATTATTAATTTTATATACTGCCCTACCCCCAAAGGGCTCTGCACGGTGTACAACATAATGTATGAAAGTGAAACAAATAGGACACACAAACAAATACAAATTATAAAATAAACAATATAGACTCCAATGACCAAAATATTAAAACCCATTAAAAGCAACATTCAGTACAAAAATATCAGCGTCCAGCATTTAAAACTCACAAAACTTTCCTAGAAAAAGAGGGGGAACGGTGGGTCCCATTTATGTTAGGGGACCTAAGATGTAAGGGAGACCAAACAGAAAGGGGGGCACAATCAGCGGCCGGCCCCCCCAAAGGCCCAGTGGAACAACTCAGTCTTACAGGCCCTGCAGAACTCATCCAAGATCCTGCAGGGCCCAGACAGATGGCGGAAGAGTGTTCCACCAGGCAGGGGCCAGGGCTGCAAAGGCCCTGGCCCGGGTAGAGGCCAGCCGTATCATCGAGTGGCCGGGAACCACCAGTAAATTGGCCTCAGCCGAATGCAGAGGTCGTGTAGGGACATATCACCTTTTTTGCTATATACTTTTTTGAAAGACTTAAAAGGATTTCTCCAGGAAGCGTGGAAGTGATTTTGTGATTGACAGAAGAGTCAGTGAGCTAGTTCTGTGCAGATTCCTTCTGCTTCAAACAAGAAGTAGGGTTCCTCATATAAGGAAAAAGATTACACATCTGCACAAAAACAGTGTGCATTTCCATAGCAGAGTTACCACTGAAATTAAAATGCCGTTTAATATTTTTGTTGTTAACTCTCTTAAATAAAGCTGTTCTCTAACTTCTAATATTTAGCATGCGTTAATCTTTGTTTCACGAACTTAGCACGTTTCCAGAAGCTTCAGCAGCAGCAGCATCCAGCGAGTGTTTGAAAATAATACACCGTCCTCCAGGGATCATAAGGCATTCCTCTAGTGGAAACCTTATTGTCTTCTGTGCACTGCTAAATTCACCAAGAAAATCAAATAATTTCATGAGTTCCAGACCTGTTTTAATCACGTGTAATTCAATTTACTTGTTTTCAGGTTTCATTCAAGAACTTATTTATTGAATGGAACGTGCAGATGTCATGTTGACAAGCTACATTCCCTGGTTATTGTTGGAAGCTGTCCTGAGCCCAGCTTGACTGTGGGAGGGCAGAGTATAAATGAAATGAAATGAAAGCGGGAGGGAGGGAGGAGGGAACTTCTCCCTCCCTCTCTGCTTCTGGATGTGAGACAGTTCATATAGTCAGCAGAGTCAAATGTATTCCCTTGAGCCCCAAGGTCCAGGTTCAAAGTGTAAAGTAATGCTTGTAAACTCAAAATATAAATCCAATTTATTGAACTACAAAAAAAGGCAATTGTGAAAACATTCCCAAAGACATCCGCATTGGTTCACTAGCCACTGGCCTGATTCAGAGTCCTCTTCACAGCCCCTTTTCAGACAGCAGGGTGGGTTCTTCTGCAGAGTCCCTCCCAAACATCTTGCCAGCACAGGACGGGTCTCCCGGCTTGGTAGCTGCCCTTGGACCAGTTCCCATTTCTCCTGGCAAGACCACGTGGGGCAGCTCTGCACTAGGGTGCTTCCGTGCAACTCTTCAGGAGTCTGGCTATGGCGAGTTCCCTTCTGATCTGAAGAAGGGTTGCTCAGCTCCTGATTGGGCCAGATGAGGAGCGAGGAGAGGTTTGCCCCAGCCGGCTCGCAGGATAGATAAGCCCTCTCAAGGCAGTCACCCCACCTCACGGTGGGCTTGCCGGTCCTGGGACCAGCAGAGGCAGCCACACCCCCACAAGGCCAGCCGGACCAAGTCACACTTCTGTCATGCCCGGCCCTTGTGAATGCAACCCCCCTGCTGCAATTCTTTTTGCCACATCCAGGCTGAGCTAGAACAGATCTTGACCCGGGGGCATCCCTTGGCTTTGGGTCACGCCTGCTCAGTTTGATCTTCCTGCTGTCTTTAGTCACACAGATCCTCTGATTTCAGCCGGTCAAAGAAAACTGGGTTTGTTCATTGTGTGGCTTGGAAGAGAAAAACAGGCTATCTGTTCAGTGCCTGAGAGAAATTATCTTTGTGGCTTTAATGGCTAACTCCCAAAGCTGGCATTTCCTCTTTTTTTCTCCAAGTGTGCACCAGAAATAATGTGATTTAGGGGCATTCTTTCTTTAAAAAATATGTTAGAATCACATTGTGCCATGTGAGGCTCCCCCCCCCCCTCCAAATTTCCCACTAAGAATAAACAAGTCAAGGGGTGCTGTTGACTGTGCTGGATCGTATAACTCCTGCAGCTGTGCTTTTCCTCCTTCAGAGTTTTCTGTTTCTAATATTTTATGCGTCAAATAACAAAAAGTTAGGACAGATGGCAATAAGTTCTGCTGGCAAGAGAGCTTAGGGCAGTTTTTATTTTGGGTTGTTTAGGAAAAATGCTTGGGTGATTCAGGACTTGGTCACATATGAACGTTGTTATTAGAGAAGAAACTCAGTTTTTCACAAATATTTTCTGTCATGCCAAAGATACAGCCACTTTTGGCCATCTTTTGCCAACACACTTTATTTTCCCCACTGTTGCCCTCACACTCTGTTGCTCCCCCCCCCCCCGCCCCATGGCATCATGTCGCCAAAGCTGAGTTGACTTGTGATGTCACCCTGTTCACTATGTGATCCCTGAATGGGTGGGGCCACCCATGTGACCACTCAAGAAAGAGCAAGAAATAGCAATATCCGATGACAATGTGGCTTTCAAGCATTAGCAGCCAGGGGGCCAGTAGCATTACATTTTAGAGCCAGTGTGATGAAGGCCCCTTCCACACAGCAAATGTATAATGGGTTGCGGTCGGGATAAAGGAACCTGTTTTCGCATTCACATGCATCTGTGCAGGCAGTGATTGGAGCCCACGGAAACAGTCTGGGTTGCTATCACGCCTTCGCATCTGTTTTTTAAAATTACTTCCCACCCATGCGTAACTACGTGGGCATGAACAAATGAACCCCCACAGCCATGCTGATGTCCCACTACGATCATCTGCACCTGTGTAGCTACGCAGGTGCAAGCTGCAAAATAAAAAAAGGAAACGGGGCAAATAAAGCGCCTCCTGCCTGGCCATTCGCTCAGAATGAAAAGAATTGCTTGTTTAGCAATTAAAAAAAAACCAAACAGGTTTTTTAGCATTCTACACCTGTGTTTATTGGCCCGTTTGGAAGGGGCCAATGTGATTAGAGGCTAGGAGCAGGGAGACCTGAGTTCAGATTCCCCACTCAACTAGTGTGGGGGTTGGACTAAAATCATGGGGGTCACAGGTTCAAATCCCCCTCTCGTGCCACAGAAGCTCCCTGGGTGACCTTGGGCTAGTCACAGACCATCAGTCTAACCTACCGCACAGGGGCATTGTTATAAATGGCAAAAGGTCAAGGTAGTCTAGGTCATTACTGACCCATGGGGTGACATCACATCACGTTTACTAGACAGACTATGTTTTGCCATTGCCTTCCCCAGTTGACTACACTTTACCCCAGCGAGCTGAGTACTCATGTTAATGACCTTAGAAGGATGGAAGGCCTTCAGCCGTCTTCCTGAAACTGGCTTCCATCAGGATCGAACTCAAGTTGTGAGCAAAGCTTTGACAGCTGTACTGCCCCTCCCCACTCCACACAATGGGGCTCTTTAGGATACACTGGAGAAGCAGAGAAATGGTGTAACCTGCTTTGAGTCCCCATTAGGGAGTAACGCAGGGTATCAATTAAACAAATAAATTACATAAATATAAGCAAAGGTATCTGGGTGATGTTGCGCCAGTTGCTTAATTTATCTTACAGGATAATTGTGAGAATTAAAATGGAGGGCAGGAAAACCATGTATTCCTCTTTGAACTCTAATGGAATGTACTCATAGGATAGAAGAAAATAAATATTTGCATGATAAAATGGTTGGAGAAAAATTTAATTCCATCAAAATATTTCCTTCAGTGTGGCTGTAATTTGGCAATTAAGTAGAAGTGCTCATTGCCAAAGATAGTATAGTTCATTTGCTTCTGTGTAACACCAATTAAAGAAACTGGGGTGAAGCCAGAATGTTAACTCAGGATGTTAATTCAAATGTGTAATGCCTTACAATTTTTTTCCGTGCTTTAAGAAGGATCTTGACAGAACGTCTAGTTTTAGCAATCCAAATTTATATTCAGCAGTTGCTGGGGCAGAGTTCAAACAGTTTTATTAAATAGTATAGTGGTGGTAAATGTTTTGCCATCGAGCATAATATAAACATATTCTCTTTGCAATTCCCAAAATTACATAGTAGGGAAGTCCTGATGTACTCTGGCCGGAATAAAGAAATGAGCCACTTCTAAATCAGTGTGGCCATTTTGAAGCCAGTGTGAAAATCACCTTGTTGTGCTTGTGAGGCTGTTATTGGGAGGTGGGGGAAATGATTCACACAAGACTAAAATGCAATCATGTGGGTTGCAGAAGTGATAAAGATTATTAGACTATAAGAAGTAGATAAGCCAAAGGATTTGTGATTCTAATAAATGAGGAGGTCACTATTTAGCCAAGCAAGTGAGACTTGGCCTTGGAAAGGTTGTTACAGTGGGCAGAATCCTCTCATTCTGGCCATGGGGTGCAGAGCGTTCACATGTTCCACTCCATTCCTGCAGTCTCTTCTGAATCTAGGGCCACGGGACCCACACTGAAGAACTGCTGCACTGCTTGGTCGGACTGGAGTGAGGTGGGGCAAGAGGGTGAAATCACTCCCCTACCTCTTCCATAAGTGCAGTTCTGCTGCTGGAAAAGGTAAATTTTCCCCTTTTCACTCATGCCCACTGACCTCCCCCTCCCCCAAAGCTCTTGGTTGACCCTCTGGAACTCTTGATTGTATCATGTGGGGGAAGGGGCTTCAGGAAAGAGAGGAATGCAGGAGAACTTTCAATCAAGAATGTTTGGGGATATGCTGTAACTTCCCTGCCTGTTACATATTTGTATAAGCAAATAATACAGTAATTAAATTTTTTTATCCCACTAGGACATTCTGACACTCATTCAAGGCCTGGGTGGCCCAGGGTAACCTGACCTTGTCAGACTTCAGAAGCTTCACAGGGTCAGCACTGGTTAGTATTTGGATGGAAGACTTGAATACCACAGTTGCTGTGCAGAGGCAGGCCATGGAAAACCACCTTGGCCAGTAGTCTCTTGCATTGAAACCCTAGATGCTTTAAAAACACAAAATGGCTGCAATTTGATGGCATTTTCCTCCACTCTTTCATGTTTGATTCTCTGGGTATGTTCGGGCTGAAAAGTTGGCAGCCAAAGTAGCAGGTAAAGAATGGATCTGAGGAAAATGGGAACTTAGAAGAAGCACATCTCTGTGGCCAGCAAAACTGACCAGTATGGCCAGTGTCTCATAGAACAGGTTACGCTGTGAAGAGGCCAGAAGGAGAACATGGTGAACTAAAAAGATAAGTATCCAATCTTAAATTATTCACCCCTGAAGGAAGAATACCTCAGATCTTGACTTGGCATGAAATTTGTTTTTACACCTGGTGACTTCTACCTTCTGTGTCTTCTGCTTCAGCTTTGTGCAGTAACTGTTGGTACCTGATGCCTGCAGGTATCTTGAATTAAGTTACCAGCAGCCATGAGGTACCAACACAGGACTGCATATGCACAGGCCAGCCATTCAGATCAAACTTCAAAAGCTTCTAGAAATCTCAGGTCTGAAAGGAGTGTTCACCCCTCCTTCTTGCACCAGGGTCAGCAACTTTCCTCCCAAGTGGGCACATGATAGAGAGGGAGGAGAATGCTGTTCCCTCAGTTCACTGCCATGGACAACATACATATCTTTAGCTCTTCCGTTACCTGAGCTTCTTCAAGTATTTGCACTTCTTCATCAGGACTTAGGTATTTTCTTTGCTCAGAAAGGAGTCTTTCCCCCATCGTGCCATGATGGCAATATATAAAAATGCCAACAATGTAGGACAAGATGGCTGAGAATTATGAGCATTCTGATTGTCTTGGTTGTCTTGGAGAAGGTCACAGTATGTTGACTTGCCGAGCTTGGAGCTTTTTTATACCGGAGACTTGAGGATTCCCTTTGGAAGACGTGGTTGGGAGTGTCTGAAAAATCCAAAAAAGTCTGTTTCCTGTCAGTATCTTCAGTCCCACCAGTTCCAGTGAGGCCAGTTTCTGGCCCTGCAGCTTCAGGACAGAGAGCTTCATTGGAGCCTTTCAGGAAGAAAGCTTTCTGAACAAAAGTCAAAATGTTCAGCTGCAGAAAGGACCATTCTGGCTTCCCTGAAAGGGTCTTCTCTTGCTGCCCTGAGCCGCTGTCCTTCATTTCAGTGGTCTTGACATTGGCGTAGCAAAGTAACTTCTCCTGGCAGACCCTTACCTCACTTTCCAGGTCTTTGCTCTCTTTCTTCATCTCCTCAACGTTCCTCTCAATGCCTGTCTACTTCCGACTTGGTGTTTCTGTTTATTTTGGCACTGATCAGTCTTGCCTTGACACCGATTCTCCTTGATGCCAATTCTCCTCGATGCGATCTGATTCTCCTCGATGCCAAGCGTCGAATATGACCGGGCATCAGGAGTCCCCTGCTCGATGCCAGAGCCCAGAGGATAGGCAGCACAAGTCTGCAACAGAGCGTAATCAGGGGAGATGGGTTTTACTTGTTAGACAAGGATCCCTGCAGTTCAATGAGATACTGACCGGCAGCTCAAGGATCTGCACAGGCCTGATTGGGACTCCTGGCAGCCTCACTGGGGCTCACAGGCTCAATGGGCACGCTGCTCCCATATGCTTCCTCCACTATGGGCACATTGTGTCCATGGCCAACCCTACCTGCTCGTCCATCCTCCACCACTTTCAAAGTGAAAGTCTTCGGTACAACCTTCAGCAACCATGAAGAAGGTGCACACTGCCCATCAGAAGGTCCTTTGTTGGCCTCTTATAAACCGGTCATGAAGAGTTCCTTGAATGCCAAAGGGCATCATTTTAGTTTATGGGACTCAGACGGGTATTAAGCCAGACTGCTATTCAGTTCCAGAATTTCTTGTCCCTAAAGGATGTTGATTTTTCCAATGCTTCCATTGCTTCCATTAAAGTACATCTTCCATTAAAGTAGATATCAGCATAGACTCTGCTTCGTTGTTTTTGGAGCCACACTGCAAAAGCTCCTGAAGGGCTTGAACCACCTGTGTCCACCAGTGAGGGCCCCTGTGGCTCAGTGGAGCTTGTTCCTAGTTCTTTCCCAATTGATGTTATAATATGTTTGAGTCTTTGGCCTCTTGTGACTTATCTTACCTATCTTACAAGTTTGCCTTCCTTGTGGCCATCACCTGTGAATGGTCAGTCCCCATGTATGCCTGCACAGAAGACTACTAGATCAGAGGTCGGCAATCTGTGGCTCTCCAGATGTTTATGGCCGTGCTGGCAGGGGCTGATGGGAATTGTAGTCCATTGCAGACCCCTGGAGTAGATAAACAACAGTTGCAAATAAGTGCAGCACTGTTTTCCCTCTCTTCCATTGGTTCGGTCTTTTGGCTTGGGGTGGGGGGTTGGTTCTGTCTGGCAGTGGGACCTGTCTTCTACTTTATTCTTCAGATGATGGTGTAAAAAGTTGTTGTAGGCTAATTAGCTTAGAACTTGGCCTTGTGCAAAATATCTCAGACTGTGCAGAGACATGGTAGAGCAGAGAAACAAACCAAGAATCTTTTCTTTGAGAAACATAAAACCCAGCACATATCAGAGGTCTGGCCATAGTTCTTTCTGTTCACTTTGCAGCAATCTGCAAAATAAGCCAATAAGTTAACAGAAAAAAATGTGACTTTCCCCAAAGTTGAAACGGCAGGTGCCTCCTTAAAGAAAGTCCATCTGGAAATAGTAATTTGGAGACTAAAGATAGAAGAGCAACTGGTTAGGGTGGTTAGGTGGAGTTGTTTGGATTTTTCCTTTGCCCTGAGGCAAAAAGGGAAATACCGCCCAGTGCTTGGAAAGGCCTTAATTCCAGTGGCTTTTTGACAGGTCGATGGAACAGCCAAGGCCTCTGGAAGAGTGGCCTGGGCTAGCAGAAAAACCAACACAGAAAGGGCGGAAAATATCAACCCGGAAAAACTAGGTAACCAAGAAGGTTGACAAAAAGCCTAATAGCAAAATGAACATTTTAATTGAATGTTTAATTATTATTTCTGTTGTATTAAAGTGCAGTTAATTTATCACACCCTTAAGAATTCATTCCATTATTAGTCTTTTTGTCAACTTTCTTGGTTATCCAAGTGTGTTATGCTGTTAAAATAAAATGGGTAGCTGCATTGGTACTGTAAGAAAAATGCAGCCATCTTCAGACGGAGCAGAGGGAGGAGAAATTCAAGGAAGTCAAGCCATTCTGAGTACATTAAAGGAAACCAGAGTTTCTGAGGCACAACTAATAGCAACTTTTCCTTTTGTAACTTAATGCATTTTTTCTTGTGAGAACTGCATTTCTGTCAAGCTGTATGCATGCATGCATGCATGCATACATACATACATACATACATACATACCCTGTCCCTCTGCCGCCTCAGCAGGCACCTAAAGTGGTCTTCTCCTCCAGCCTGTCCTTGCAGCAACCTTTTTGTGCGTTAGGCTCAGAGTGGCGGATTTGCCCAAGATCATGGCAGAGTGAGGATTTGACGGCTAAGATTGAAAATAAGGCCAAGGCTGATGGTTCAAATAAAGTACAAAATATATATTATTACTCATCTAAAAATCCCCACGTGTTTCTCCACCAGGCTTCCTCAGAGGAATCTCTGTTAGCCTTCCAGTTCAACAAACTGTTAGTCTTCCAATTCAACAAACTGATTTTGTACTGTTGAAGACTTTCACAGCCGGAATCACTGGTACTGATTTTGTACTGTTGTTGAAGGAACACTGGAAGACAGTTTGCTCTGAAGAAGCCGGTTGGCAAAATGTGTAGGGAATTTTTAGCTGAGTAATAGTCTATTTTTTACTTGCACCTTGAGTCTTGATTTTATTTTTTATCTCAACCGGGGATTTGAATGGATTCTCCTGGATTCAGGTCCCACACTATAACCACTGCACTATGGTGTTAGTAGTACCTAGTTAGGCTTCTGTTGACCCTACAGATTTTAGCATTAACCTCCCAACTGTGCTGTGTAAAGATCACTACACTACATTTTTTGTCACTTTTGCTCTCCCACAAGGGACTGCTAGTGTGTTCAGTGTAGTTCTGGAGGCAAAATCTGCCTCTCTGCTGGTTCCTGTGTTTTCAAGGGAAGATTTGGCATCACTTTGAGCCCAGGGAGCTGGTTCAGTCTGCAAGCAAAAAGGCTTTTCCATCAGCATCATTCCCCACCCCTTATATTTTCTGGATAACTGGAAAGGTTGTTCTGCAACTTCTGGCATTTTACATCATCTAATAAACAGTTTTACCTGGTTGCTGGTTTCTAAACTATGAAATGTTCAAAAGCAGGTTCTCCTAATTCTTTTATTTATTTATTCGACACATTTATGCCTGCCTTTCTGCCCTCATCATGGCCAACAGTGAGCTGAAATCAAGGCAATGAGCTTTCTTTGAGTCAAATTCCATGGCCAAGTTCCCCTCTCCTCCCGTTTTTGGCTCAGTCGTACCAGGTGATGGCAATTGGTGAGAGCTGTGCCCCCCCCCCCCCGCGCGCACACACACTGTCCCCACCTCAAGGCCAATTTGCAAGTTCCTAACCACCCTGCTAATGAATGCACTGATTTCAGCTATAAGGCGGGGGGGGGGGGGGGAGGGGAGTTGCAGTCATCTTCCAAAAGGGTCTCTTGGAACCATATCCTGGTTGACTGAAGAAGATCAGAAAACCAATGGCCAAAGTGTCCGATAAATGTAGACTCCACTTTCACCTGCAATGTTTGCCTCTGCTGTGTTCCTACTTGAGTACCTTTGGTGGAACAGTTCACTTTTGGCCAATGGAACAGCCCCTGCTTGCATTTGGCAGTGCCGGTTCCCCCTCCTTCTCTGTCCCCCTCCTTTTTTGCTAAGTTCTTTGCCAGCCTCCTGTTTGTAGGCTTGATGTGCAGCTGTTCCCAATTAGTTCCCTGGGTGAGGCCAGCAGAGGGGATGGACCACTTCAGTTGACTGTCAGCAGGCTTGGACATAGGCATGGATTGAATGGCATGTTAATAATTAAAATGTTAGTATGTTCCCATCTGGTGGGTGTGAAGCTTCTGCTGCAGGAGGAGTAGCCAAACGCAGGAGGGATTAATTTAAAGAGGCTCATATGTGCCTGAGTGCCGTTCTTGACTGGGGATCATGGGGTGGTCTTACTAGATTATTAACAAATGTAGCGGAATATTTTTTTTCCCCCTTTAGGAACTAATGCAGGGTTGCTGATTCACTTGCTTGGCTCGTCATTTGTACAGAAGTGAGAGAAAGGTTATAACTCTGCATGTGGTTGCAAAGCAGTCATAACCCACCGTATTTTATTCTAATAATTCACTTGTGTGCTGTCCTCACGGCCATCTCAGTCAAGAGGAAGTTGAGAGGGCAGTCTAGAAGTAGCATGTTCTACTGCTCATAGTAGCTGTTCAGAGTGGACAGGTGAAAGCCCACCTGCGTAAAATTTCCTTCTGTGGAGTCAGACCCTTCGTCTTTTGTGGTTCGCACGATCTGCTCTGGCTGATGCCTGATCTCAAGAATTTGCTTCATTTGTTTATATCCTACTTTATCCCCAGTGGGGACTCAAATGGCTTACAACACTCTCCCTTTCTCTGTTTTATCCTTGCAACAGCCCTGCGATGTAGGCTAGGCTAAGAGACAGAGTGGCTAGCCTGAGGTCACCCACTGAGCTTCTGTGGTGGAGTTGGGATTTGAACCTGAGTCTTTTAGTTCCTCATCTAACCCTCTAACCACTATCCCACACTGGCTCTTCAAGTAATAGGATCTGGAGCTGAGTGCCATGCAATCTTGCCTCTTAGTTGTAGTCATTGCCCAAAGGAGAAGTATCTGAAGAGTCCCAAGTGAAAGCATCCCCTTTCCCCTGGATTCCTTCATCTGTAGTCCTGCTCAGAGAATCCCCATTGCTTTCAGTGTGACCAGGCGTGCTTAAGACATGGTTGTTTCAAGCCTCATGCAGAGAAACATACAAACACCCAGTGATTATTAGTGGTCAGTTTCTTTGCTTTGTGTGCTTTGGGACTCTGAGCTTTTTTGGTCTTCTTGAGAGATCATTGCACATAGATAATAATTCTTGGGGGAAATTTCACATTTCTTACGACGTGGGCCTTAAGGTCCATGTCTTCCAAACAGAAGTGACTTCTTGTTCCCCCTTTTTCATTGTTATAAATGAAGTGGATTTTAGTATATGACTCTCCTATAGTAAAGAAGTAGGACAGGAAGTCACGTAACAGTTGCTTTCTGTTCTTGTGACATAGGGCAGCTTTGTCACAAAATGATGTACTTATTCTTCCTCAGTACTTTAGAGACTTTGATCATGTTGGTATCAAGGTGCCCTGTTGTGGTAACCTCATGCTCCTGAAACAACTAAACCAAATTTTAGACCTGCCATCTTCTTCTGGAGGCGGAGGACTGTCAGAACCCCAATAAATCCACAAAGACTCTTGTTGTAGAACAGCAGCTTTATTGGTTCAGGGTCTACCTTGGCAAAGCCAAGACTGAGAATTGCCCGCGAAAACTGCAATAATAAAAGAACTGGCAGCCCCCCTCCCCCCAGCCTGGGAAAGACCGCCAGAAAGTAAGTGCATGAAGAGAACAGGAGATGAGCAGACAGTGACCTTGATGCCACCTGGAATCACCACACATTCTACAGCAGCTAGAAAAGGCAGTTAGAAATACAGTTAACCCCTACCAACCTCCCCCCAGTGAAACGAAACAGCAGCGTTAGCACAACCCTAAATGCAGGCCTCCTGACATCTTGTATGGGTGTCTTCTCCACCAGTTGGAAGGAGGCAGGAAACAGAAAAAACTTCCTCCATGTACTTCCATTTTACCTCAGTAATTTTCCTGCCTCTGCAGGGAATGCATGTATTGTTTCAGGCTCCTGCAGGTTCCTTAACTTCGTGGTGTCTTTGTCATACTTGTGCGTGAGTAACTAGCTTGTGCTGGGGAGTCGTGGGAGAGTATTAAGGGGGTACCTTTAGCTGTAGAGGTGGCCATCTCTCAGACGGTTGGCCTGCCAATCGCCCCAAACAGTTTCCCGTAATTTTCCAGTGCTCCAGGGAGATGTTGACTAGGTCGTTTGCTCCCGAGCGGGAGGCCTTCTCCAGTTCATCCACAGAGCGAACTAGGTCAGCTACAGCCAACAGCCAGCCAATGGCTTGACCTCACACGGCAAGCTCTTCAGCTCTTGCGGCAGCTTCGAGGGCAAAAAAGCGGCCGGCAAGAAGACGGCTGGGTGCGCAGAAGCCTTGGCGGCACCCAGCAAGAAACGGCGTGTGCAGCCGGTGCGGAGCTCAGCGCCTTCCCAGGGTGCAGCTGTTCCAGTCAGCTCTGCTGCCGACTCCTCCAGTCTTCCCAGGGCTCCGGAGCAGTCTGCTTCTAACCCCGATGGGGAAAGCGACCTGGGCTTTCAAGACGATCCTCCAACAAGGCAAGTACAGGGGACCCTGGGGGCGGAGAAATCTCACAGTCCCAAGAGGCCCAACAAAACACCTGTAGCCAGCAGTCTCCAGCCAACAAAACTGCCTGGCTTAATGCCCCTCCAACAGCCTTTGCAGAGTTCCTCAGGAAAGAGATTGAAAAAGCCATGGATGCCAGGGATCAGCAAAGAAACCCAGGTTGCTCTTCTAGTCAGCCCCGAGAGCTTCCTTCAGTCCCTCCGGGATGGACCCTCAGGCGGAACCCCTTATCCTTCCCAGGGAAGGAAGAGGAGGGGAATCCGTTATTGTGGAAGGCAATGACAGTGAACATTTTTTCTGACTGTGAGGAATCTCACAATGACACCTCAGAACAGTCTGCACAATTCTTCAAGCTGGAGGAAATTCAGCTACTTATAACCAAAACTATTTCAGCATTGGATTTACAAGACCCAGAGGATGCTGAGGAACTTGCTATTGTCTCTTCCTCATCTCATTCAACAAAACCTATCAGAGGTTTTCCCAAGGGAAAAGCAGATTACTTCACTCAGAAAAATGATAAGGAATTCCCCCCCCCCATGCCTGAGTGCTTTGTTAAGAGGATCCAAAGAGAATGGATGAACCCCACAGCACATAAAGGCCTGCCCCCACCTTTAAGAGAAAGTACCTAATGCCACAGCAGTTTCATTCACTACTGAAAACCCCTGTTGTGGAGGCTCCGGTGGCAGTACTTCACTCGGGCGCCCTAGTAGCAAAGGAGGGAGAGGGTAATATTAAGGACCCCCTGGATAGAAGGTCTGAGGCAGCTCTGCGCAAATGTCATGAGTGTTTGGCAGCAGCCATTAAAACACTTACGCCCTCCTCCACGGTGGCTAGAGCCACCATGGTATGGCTTAGGAAAATTTTGGACATGCTACCTGCAGAAAAGCAGGGCATTAGAGAGGGGGTAGAGAGAGTGCTTATGGCCAATGCCTTCATAGCAGATGCCAACTTTGATGCATTGACCTTTATGGCGCGGTCTGTGGCATCCAACATGGTGGCACAACGTAACGCTAGGCTGTGCTCCTGGCAAGCAGACACACAATTTTAAAACGTGGTTTCTGGTTATTCCTATTATGGCGGGGCCCTCTTTGGTAGGGAGTTAGACCAAGTTTTAGTTGAGATGAGAGGCAAAAAGAAGGCAATGCCTAAATTTATCAGACCAGATCGTCCTCAGAACTCCACTAGACTCACATTCCGCTCTCATAGAGTCCTTCCTAGACCCCAGAGAGAAGGTGCTAGAACCAATTGGCAACCTCAGAATTCCTTTCGGATCAACAAACAGAACTTCAGGTCTTTCAACAAACAGGGGAAGTCCTTCCCCCCTGTCCGTTGCGGGCGGGAAGGAGCCCGCCGAAGCGTTGGCGAAGAACCGCCTCGACCCCGCCATCCGGCGTGCTGGGGAGTTCCCGGCCTCTCCTGCCGGCAGCTGGGGAGGAGGAGAGTGTGGCGCTGGTGGCGGCGGCGGCGGTGGTAAGTCCGGGGAGGGGGGCTCCCCGATCCCGGACACCCTCCAACCAGGAACAAACAATGACTGCACAAGCATTCCGGTGGGAAGCCGTCTCTAGCTTTTTCAGTCAATGTGGCAGGTCAACCATGTAGGCAGGTGGACCAGAGAGGTAGTGACAACAGGATACGTAATAGAATTAAACAAAATCGCTCATCGCACACTAATATCACCTCTGTCGAAAAAAACAGCCAAGGCCAACAGGACTCTGAAAGCGAACTCCCACCTTCTCAAAATACAAGCGATAGAGCCAGTACCGCCCTCGGAGAAGTTATCAGGAGTATATTCTCATTTTATACAGTACCCATTCTAATTTTTTACAGTCTTGAACCTACAACGAATCAACAAATTCATTCGGATAACCAAATTCCATATGGAAACCCTGCGATCCATTATGGCCTCCCTTCATCACAATGACTTCATGACATTTCTAGATTTAACAGAGGCCTACCTGTACATTCCAATCAATCAAGCTTACAGAAGTTTCCTCAGGTTCAGCATTCAAGACTTGCACTTTCAGTACAGAGTGCTGCCATTCGGATTAGCCACAGCCCCAAGGACATTCTCCAAGGTGCTACTGGCCCCGATTACCCTGTTAAGAGAACAGGGAATTCATATACACCCTTACCTGGACAACCTGCTCATCCGATCAAAGTCCAGACAACAGGCCACAGCAGACGTCAGCAAAGTGCAAGATGTACTCTCTCAGCACAGCTTTCTCGTCAACCCAGGAAAAAGTTCTCTGATCTCATCACAGAGACTAGAACACCGAGGGGTGGTCTTAAACACGACGAAGGACTCTCTTTTCATCCCGAGAGACAACATGCTAAAAATTTAAAGGGCAACAACAGCCGCCACATCAGCAAAACATGTTTCATTAACCCAGCTAGCAAGCCTGTTGGGACTTTTCATCTCCGTAATCGACCTGACCCAGTGGGGCAGATTCTATGCAAGACCTCTCCAAGGCTTTCTCCACCCATACCAGACGGACATTATTCTGAAATGGGACAAGTGTCTGACGATCACTTGACCTGTGTGCAACAGCCTCCTGTGGTGGATGACTCGCCACAATCTGGAACAGGGCAAACAATATCTACATCGATGCAGACCACAACTGTTCACGGATGCCAGCTTCCAGGGATGCCAGCCTCAATCAGAAATTTGTTCAGGGGTTTTGGTCCAAGGAGGAGTCCACTTTCACATCAGCATGCTGGAAACGCAGTTGATCTTCCTGGCCCCTCAACATTTTCTCCCGGAACTCCGCCAGCAACACGTTGTAATTTGAACAGACAATGTGGCAGTGAAAATGTATATCAACAATCAGGGTGGTTCAAGGTCATCCAAACTACATCAGGAAGCATAAAAAATACTACAGTGGGTGGAAGCAGACCTGACTTCCTTGCAGGCACTTCACATATGGGGAGTACAAAACAGCACAGCAGACTGGTTAAGCAAAAAAAAGATAATCGAAAGCAAATGGCGTCTAGACCCTGTGATATTTCAGTAGATCTGCGAGAAGCTGGGCAAACCAGAAATAGATCTATTCACTTCTCTGGAAAACGCACAGTTGTTCATGCCAAGGAATTTCCATCCCAAAGCAGAATTTCCATCCCAAGGAATTTCCATCCCAAAACAGATGCCATGACAGCGGAATGGCCAAATGCCCTTCTGTACACTTCCCCCCCGTTTCCTCTGATTCCACGCCTGCTACGCAGAATTATTGCAGAGAAAGCAATAGTGATTCTGGTAGCGTTCAGATGGCCGAGAGGTCCTTGGTATTCCACCATTTGGGAGATGTCCATGTAATCCCCAGTGACCATCTCCACAAGTCCAAACCTTCTAACTCAAGGTCCCATCGCACATCCAGATCCCGCATGACTCAAGCTGACCGCTTGGCGCTTGAGCGGTCTAATCTAATCAGAAAAGGATACTCAGAGCAGGTCACTAATACCATTTTGTCATCCCATCGACAATCAACAGTTAACATATACAACTCTTCCTGGAAGGCTTTTGTCAGGTGGTGCAGGCGCAAACAGCTAGATCCAGAACAACCATCGATTACAACCAACCTAGAATTCCTTCAACAGGGGTTCGAGTTGGGACTTAGAGGTTCCACCCTACAAAGACAACTTTTGGCATTGGCAACAGTTGTTCTTGTTGTGAACGATGCACCAATCACCAAACATCCCAATATCCTGAGCTTCCTAAAAGGGGTTTGTCTATCTGAACCTCCTGTGGTACACAGGTTTCCTTCATGGAGATTACCTGGTGTCCTGACAGCCTTCACTAAGGCTCACTTTTGAACCAATTCAAACTATCCACCTTCGATAGGTAAGGATGAAAACTCTGTTCTTAATTCCAATAACATCAGCCAGAAGAGTTTCAGAACTGTAGGCTCTGTCAGTCAACTCTAAATTCTGCATCTTCCACAAATATAAGAGTTGTTCTCCGCATGGACCCAACCTTCGTGCCTAAAGTAAACTCAGTGTTTCATATTTGACGAGAAGTTGTAGTGCCCAACTGCTTGCCTAAATCAATGCATCCAAAGGAAAAACTATGGCACAACCTGGACGTTAGGCGGGCTCTCAAAGCCTTTATTATTAGGATGGAAAATATGCGGAAAACAGAAAGCCTCTTCGTTAACAGTAAACCACCAAACTTAGGGGCGCAAATGTCAAAAGCAGTGATTAGCAGTACTTTAAAAGCATGCATCATCGACGCCAATCCCAACAGGAGTCACCGCAGACTCCATTCGCAGCGCAGCCACAAACACAGCGTTTTGAAATCACGCATTGGAAGAGGAGATATATAAGGCAGCTACCTGGTAATCTATATCGACCTTTGTGAGACGCTACAAAATTCAGTCACTCGCCTCAGCCGAATCGGCCTTTGGCAGGAGGGTGCTGGAGAACATTATCGGGGATTGATGAAACCCATCCATATTTGGGACACTGCTCGAGAAGGTCCCATACAAGATGTCCTCCGCCTACAGTAGAAGGGTCCATTGGGTACTTACTGTGAAGGGCCTTTCTACTGGTAGGCCAGGAGGACATCTTGGGGCTCCCTGGTTATCTATTAATCCCCGATCGTAGTCTCTAAAAATGGAATCACTGGATTTTAAATGTTCATTGTTGGGAAAATGTTCAGTTGGGGTTCCTGTTGAGCCTAAATGTTGTCTCCATGGTTTCGTGTTATTGTTTCTTATGTGGTTCTTGGTTAAAAGGAACACTACTATGCCAGGCAGGGGTTCTGAGGTAAAATGGCCTCCAAATCCCCTGCAGGAAGTACATGGAGAAGTTTTTTCTGTTTCCTGCCTCTTTGCAACTGGTGGAGAAGACCTCCTGGCCTACCAGTAGAAAGGCCCTTCACAGTAAGTATCCAATGGACCCTTCTATCACATCCTGATTACTGAGTTTCGTGGCATGTAACTGAGCAAGTGAAACATTAACAAGCACTTTACGTGGTGGCCTTTAGGTCCTTAATGTTTGTATTTATAATAGATGTTAATATACCTGCGTTTCTGCTATGAGGATACAATTGAGCGTGTGGAAAAAATCCTGAACCTGCTAGGAAGAAATATGTGTGTCGCGCTTTTGTTGAAAGGATGAAAGCAACAGCGGGATTCTAGTTCTACTCTGACTTCAGTAGTGACGATAAAGCAGCAACTGTGTGGTGTTCTTGTCCAATGTGAACACCTTGCAGCACATGCCCTTCAGTCCAGAGAAACAAATGAATTCGCTAGAGATTGGTGCCAGAGGCTGCTGAGAAAATGTTGCTGCCAAAGTGTTCTACGCCCACATGTTCATCTCCAGAAGTGAAGGCTTGCTTATCTTGAATCTCCATGACTCACCATCTAGACTGAGACTTCAAAATTCTTCAAGAACCAACATGCTGAAGGGAGAATTATTCTGTTGTGAAACTTTCCCCCTTTGGGCTTCTCTTAGCTGAGCCTTAGCTGAGCCTTTGGGTTTCTTCTCTCTGAGCCTTCGGGGAGGGCGATATACAAATACAATAAATAAATGTAGGGAGGGCAGTAAATATTTGTGTGGCAACCTACCTTATTGGCATGTTGCTTGCATTCGGGTCCCTTTTAAATTGGCTGTGTATGCCTAGTCTGTGCGAATCTTCTGGTATCCCGTCAAGTGGTGGGTGGATTCCTTTAACGAGTTTCAGTTGTCTGAAATTAGCCACTCAAAAATACTGGCTATAGTCTGTCTGATCTCTTCCCAACCCACTTTCCATCTACTTATAAACAAAAATGAAACATGAACCTTCCTTGTATTGAGGCAGATCATTGGTCTGCTGGGGTCAGTATTGTCTGCTCTGAGGTGTTCCTAACCCTGCCTCAGTGGCATCCTGGGTCAGTCTTTAAAAGCACCTCTAGAATTAGATTTAAGTTAAAACTGAAGTACTAAAATGTATCTCAATCCCTGCACTTATTTTGAAAAACATTCAAGGGAGCCTGGATTTTGTGTGTGGCCAGTTTCCTGTTGCTGCCCACCTGATGGCCCAGCTAGTAGCCTGGCTGACACGGGAGAATGCTGTCCTTCAGATATCCAGGTTCCACTTGGGGTTTTATTAGGCAGCACCAGCACTGATGCCCAGAGACATGAGCTAATTATGGTGAGCTTCGGCAAGCAACCTGGCTGCCATCCATGGGACCCAGGTCTTCTGAGGCAGCTTCTTTTACATGCCAGTCTAGTTGTCAAGCTTGGGTAGAAATACGAAAGTGAAGCTTTCATGCCATGCTGCCATCACGATGAAAAACATTGTGCGTACTATAGAATTACAGGATGAGCCAAAGACAGTATCTAGTTTACAAAAGGAAAAATAATCTGTCTGGCTCTAGATCAAAGTTTAAAACTCTTAAAAAAATTAGAAAGGGTATGTTTCACAACTAACACCTAAAATCTGATGTACATTTTCAAATGGATGTTTGGGTTGATGTTTATATAAATGGTCCAACATTACCTACAGAAAAATCACACAGATGGAGATGTAAGGTTCTTGGTTTTATATAAGCATCAATCCAAACATCCATTTGAAAATGTACATCAGATTCTTCTGGGAGAAGAGGCTAAATGGATATTCAGACTCAAAACTTTTCATACCGATTGGGGCCTTCAATTAGAATTTAGATTTAAGATGTTATTTGTGAAACATTCCCTTTCTAATTTTTCCCAAGATTACATCCTGTCTCTTTAAATTTCACTGAGCGCTGTGCTGCATTAGCCACACACCCTGTCACAGCTGTAAACAGCTTATGGGCTTGGTTATTTTGCACTGACCTTTAAAAATTTTTTTTTAATTGTATCATTTGAATATTCCATTTTATATTAATATTCTTCATTCGTTTTCAAACAATATTTCCCCCCTTTCCCCCTCCCCCCCTGTATTTTCTTCATAATTTTATCAAACAAACAGCAGTAAGTTCATTCTTTGTAATCTCTTCTCCCATTTCTCCTCATTGACTCCAGCTTCTTTCATCCAGTCCGCATATATTGACCATATCTTCAAAATTTCGCTGTTTATCTTGCCACAGTTTATTTTTTGTTATTATATTGAAAATGTCCAATGTCACTTGTTCCCAGATATATTCCAACCATTTCTGGATTGTCCATTTTTTCTTTTCTTTCCAACCTAAAGCTATTGTTGCAAGTGCTGCTTTGATCATTATTTTATACATATAGCTATATTTTTTATCTACCCTTCTATCCTCCATTACACCCATGAACATTAAATCATTATTTATCCCAATATTAATCTTCACCAGTTTCTTGATACATAACATTACGGTTGCCCAAAAAATTTTCACTTCTATACATTCCGTCCACATATGACTATAATATGCCTCCTGGTCTCCGCAGTGCCAGCATTTAGGACTAAGTCCTTTAATCATATATGCTATTTGTTTTGGTGTTCTATACTATTTCAATATCACTCTTCTTTCCAACTCCATATATTTATCAATCTTTATATTTTTCCAACTGTCTATTAAATTTTCAGTTTCCCCAGTATCTAGAAAACCTTCCTTCTCCCATTTTTGATTCAATGTTCTTATCATAAAGTCTTTGTCATCAACCATATATTTATATATATGTCCCAAAAATTTCCCTTTACATTTTTCATATAGTTCAAAACATTTAGCCATTATACATTCTCCTCTTATTTGTGAAACCTTTATCCTTTCCCAAATGCCCCTCAAGACCAATCAGTTCTCATTACCTCCTAACTCTATAATAAAATTTTGTAATTTCATAATTTCTCCTCCTTCTCTTATCAGATTTGCAACAGTTTGAATTCCTTGTCTTTTCAATATTTTTACCACTTTCCCCCCATCTTTTCCGGCCACACTTGCCAAAGGTGCCACGTCCAGAGTGCCAGGCATCCATTTACCTCTCCATTTTTCCCATATATCTAGTAACACCTTTCTTGGCCGTATTGCAGTTTGGTTCCCTCTCTTCAACTCATTATTAAATATTCCATAAACACCAATCCCTTCATTTATTTCATTTTCAAACTTAACCCATCCTTCAACATTTTCCTCATTTATATTCAGACTTTTAATCTGGAATGCTTCATAGTACTCTTGCATTTTAGGTACCCCCCGGCCCAAATAATTTTTCGTCATATATATTATCTTATTCATAATTCTTGGATTTTTTTGATTGAACACCCAAGCTTTCAGCTTTCTATCCCATTCCTCAAATTGCTTCTTCTTAATTTCTAAAGGAAGAGTTCGAAATAGATAAAACATTTTCGGCATTATACACATTTTTAATGTTTTGATATTTCCTGTAATTGATAAGGTCTTCTTATTCCATTCTTTTAATTGTTTTAATATTTTTTCCATCTTACCTCATAATTATATTTAAACATCTTCTCCTTTCTATGTGTTATTATAATACCTAGATATTTAATCTTCTCTTTTACTAATCTTCTTTCTAATTGTCTTTTCCACATTAACCCCCATTATTTCTGTTTTTTCCATATTAACTTTTAATCCAGAATATTTCTGAAAATCTTCTAGGATAATTTTTAATTCTTTCATTGTATCCACCGGATTCACCATTTTTACTAAAATATCATTTGCGAATAAGTTTAATCTTATTTCTTCTTGATTCACTTTATAACCTTTTATCCTTCCATTATTATTAATCCTTTGTGCCAGATATTCCATTGCCATCATAAACAAATGCGGTGATAGTGGGCATCCTTGCTTTACTCCCCTTTCAATATATCTTTGCCTTTCCTCTTTGATATATCTCTCGTAGAGTATTTATAAATTGTTTTCCCAATCCAAAATTTTTCAGTTTGAAATAAATAATTGTGACTAACTGTATCAAACGCTTTATATACATCTAACTTTATTATTGCATATTTTTTATTCTTACCATGTTTCCGTCTCTCTCCATGTTTCTGGCACCTTCTGTCCTTTTAGAATTTGATTAAACAATATTTGCATCTCAGGGATGAATACTTCTGACATTTCCTTGTAATATTCCTCTGTAAACCCATTTAAACCTGGGGGTTTATTATTTTTCAACTCTTTAATTAGATTAGCTGTTTCTACTTCTGTTATAGACTCTTCCATTTGATCTCTCTGTTCTTGTGTTATAACCTTTTTTGCACTGACCTTGTGAATCTTCAGTAACTGACTTTCAGTAACTGATTTCTATTTATATTTGTAAGTATACTATCTATGTGTTTCAGATAATTTCTTTGTTCATATTGTCTACTATTATTATTATAATAATAGAATGATTGTGACTGAAGTAACTGAGGAAGACATAACATTCAAAAGTATTAGTTTTTCCCAGGTCAATACTCCCACCTTCTATTGACCAACAGCCAAGCATTTCTTCATCATCATCCTGACTTTTGTGCGTTCACCTATGAGTACATGAAGCTTATCTGCTGAAGTTGAACACTTTCTGGCGTCAGACGCTTGGTATCCCTCGCATCTATGCCATTAGTGGATCTCTTTGAAAGTCATACCTTTATTACATTGCTTTATTGGTGTTATCTATAATATGCATACTTCATTGTTGATTAAGAGTTGTGGGTCTGTTATATGAATGTTTTAGTTATTTTCATTAAAAATAAGAGTTTTTAACTTCTCACTAGATCCAGACAGATTTTTTTTCCTTTTGTGACCTAGAAATATAAAAGTTCCAGAAATTTTGAAGCTATGAGGAAAACGACACATCGTTTGTAATGCAGATAAGCATATATAATTGTGTTAATTGGCTATCCAACCTATCATCTGCAGGTATTATAAGGGAACTCTGCCTGAGGGACTCATGTTTGCCTTGCACGTGTATTTGGCTGAGCACATTTTTCAATTTAGTTCTTTCTGACCTAATTTTAATATGCTGGCTAGAACTATCTTTGGAGGGCATGGATCCCTTCTGTCTTCTGCCCTTACCAGGGTTGCCAACTAGTTAGGTCTGCTCTCGGGCTCATGAGTAGGGTTCCGACATGGTCTTGCAAGTTCCTGGGGAGGGTGGAGTGGAGTTTGGGGATGTTGCAGTGTCACTTCATAGTGATGTTCTAGGGAGTTCCTCTAGTCTCTACGGATTAGGCCATATTCTATGGTTTAACCATACTCTCTATGGTTTAGATAGAAAAGGTGCAGAGAAGGGCAACAAGGATGATTGAGGGACTGGAGCACCTTCCCTATGAGGAGAGGCTGCAGCGTTTGGGACTCTTTAGTTTGGAGAGGAGGTGTCTGAGGGAGGTATGATTGAAGTCTATAAAATTATGCATGGGGTAGAAAATGTTGACAGAGAGAAATTTTTCTGTCTTTCTCACAATACTAGAACCAGGGGGCATTCATTGAAAATGCTGGGGGGAAGAATTAGGACTAATAAAAAAAAATTTCTTCACGCAACGAGTGATTGGTGTTTGGAATATGCTGCCACAGGAGGTGGTGATGGCCACTAACCTGGATAGCTTTAAAAAGGGCTTGGACAGATTTATGGAGGAGAAGTCGATTTATGGCTACCAATCTTGATCCTCTTTGATCTGAGATTTGCAAATGCCTTAGTAGACCAGGTGCTCGGGAGCAGCAGCAGCAGCAGCAGCAGAAGGCCCTTGCTTTCACATCCTGCCTATGAGCTCCCAAAGGCACCTGGTGGGCCACTCTGAGTAGCAGAGTGCTGGACTAGATGGACTCTGGTCTGATCCAGCAGGCTCTTTCTTATGTTCTTATGTCACTATGGAGACTATTTTTTTCTCCTGCTCTTCAATTTATTGAGGTCACGAGATTAAGGTATTGAGTTCCACGGCAGGCCAGGACAATTGGGAATTTGACTCATGAGATTTCACAACTCCCGGGTTATTTCTGTTGGAATTTCCAGCCTTGCTTGCATGCAGCAGCAGCAGCAGAAGCAGCAGGGAATTCTGGGAAGCTGCACGAACATTCTAAAGGTGACAGTTAAAATCCGTTGGTAGTGTTCTGTTCTCTCACACACACTTGAGACTGCCTGACTAACTAAAAGAAAGATGTTCTCTGTGTTCTGTAAACCAAATGATATATAAATGTGCTCTGACTAAAATATATTGTAATGCAACCAACCTGTAACAGACTATGAGCCGTGCATGTAACTATTATATGTGATACTGTATGTTTTCTGTCTCAATGTAAGTAAAGTTCTGCTTATGTTTTTATGAACTTCTGAGGTAAAACAGCTGGTCTTTTGAGAGATAACTATTCTAATTTGATGTGCTGCACAATCCACATTTGATGTGCTGCACAATCCACATTTCCGCTCGTTACTTTGCTTGACAGGATTTTATATACTAAATATACCTGTTGCCTTTCAATTTCTAACCAAAGTGACTGCTGTGTTGTCAATCTTGTTGACTCAGCAAGCATCTTCCTTCTGGCCACATCACTCACTGTCAAAATTTCTGTTTCCTGATGAATCTGGGATGAATGAAGTAAGAGAATAGAGGATGAGCATTTAGGCAGCAGTAGTCTTACAGCTCAGCTGATTGACTGGAGCAGATCAATTTCATTGGATGATTTTGTGTATATAAAGTCCTGTCCATCAAAGATAGTGTCTGGCCTGGTGAATCAGGGATAGCTTCATGAATGATTGTCTCCCCATTGTGAAGAACTTGCCTCCTACCTTGGAGACAACCTCACTCTTGGGCAGTACAACTGTGATTAATTTACTACAAAATCAGTATTTGGGATATCCAAGAATAGCTAGGCATTAGGAAATAACAGAAATATTAATCTAAGCTAAGTTACAAAACAGGGCAATTGCCTCTGACCACCCCCCTAACTGTTGTGGAACAAATATGCATCTAGACTCCGCACAGCTTCCTGGGACTTCCAGCGTTTGGGCAAGCATTTGAACAAAGAACAAAGGAAGATGGAGCCTTCTAAATCTTCCTGCCTTCTTTAACAAGAACTTTTCCCAATCTAGATTTAGGGAACCTGCCCCTTGTTGGAGATAGCCCCAATGTTCTCCAATTACAGGGCATGTTGTCTTTATCTTCATGCCCCAGATCATGTTTACAACAGCTATCCATTCTGTTTCCCCGCAAAAAGTACCTCCTAGCAGAAACTCCTCTCCTCTCTGACCTCCTGGTGCACTTTATTGCCTGCCCCCACCCTGAGAAAATAGACTGCTGACGATCTCTTCCATCTTCTTTCTCCAATTCACAAGAAGGCACATTTGGAAGCCGGTGAGATTGACAGAGCTTCAAACACTGCCGGTTGCTTAAGTTGTTTCTACATGGTTCAGAGGTTTGGTTTGGCTAGAATAACCTCCCGCCTTCCAGAATGTGCAGTTTCTGATCGCAGAGTTGGATCCTGCAGGTCCATTCCTCTAAGAGCACTTTCCCCTGGCTCAGGGGGGCTTCAGGGAATTGTTTGGCCCGTGCATCCACAGAAGGATCTTTGAGCCAGAAGAAAGAGGGGCCATGAGTGGAACAGGTGTGTGGGGAACCTGCCACTTATGGTCTGTACTGTTGGAGGATTCATTTGCTGTTTGGTGTGAATTCCTGACATTTTTAAGTTCAAGAGCAGCCTGTGCTGAGACTGCACACTCTGACTGCCCAGCTGATTTCATTTTTCACATTCTTATTTCCTAAACCAGCTCAATTTCTGGTGCCCTCCATGGAGAAAGCCAGACATTTATCCAGAATTCGATGTAGCTTAATAAGATGGTGGTCATCAGGCATGTCTGGTGCAGTTGGAAGGTTTTATGAATTGTAGTGTTGTGGTTCATGACTCCTTCCTTGTGTGTCTGGTGGTGGTGTCAGGGCAGCTCACATGCCTGATTACCTGGGTTCTTTTAAAGACTAAGCTTAAGCCAGCGTCCCATATCCTTTCCCCATTTCCCACTTCCTTCTCTCGTTCCCACTTACAAACCCAACAGGTCTTCAGCTTTATTTATTCACTCGCTTCATTTATACTCCTGCATTTCTCCCCAAAGGGAATGTAAAACAGTTTACATTATTCTCTTCTCCATTTAATCCTCACAAAAACCCTGCAAGGTGGGTTAGGCCGAGAGTGTATGACTGGTTAAGGTCACCCAGCAAACTTTCATGCCAGAGTGGGGATTTTAACCTGAGTCTCCTAGCAGTCTGACTCTCTAACCACTGTCCCACTGACTCTTAGCATCCCCATTCCCACCTTCCTTCCCCTGTCTACCTCTCTCTGAGAAAAGGCCACGATGCAAAAGTCATGCCGTTGGAGGTTTCTCAGGTGGGAGCCACTACTGAGCCCAGCCAAGTCACATGAGTTGTGTGGAAGCTGCTGTTGGACCCAGGTGATTTGGTGGCCTCAGTTCATCCGGTAGGCACCACTGCACCTGGGTGAGTTGCTCAAAGTACATTGTATCAGTGGTGACTTTCATGAGCCTTTCCTCCAGAACAGGAACAAGGGAAGCAGGGATGGACTGGGACGCCAGATAGCTCTGGAAAGGGGCCCTCTCTCTTTCTGCCAGAAGCCAAGCTTTGAAGGCCAGCACTGTTGTGATTGCTGAGCAACCCCCCAAAACCAACTGATATATCGGAGAGCATTCATTTCTTAAAGGTATGTGAGCTGCATTGTAGGGAAGGTAGAAGTTGATCTATGGCTTGATCCTCCTTGATCTGAGATTGCAAATGCCTTAGCAGACCAGGTGCTCGGGAGCAGCAGCAGCAGCTGCAGAAGGCCATTGCTTTCACATCCTGCACGTGAGCTCCCAAAGGCACCTGGTGGGCCACTGTGAGTAGCAGAGTGCTGGACTAGATGGACTCTGGTCTGTTCCAGCAGGCTCTTTCTTATGTTCTTAAAGAAATCCTGCAATATTTTAAACAATTTTCATAAGTTTTTCAAATCTGGGGCTTTTCTTGTGTTTGTAGAAAGATCTGTCTTGTCTGTTCATGGTTCTAGTTTCTGGATCTAAGTATTCAGAGATGCCCCCACATTGTGAAGTGCATCTGTTGATGCTGTTGAGGTGCAGGCACTTTTTGAAATTTTGAGAAGGTTTGCTCCATGTGTGGCTGCAAACAGAGCTTGCCTGGCCCTGAGTCACGTGTTAGACTCAAATACTTTCTATAACCTTCGTTATTTCAGCTACCTCTGTTGTCACAGTCAATTGATGTTTAATAACGGAGACCTAAATAGAGTAAGTAATCTTGCCAAAACAGTCTACTAACATTATTAAACCACAAGGAAGTTTAATAGCTTGTCTGCCCACATCTGACACTTCATGGCAGACAGACTCACGGTGGAAAAGGGAGAATTGAACAAAATGACCCTTTCCTGATTTGACCCTTCCTTTGAGTTTGACAAGGAACATTTCTCATGGACAGCCTGGTGATTTACAAAGCAGGGGCCATGTTGGATCCACCGCACAGGGATTTTTTTTAATTTAGTAAACTTCAGGTTTTAAAAACCTGGAAATTTTTACTAAAACAAAATAAAGCTGATACCCATTGTCTTTATTTGACTTTTTACTTATTTTTAATGGGTTTTTTTAAATAAAAAATCTCCCCCCCCCTTCCTCTGTTTCCCAAGTCCATGTGGACCTGGGAAATGGTGAGGGGTGCAGAGTGTCAAGATCCCCTTGACCCAACAATGAAGACACTTGTAGGATCACAAAGGTTTCTTTATTGCTGGCATAAGTCAGATCCAGAACAGTTCCAAGACAGCTCTGACAGAGTTGCATAACTTCCCCCTCCCCCTCCCATCCAGGCAGCAAACAAGAGAGTGAAAGTAGTTTTGGGAATGTGGCCTTCAGAGGCCGGCGGCAGGAAAAGCTGATACTGCGCCTGGCATTTGGCAGGCTGTGAGCTAGCAAGCAGAAAAAATCCACACAGAACAGAACCCAGAAAATCAAGGCTGGACAGAGAGGCAGCTTGAGCTTTAGTCCAAAAGCTGAAAAAGTGGAATCATAATTTTTTTGGGGGGGGGAAGGGTTAAATCACCACCTCTACTTCACAGGTTCTCCTGGAGGCGATCTCGGGCATCCTGGATGGGTGATTTCCAACCTATACTTAGGGAGGCAGGACTTAATTGATGTCACTTCCTGTGTTGGGTTGATCCTCCCCTTGATCCCCAGTCTTCTTCCTGCCTACAGCAGGGAGTGCAGCACTTGTTAGGAGCTCCAAGCTAAGCAACTTCTTGTTCAACCTACCTCCTGTTTCTTCTTGTCTAGTTAACTGTAAGTCTGTCTACCCCTGTTTCGTCTCCCTCCCAGCCTAGCCAGAGCAACTAATTGCTAATAGGCAGCCAAGGCAATGGCTGAGCAGCGCAGCTACGCGCGCTCCTTCTCCCCTCCTCCAGACTCTTTCGGCAAATCAGCAGCCGAAAGCACCGGGGCAGCAACCCGTCGGGGTTTGCGAGAGCCCAATGATGCCGAGTCCTCACAAGAGCCTCGTGGAGCCCATTCCCAAGCCGCGTCGGCGGCAACGAAGGGAGGGAAAAAGGGCGCGAAAGCCCCGGCCGATTAGAGAGTGCGCCGGGAGCCTCCCGCAGCCCAGACCCGCGAAAGGAGCACCAGCGTTCCACTCCAGGACATGGCTGGTGAAGCTCCATCCAGCCCCCATGCAGGAAGGCCGGAGCCGTTTCGTCCTCCGCACATGACCTCGGCAGTTAGCCGCGAAACGGAGGAGGAGGAGGGGGGCGTGGCCGAATCGCGCGCCATCGAGCAGGGCGCAGAAGCCGTGCATTCCTCAGCCTCGTCTCCAGCCAGGCAAGATCGAGGGGAAACAGGGAGGGAAGGGCTCATTCAGCCCAACGTGACTCCCAATCTAGCGGATCCCTCTTCTTGGGCCCATACTTCCCCAGAGTCATTGATGGGTCTGTTCAGGACAGCCATGAGGGAGGAGATTAATCAACATGAGAAAAATAAAAAAGCCTCCAAACGCAAGGCAAAAAAGCATTCCCACCCTAAAAAGACCCATAGACCCAGGCACCACTCTAGCTCTTCCTCCAGGTCACACAGCCCACCCCCCCACCCCTGCCTATAGGGATCCCCTCAATCTACCTGAGGAGGAGGAGGGTGCCAGCAAGGGGGAGATTGGGGATTCAGATCATTTCTCTCAGGCTGAAGAGACTCATGAAGAGCCCAATGAGCAGTGCGTCAGGCTTTTCAAAAAGGAGGATCTTGCTCCCCTTATGGCCAAAGCCATCTCAGCTTTGGAATTGCAGGATCCCGCAGATGCCGAAGACCCCGAGGGTCCATCTACGTCCAAAAAGACAGTTAAGGGCTGCCCCAAGGGCAAGAAGGGAATTCTCCCTCAGTCTGAGGACACCCCTCCAGCATTCCCGCTGCCAGAGTTCTTTGAAAGAAGGATTAAAAGAGAATGGCTCAATCTAGAGGCCAGCAAGAGCTGCCCTTCATTTCTCAAAAGCCTCTACGTGCTCCCTGAGCATATCCACAACATCATAAACCCCCCCCGGTTGACGCCCCAGTAGTGGCCCTGCAGTCTGGCGGCCTCGTCACGAAGGACGGGGAGGGTAATCTCAGGGACCCCATAGACCGCAGAGCAGATGTCTTCCTAAAAAGGATTCATGACAGGTTAGCCCTTTCCATCAGGGCCCTAGCACCCTCATCCACCATGGCCAGAGCCACCATTGTCTGGTTACGCCGCCTTCTCCTCATGCTTCCCCCCGAGGCCCAGGGTCTCAGAGAAGGAGTGGAAAGGGTCCTCAGAGCGGTTTCCTATTGGGCTGACTCCACCTTTGACGCCCTGATGCTAACCTCCCGAGCCCTAGCACTTGGCACAGTGGTCAGGAGACAAGCCTGGCTCAGAGCATGGTCAGCAGACTTCCATTCCAAACAGGTGGTCTCCACTTATGATTACTTCGGCTCCCGCCTCTTTGGGAAGGAACTAGACGCCGTTCTAGTGGAGACCAAAGGCAATAAGAAGTCCATGCCACGATACGTCAGGTCTGATCAGACATCCTCTTCCTTCAAACCATACACCTTCCGCACGCAGCGCACCCTTGCCAGGGCGCCCAGAGACGGTAAGCGCTGGTTCTCAGAACAGCAACCACAACAGCAACAACAAACATTTCGCAGACGCAACGCCTTCAACAATTCCTTTCGTCCCTACAACCGCCAACAGGGCAGAGGAGCCAGACAATTCCAGAATGACCGAACAGCCAGATCCTGACTACCATCAGATCCCAGTGGGAGGTCGCCTTCAACAGTTCCACCACCAGTGGACAGGCGACCATGTAGACCAGTGGACCAAGGAGGTAGTCACATCCGGATACCTCCTAGAATTCTCCACCATCCCAAAATCCAGGTTCCGAATTTACCCCCTCCAATGCAATCCGGACAAACAGAAAAGGACCCAAGAGGCAATCCACCACCTGCTTCGCATTCAAGCAATCGAACCCGTGCCCATCTCAGAACGTTCGTGCGGTGTCTACTCAAATTTTTTCACCGTCCCCAAGAGGAACGGCGACTGGCGGGCCATCCTCAATCTCCGCTACGTGAACAAATTCATCCTTTTACGCAGATTCAAGATGGAAACCCTCAGGTCCATCATAGAGGCACTCCGTCCAGGCGACTACCTGACCTCCCTGGACCTCACGGAGGCCTACCTCCATGTCCCCATCAATCCTCTACACAGGAGATTTCTTCGATTTGCAGTGGGCCCAGACCACTTCCAATACAAATCTCTTCCATTCGGACTTGCCACTGCCCCCGAGTTTTCTCGAAGGTCCTCCTAGCTCCCATCATGGCCCTCCGGGAGCGGGGCATCCATATACACTCATACTTAGACGACATTCTAGTCAGGTCGCGGTCCAGAGAACAGGCTCTACAGGACCTACAGTTAGTCATGCACACTCTTTGCAAACACGGCTTCCTCGTCAATCTACAGAAGAGCTCTCTGAACCCTTCAACTTGGATGGAACACCTGGGGGCGATCGTGGACACCCTCCACAATCGTCTTTTCATCCCACCATCCAAGATAACGAAGATTCAGAAAATGGTAACTCCATTTCTCTTGACCAACAAAGCATCTCTCCTACAACTTGCCAAACTGATGGGACTCTTCATATCAGTTATAGAAATGTTACAGTGGGCCAGATTCCACGCACGGATGTTGCAGTCGTTCCTACGTCCTTACCAGTTCCAGATCATGCAAAAAAGGGACAGGCCCCTGCAGACCAACAAACAACTTTGTGACAGCCTGCGTTGGTGGTCCAAGCGAGAAAACCTCTCACAGGGGAAGGTCTATCTTTACCCACACCGGCCGCAACTATTCACGGATGCCAGCCTCCGCGGATGGGGAGCCTCCCTACAAGGAGACATTGCACAAGGGGTTTGGCCGGCCCCCCTCACCCACCTGCCGATCAACATCGTAGAAATGAGGGCCATTCTCCTGGCCCTTCATCACTTTCAACCGCAACTCCAGAACTGCCATCTTCTAGTCAGAACGGACAACATCTCTGCCAAAGCCCACATCAACAATCAGGGGGGCTCTCGATCCCGCCGTCTTCATCAGGAGGCGACAGCCATTCTATCCTGGGCGGAAATACACCTGCAGTCCCTTATGGCAGAACATATACAAGGAATTCTCAACATAGAGGCAGACTGGCTGAGCCGTCAGTCAATTGTCGAGGCAGAGTGGAAACTACACCCCCGAATCTTCCTTCAGATAGCACAGACATTAGGTCAGCCCACCACGGACCTCTTCGCATCTCCTCACAACTCCCAACTGCCACGTTTCTTCACAAGGTACTTCCACCCGCAGGCGCAGGGAACAGATGCGCTAACCAGCCCATGGCCCAAAGGTCTACTTTACGCCTTCCCCCCAACCCCAGTTCTACCAAAACTCCTCAGAAAAATATGGATGGAGGAAGCAGAGGTCATTCTAGTGGCACCGTGGTGGCCCAGACGTCCATGGTTTTCGTCAATTCTGCAACTGGCGACTTCTCCACCTCTTCGGTTACCCACACCCAGCAACATGTTGTCACAAGGGCCGGTGCGTCATCCCAACCCCGCGTGGTTCTGTCTGACCGCCTGGCGCTTGAACGCCAGGCCCTAGCAAGGAAGGGCTATTCTAACCAAGTCATCACCACCATCATTGCTTCCAGAAGGGCCTCCACCACGCACTTATATAATTCCTCATGGAGAAACTTCGTCTCCTGGGCAGAGAAAAACCAAACTGATCCACTGCATCCCTCCATCCCACAGGTCCTCCAATACCTGCAGCAGGGATTTGACCAAGGCCTCAGGAGCTCAACCCTGCAGAGAAGGTTAGCCGGCCTCTCCACCGTATGGCAAAGAATACAAGGACTACCAGTTACCAGACATCCGGACATTTTGAGGTTCCTCAAAGGAGTCTCCCAAAAACAACCTCCGGTAATTCATAGATTCCCCGCCTGGAGACTCAACACGGTCCTATCAGCTCTTACCAGACCTCCTTTCGAGCCCATCCAGGACATCAACCTCAAGTGGCTCCGGATGAAACTATTGTTTCTCATTGCCATCACTACCGCCAGGAGGATATCAGAGCTACAAGCTCTCTCAGTTAATTCACAACTGTGCGTATTCCATAGGGACAGAGTAGTTATGCGCCCCGACCCTACCTTCATTCCGAAGGTAGCCACCACATTCCATCTCAAGCAAGAGATCATCATTCCAACGTTCTGCCCCTCACCGTCCCATCCAAAAGAAAGACTTTGGCATCACCTGGACGTTAGAAGGGCACTCAAAGCCTTCATTATCCGTACTGAAACCATCAGGAACACTGAGTCCCTCTTCATTAACGTCACCGCCCCTAATCTAGGGGCACAAATGTCCAAAGCATCCCTCAGTTACACACTCAAGACCTGCCTCGCGGAGGCATACAAAGCCTCTAACATACCAGTCCCTCAAGGTATTACAGCCCATTCCACGAGGTCCGCTGCAGCTAACGCAGCGTTTA
Organism: Sphaerodactylus townsendi; assembly: GCF_021028975.2. Classification (NCBI taxonomy): domain Eukaryota; kingdom Metazoa; phylum Chordata; class Lepidosauria; order Squamata; family Sphaerodactylidae; genus Sphaerodactylus; species Sphaerodactylus townsendi. The sequence continues at coordinate 768,435 of NC_059433.1, read as the reverse complement.
AACGCCTTATCCCGCTGGAGGATATTTGTAGAGCGGCCACGTGGTCTTCAGTTACATCGTTCATTAGACACTATAAATTACACACCATTTCAGCCAAGGAGGCAGCCTTCGGCACCCGAGTCTTAGAACATATATTCGGAGACTAATCACCCGGTTACGGGACACGGGAAGGTCCCATCCAGGATGCCCGAGATCGCCTCCAGGAGAACGGTCCATTGGTACTCACCCTGAAGGGGCCTTCTCCTGGACGGCGATGAGGGCATCCTGGCCCTCCCTGAGGTTATAGTCTCCGCCAAAAGTTACACAGTTAAAAAAGTTAAAATTCCTACTTTAGCCTTAGAATCATTCTTGGAGTTCCTTGTTCGCATATATACATTGTGTTCTGTGTTATATGTTAACCTGTTGTCATTCTTCCTGTTACAACTCCGTGAGATCCTAAATTCTGCATACTGCTATGTCAATCGGAGACTGGGGATCAAGGGGAGGATCCAACCCAACACAGGAAGTGACATCAATTAAGTCCTGCCTCCCTGAGTATAGGTTGGAAATCACCCATCCAGGATGCCCTCATCGCCGTCCAGGAGAAGGCCCCTTCAGGGTGAGTACCAATGGACCGTTTTCCAGGACTGTTCAGGCAGAATGTGGTAGACATTTTACCCCATCCATGCAACAACTGCAAGAAGTGAGGCCTCCAGAACTGCTCTCAGTACTCCAAGTGTAGCCTGACCAATATGATGTACAGCGAGAGTATGACATCTTGTGATTTGGATATTAGGTCTTTCTTGATCCACCCAAGGATTGCATTTACCTTTTTTGCTGCTACATCACAATGGCTGCTCATATTTAGCTTACAGCCAACCTGCACCTCTAGATCTTGTTCACAAACACTGTGAACAAGTTCACATACTCAGAGGTTTCTCATTTTTGTTACCCTGGTGTAGAACTTATGCTCAATTGCATCTTGCTCACATCGTCCCACTTTTCCAGTATGTTCAGATCCCTTTTAGTTCTGTGTCCCAGGATGTTTGCTACTCCTCCTCCCAATTTTCTGTCATCTGCAAATTTAATGAGTGGTCCCTTCATCCCCTCATCCAGATCATTTATAGAAATGAAGCAGGACCGTGCCTGCTAAAAGGCAGCCTTTTTTAACACACACAGCCAGCAGGTCTGTGTGTGTAGCTTGGGTGTCTGAGGCACTTGCGCCTGCCCTGGCAAGGGTGTGTGGCCTTGCACTAGGGCCATTTTGCACCTCCCCCATGTGACCTGCAATGGTAGTACCTGGAACTCTGTAACAAGGGCTTCGTTTTGGAGTAGGGCTTATATTTCAAGCATCCTTTAATAATACTGAAAAATCATGCTAGGGCTTATTTTGGGGGTAGGTCTATTTTGGGGGGAACATGGTAGTCCTTCAGTGTATCCATCAGAACATCATGGGGAGCCATGTCAAAGGCTCTGTTGAAACCCAGCTAAACAGCATTGATAGCGTTCACTCGATCAAAGAAGGAAATGAGACCGGTCTGGGAGAACCTGTTGGGAACAAACACGTGCTGACTTCTCCAGACCCCCAGGTTGTCCTTCAGATGCTTGCTGGTTGACCCCTTTAAAATCCACTCCAGTATTTTCACCCGCACGTGACCAGATTAGTGGCGCCAGGGGACAGAGGGTACCCCTCATCCCTTGGAAAATACGCACTGGCAAAGGACGGGGGGGGGGGGGGGAGAAAGAGGTAATGTAAAGGAAAGCCTGAAGAAGGAATGGAACCACGAGTCTGGATCCTGGATCCTGTCATGTCTGAATCCTCCAGTGGCATCTTCCATGTTGTTGCAAGCCCTTCCTGACAAAGGCCCCATACCCACTTTCTGAAAAGCTCAGGGGACCACAGAAGTACTAGTAGGCACCCTGGCACCCATGGGCACCAGCTTGGGGGACTCTGTTGTAGTAGGCTGGGGAGATATAACTGTAGTACAGAGAAGGTGAGGATTGAATCGGCCGGTTGATGCCGACTTGAGGTTTCTTTCTTTCCTCTCCCTCTTCCTTGACCTTTCCTTGGAGGAGAAGTAGCAGGAGGGAAGCATGTGGCTTTCTGAGCTGGCCGAGTGGCCTTTTTTCCTCCATGGGCTGTTTCCCCACTGGCTGTCCAGTGCAGCGAGCTTTACACCCCTGAGTGACAGAAGCGGAGTTATGGCTAATGTGACGGTTCAGATGTTTCCTGGAATTTCCTGTGGCTGTTCTGCGACTAAGTTGAAGAATTCCATGTGAATCAGCTGAGTTCTCCTTCCCTGGTACAACCCAGTTGCTTGAACCTTTCATCATGGTAGTTCATTTAGTGACATCTTACTTGGCTGGAACTTTCTTCGTTCCTTATGGTCAGAGAGAATGATCACCTGATTAACTTTGGTCTGGCTGTGAGCATTTTGGCAGAAAGATGTGCTCTGGCTTTCCCGTGGCCACCTCACGTGGAGCTGTCCATTAACTCTCTCAGGTTGGGCTGCTGCTCTGTGAGAGGTGCTGGTAAGATTGTTTCTCAAGCTGTTGGGAAGGCTTAGTCCACACATGCAGGAGGGTGAGGTGGCAAAGGGCATACGCCTGAGGTGATGAATCAGATTGCAGTCCTTCAAATGGCAGATGGAGCATTCCAGCTTCTGAAAATCCTTTGCTGTGGGGAAAAATCTCCATGCAAATAGAAAGGTCCTGCCTGCTTCTGTTGCAAAAAGTTAATCTCGATGCTCAGTCTAAAGGTGCACACTCCATTCAACATCTTAGTGTTCTAACATGTAATTCTTGCCCTCCACTACTTCATGTGTGAACCAGACAGAAAAAGTTTGAGATACCACTGGATGTGGAGAATGTTCACTTATGTAAGATGTTGCCTGTCCCATTGACGGCTGATCAATGGTGGCAAAAAATGTGAAGACCTGGAGCAAAACTGAAAAAATTCAGAAACAAATCCCCTGCCCCCCCACCGCCCCTCTCGCCCCTGAAGCCTTTTTTATTTGGGAGAGTACTGAAAAAAAACCTGTTGTGAAATATTGTCTTTAGAATGAGCAAAATTCTTTTAATGATAAAGTGGACGTTCTGTCAACATAGACAGCTCTTAAATCCAAGATGCACTTCTGCACCTAGAAGGATACCTACTCTTCATGAGGGGAGCTGATAGGACTTTTATTGCTTCCCTACAGTTGTGGACCTTCTATTGCCCTTTTGACCTGATGGAGTTGACCTTTCACCTTTCCCTCAAATCACATAGAAGTTACAGAGGGGTACGACGTCCAAATGGCGCCAGGAGACCAAGCCTCCTCCGGGTGCTCCCCCAGGAGCCCTGCCTATCCCTGCTGCAGGGAGCCAAGGAGGGCGGAACACACCTGCCCTTGCCACAGAGCATGCAGAGTTGGGCCTCCCTCAGCCCTGGCCCTGGTCTGCCTGGAGATCAGGCACCTGCCCCATCCCCCTGCTTTTAGCAGGCCCAGTCCTGCCTTGAACTATCTTTTCAAGTTATGGTGAGCATTTCAGCAATAACTTGAAAAGACAGTCCAAGGCAGGACTGGCCCTGCTAAAAGCAGGGGGACAGGGCCACATTCCTGATCTCCTAGGTCAGTGCCTTGGACTATGTTTTCAAGTTATGCTGATCGTTTCAACGACATACCCTTGAGCCTTTGCTAAATATGCAAATGGGTATTTTGCATATTTAGCAAAGGCTCATGGGTATGTTGTTGAAATGCTCACCATAACTTGAAAACATAGTGCAAGGCACTAACCCACCCCCACTTACTTTAATTCTGCCAGCAGCCAGCTGAAAAAGCAGCCTGCTCTGGCTAGCCATTTCAGCTCTGTGCTTTGTCAGAGTTGCCTCCCTCAGGGAGACTGACTCTCTGGTCACGTGGGGGGCCATTTTGTGCCCCCCATGAAACCAGATGGCGAGCGCCCAGAGACATGGGTTACCCCATGTCCCCAGGCAGATACGCCACTGGCAGATAAAAAATGTAGGTCATTACCCTATCTTTAGGGGAGGGGGGGGGCAGAAACTGCACCAAAACTCAAAGCAAAACTGAAAAGTTTCACTGAGCACTGAGCTCTCTAACCAGGGAGTCAAAAATCAGGATACCTGAGTTAAGATAGCATAAGGTGCATCAGCTTGCAGTTTTCTCTCGAGTATTGGGTATATTTGCAGCTTTGCTTATATAAAACGAAGGCATTTATAATATTTAAATTCCACAAATATGTCAATTTTGCAATTTTATATTCTAAGTTAGTTATATATGATGCATTTTATGTTGTTAAAGCAGTAAAATTAGTTTATGTTTGATAGGACAATAAGTGTGGCATATATTTCTGGGGATTTTTTCCTGGAAATTTGGCAGCTCTTCTGGCGGCCCGCCTGGTAAGAGTCAAGCAGTTGGCGAGAGCTGGCACTTTGACGTCTAGTTGTCCGACAGAGGGCGGCATGTGGGTTTTGCTCGGCCTTTGAATAGTTCCAGGGGTCTGGCTCCCAGCTAAGAAGGGATTAGAGCCAGGGGAGAGGAGGCGGAGGGGGATGGCGCTCGACTGCTGCCCCTCGGGGTCTAAGGCCGAAGGAAGGCTCCTTGGCCAAATGAGGCCCTGGTGCCATGGCTTGCAACGGGAAACATCACTTATTTAGAAGAGGTGCCCTGAGGTATCATTTGGGGTTTCAGTTTGGAGTTTTCTGTTTCAAATATTGGGTGGTTTTTGTATTTTTGCTTATGGAAAATGAGACATATATAAATATGCCAGGCACTACAAATATATGCTAAGTTGTATATGATGCATTTTATGTCACTAGAGCAGTAAATAAGTTTAGGTGTTATAAGAAAATAGTACATTTGTTTCAATTTCTCACAATGTTTCCTGTTAAAAATTACCTCCCTCCCCAAGCTCCAGTTTTCAAACCTTGAGGTGGGGGGGGGGGGGTTACTACAAGGGTCACATTTCTGAGGTCATTCACTTTGCAGGCTTGCAATAATCAACCAAGGAAATTAATTTGAATGTATTACTTGGAGTAATTAGTAATCAAAAGTTCACCTAAGGGTTTACTACTATTACTACTAATAATAAAATGGTGTGCCACTGTACAGCAGATTGAGAGAATCTTTGATCCTAAAACAAAAAGTAGTTATCCAACCTTAACCAAATGAAAGGGGTTTAAGCATTAATATCTAACAAAATCTGAATTTAGCCAGACATGTATAATGGGGAATATACTGCAGAGGGCTCCGAGAATCGAACCATTGAAGAGTAGCTCAGAAGCCAGCATAAAGATCTTCAGTACAGTTAAGAGACAATCATAAAGTTACATGTGTAGTATATTCTGTGTCTAACGGGATGGGGTATTCTGGTGATACAGCAGCCACATCCATGCAACTTTTTCTTGCCAGATATAAACAATAGCTCTTCTGCATGAAGAGCAGAGTTGGAAGCTATGCCTCAATCTGTCTGTCTCTCACATAGCATTTATGCTGACTGCCCAGCAGTCTCCATCTTGTCGAAGGAGGGGTGGGGCAGGGAATTCGGTTTGGTGGCTGTGGCAGCGACGTTGGGAGGGGCAGGAAGCACAACAGTGGCACAAGGGGCAGGGAATTCCCCCCCCCCCCACACACACACATACAGCTGTCCACCTGGCCTTGCAGCAGCAGCAGTGAAATGGGCCCAGTGGCGGGCCCAGTGATGGTAGCAGAAACTCACCTGGCTGCCCGTGCTGTAACTTCACCATCGCACCCCCTCTGGTGGCAGCAGTCCCAGCCAGCTGGCCTACAACGTCATGGCCACAGCAACAGTTTGCCCACCCATCCACATCCTTCTCATTAGTAAGCAGCCTTTCCAGCTGTCTTTCCCTGCAGTGGAACAGCCGGCTGTTCTCTGTTTTAAGGGTTTTGTAAACTCCGGTTTGCAGAACCATCTACACATTGGACACAGAGTGTAACAGACTTCCCTCTGTGAAACGCCTCTGAAGATGCCAGCCACAGATGCAGGCGAAATGTTAGGAACAAGATCCACCAGACCACGGCCACACAGCCCGGAAAACCCACCACAACCAGTTGAATCTGACTGTGAAAGCTTTCGACAATACATTTGCATGGGGAGTCACACTTGACTATTAGAATAAATGATAACTTCATGGAATGCCCCAGGGGTATATGGACGTAATGGCCAGTACCCAGAAGGTTTCTGCATTCTTCTCCGCTTGTGTGGCTCTTCCAGCCTTCAGACAAATCATCCCCAAGATCTCGGAGCCTTCTTGGCATATTTCATTTGATGGACAGGAGGGGAGGCTGGATTGATGACGTACCTGCAAGTTCTGTTCTGCTAAGGCGAGGAGTTAATTTCATCTTTTAATTGCCCCCCCCCCCCCCCCCGTCTTTTTTTCTGCATGGATCCCATCAACCCTAGGGATGCTCTTCTGGCAGAGTGGATTGATCTGCAGGAAAGGAGAGGAATGAAGGGGGAAAAAAATCTGAGTGCCTTTCATGCAGAGATGGTTTGATACAACCCTGTTCCTTAATTATGATTTCAAACACGTAAGATAGAATCTCCTCATTTAACCGTGACGAATCGGGGCCAGTATAACCTTTTTCTGTGATAACGTCTGACGGAGAAGCTGTTCTTGGAAGGGGGGCGCACAGTCCTGTGGCCACAATTCTGCTTCTTGATCGGTTAGGGTTAGCCTTAGCTATATCATAAATTTATGTACTGCCTTTGCACTGTGAAAAACCGACTGCCCATAATTTAATATAATATAATTGATAATATAATCTAGTATTTACTTATTTATTTGTTTATTTTATTAGATTTAATACCCCACTTTCCCCAGCCAAGGTCCGTCTCAGGGTGACCTTATACACATAACTAAACATCAGTCATAAAAATATAAATAGTTAAAAACATTAAATACAGCATTCATAAGGTGGTGACTAGCATAGATATCAAAGGATTCTCAGATAGCCCATATTCTATTTGCACTTACTGCAAAAAGAGATAAGAGTGGGAAGGAAAAATAAGAAAACTCCAGTGTACTCTTACAAGCACTTTCCTGCGGCTGTTCCGTTTGGCAGGGGCGTAGTTGCGGAAGGAGAGTGCCAGATGTGAATGGTGTAATGAATTAATACCATCTCCTTTCAGATAAAGGCATCTGCGAGGAGGGAGAACTGAGAGCAAAGGATTTATGACTTTGAGGAGACATAACAAATGTAGTCTTTCCACAGCAGTTTTCCTGCGTTGGAGCTGATGCCTGCTGCATTATGCATTGATACGTGTCAGGACTCCCCTGCATTGACAATGAAACAGTCAAACCAATAAAAGTTCAAAGCTTTATTGCAAGTGTCAGGAAAGAAACGGAAGCCTGTTCTGAAGCTCAAGCTCTCAGAACAGTGGTAGTATAGAATGTACTCCTCCCCCCCCCACGTGTGAAACAGAACATGGAGACTTTGAAATTGCTGATCTTCTCACTTTAATATGCAACTTATCCCTGAAATCTGCCTCCATCCCTGAAGACTGGAAGATGGCCAATGTCACACCAATTTTTAAGAAACTATCAGTTTGACATCTGTTCCTGGTAAATTAGTAGAATCTATCATTAAAGATAAAATTATAAAACATGTAGAAAAGCAAGACCTGCTGAGAAAGTGTCAGCATGGCTTTTGCAGAGGCAAATCCTGTCTTACAAACTTACTAGAGTTCTTTGAGGGTGTAAACAGGCATGTGGATGAGGGGGAACCAGTGGACATTGTCTACTTGGATTTCGAAAAGGCTTTTGACAAAGTCCTTATTACCGCCCATCCACTGCACTTATTTGTAATCCTCTAGCTGGCGCCTGAACCCGGTAGTCTCCTGGCACCCAAAGGAGATGAATGGGCAGATTGCCCCACCCCAGATCCAAAAGCACTTCGGTGGGGTGCAGACTGCTCTATCAGAGGAGCTGCCAAAGCTTTATTTGGCTTCAAAGCTTCTTCCTCCTCCACATCCAACATCTCAGACAGCCTTTGTTCCATAACGGAGCTAGGCACCACTGGCAAGGGTCCCCCCGTTAGTCCTTGAATAAAGGCTAAAATCGCCAATAAAACATGCACAACTTCAGCCGACGATAGGAGCATAAAGTTGGAGACTGATAGAGAACAGGCTTAATGTCAGGACTCCCCTGCATTGATAATGAAACAATCAAACTTATAAAAGTTCAAAGCTTTATTGCAAGTGTCAGGAAAGAAACGAAAGCCTGTTCTGAAGCTCAAGCTCTCAGAACAGTGTTAATATAGAATGTACTCCCCCTCCCCCCCCACATGTGAAACAGAACATGGAGACTTTCTCTGAAGCAGTTCTCCAGACTGCCACGGCTACAGTCGACTGATAAGACAGCTGTGGAAAAAGACAGAGCAGCAAAAGCATTGCATAGCTCAGGGGTCTGCGGCCATGCTGGCAGGGGCTGATGGGAATTGTAGTCCATGAACATCTGGAGAGCCGCAGGTTGCAGATCCCTGGCATAGCTGAAAGCCACAGATCCCATGGTAGCCCAACCCCCATGACTACCATCCTGACAAGCAGTGAGGAAACTCTTTGGGCCTCTTCCTTTCTTTATTTAGTCAAGGGAGTGCACCCTTGGCCCCTCTTCACTGGTTATTGCAATATCTGTTTGCAAATTGGAAGCAGGTGCATGATGGACCAGCATCCTTCAGGCATCAAGAATCTAAACGTGTGTATCTGTGGATGATAAAAGAAATTATAACGTGGTTTGTGATCATGTAGGTTTCTCATAATATCAGTTCTCAGTTTGTAAGGGCTAAAACAGGAAATATTCCATCTCTGAGAACTTGTAAAAAAATTGATTTGGTACAACCTGGGCAAGTAGAGGAAGGTGGAAAGGCCATGGCTGCCGGGCCTCCTACTGTGGGGGGAGACCACCTGCCCATAGTCCTAGTTGCTTGCCTTCATTCTGAGCCCTGTGGGAAAGGGCAGGATACAAGTCTAATAAAAATAGATCTTTTTAAATGGAACATTTGCAGCATTACTGTATCGCTTATGGAGGAAACTCAGGGTCATTCTACGAATCACCAGAAACTCTATGGTAAAACCATAGAGATTCCTAACTATCCTATATCACTTCTGCGTTCCCTCCAAAAGTGATATTAGTGACACAGCTGACACTACACCTCTTCCTCCACATCCCTTCCACTGCCTTCCTGCTGGTCACCAGTCTCTGCCTACTGGCCTTTGGTGTCTTTAAAATCTGTTTGCAACCAGCCACAAGTGATACAGTTAAATCTCCAACATATCCTGTTCCATTATGCAAACTAAGTGTGAAGCAGACACCAACTTCCCCTTTCCCTGGCCTTGCCCCCCTCTTATTCGTGCTTTGTGCTAAACATGCAGCTTGATAATGAGTTACAGGAAACCACTGTTTTGTGATATTTTGGCTTTTCCTGATTAAAAACAAAGCTTTTATACTATGGCTGTTCCTGGATAATTTTTTCTGCAGACCATAGCTGATTATAATGCATGTTTATGATGATTCTTGGGAGACTGGATTTGGGTGGGCCACCTATTGAATCGTTTCAAGGGGAACTTCTCTTCTTGCCTAAGTCTGTGCAGTGTCAGTTGTCTTTATTTGGTCTACTCGGGAATCTGACATTTAAACATCAGCAGAAAACATTCTGGATTATAAATTGTCAAATTGTTAGAAGTCCTGCTTGTTGTTCTTGTTTTCATTGAGTAGAGAACATGCATTCCATTTTGTCTGAAGTCTGAGGTTGAAAAAGAAAATTCTTGGCATTTCTGCAAAAAAGGAAGATCTCCTACCTAGAAATCAGTAAGGATTTCATTATAATGTTTTTCAAGCATATATTTGTTTAAACAAATTTCATTGTGTTATAAATCTGGCAGGTAAAACCCTGCAGGAAATGTTAAGTGAAGGATGTCCGGTATTAAGTTCCTCAAGAAAGAGAGTAAACATCCTTGTGTCTCCCCACAAAGAAGAATGCTGAAGTTAATGGACAAATTTAACTGTTTCCTTTTGTGTTTTTTTGTATGAGTAGACTTTTAAAGCTTCTATTATCTATTAAAGATTATTATTCCATTAAAGCCTATCTCCACATCCCGATCAGGCCCTCACATGGGAGATTCTTGAGGTTTGCCATAGAGGACAACCACTATCAGTTCAGAGCTCTTCCCTTCGGCCTCGCCTCTGCTCCATGCGTGTTCTCCAAAACACTTTTGGCCCCAGTCACACTACTCCGTCAACAGGGGATCCATATATACCTGTATCTGGACGACCTCTTAATTCGATCCAGAACCAAGAACAAGGAGAACCACAACCTAGAACTAGTCATCCGGACCATTCAACATCACGGGTTCCTGATCAACAAGGAAAAGAGCATCCTGGTTCCAGCCAAATGGATTCTACACCTCATGACCGTTATCGACTCCAACAGGAATGTGCTCTTTCTCCCAGAGGAGAAGATTTACAAGATCCAGAAGATGATCGGCTCGCTCCTGCAACCCAGATAAGCATCAATCCTATTCTTGGTCAGACTTCTAGGAATCCTGATTGCGGCCATGGACCTTGTACAATGGGGAAGGTTCCATGCTTGACCATTGCAACGATTCCTCCATCCATTTCAACAAGACATTGTACACAAGAGGAACAGACCCATTCTAATTCCCTGTTCCCTCAAGGAACAGCTTCGATGGTGGCTCTGCAAACAGAACCTGAATCAGGGCAAGCAATATCTGCATCTCAATCAGTGACAAATATTCACAGATACCAGCCTGCAGGGCTGGGGAGCCAGCCTCAACCAACAATATGCGCAGTGGAAGTGGGACAACCAACTATCCAAGCTGCCCATCAGTGTGTTGGAGGTGAGAGCAATTCCACTGGCACTTCAAGCATTCCAACCCTCCATCTCCGGCCAGCATATCTTGATCTGCATGGACAACATCGCGGCCAAAGCCTCCCAGATTTTGATTTGGGCGGAGCTCAACGTTCAGAGTATCAAGGCCGAACACATCAAGGGATCCTTGAACCTGAACGCGGATTGGCTGAGCTGTCAAACCATTTCCCCAGCAGAATGGATGCTGAACAGAGAGGCGTTCCTATCCATCACCCACAAATGCAGATATCCAGCATTTGTTCGCTGCATATCTAGTCGACCTGTTCGCTACGGCCCAGAATACTCAAGTTATTCAATTCATGTTCAGGTTCTACCATCACAAGGCCATGGCAGTGGATGCCTTATCGAGTCCATGGCCTATGTCCCTACTATAAGCGTTCCCACCAATTCCAATCATCCCAAAACTACTCAGAAAAATCATTGTGGAGAAGGCCCGAGTGATCCTAGTGGCACCCTTATGGCCAAGGAGACCTTGGTTCTCAACAATCCAGGAATTATCCATATGTTCTCCATACCAGATCCCAGTTTTCCCAGAACTCCTCCATCTGGGACCCCTGCTACATCCCAACCCAGACTGGCTCAGGCTGACCGTCTAGTTGTTGAGCGGAGGAAACAGACCAAAAAAGGCTATTCTAGAGAGGTGACCAACACACTGCTGGCCTTCAGACGCCCAACCACTTTCCGGATTTACAATTGCACGTGGAAAAAGTTCGTTAGTTGGGCCAGGATCAAGAACATCGATCCAGAAACTGCTCCCTTATCTTCAATTTTTGGACTTCCTGCAAGAAGGATTTCAATCTGGACTCAGAAGCAACACACTGAAGAGACAGGTAGCTGCCTTATCCATGGTATGGCATCATTTTCAAGGCTTTCCAGCCCCGCAACATCCAGACATTCTCAGATTCTTGAAAGGGGTCCAACAATCTTATCCCCCAATTTGCCACCATTTTCCATCCTGGAGACTGCACATGGTCCTTTCAGCCCTCACGAAGTCACCCTTTGAGCCCATACAGACCATCCATCTCAAGTGGCTCAGGATGAAAACACTGTTTCTAATAGCTATCACCTCAGCAAGGAGGGTATCAGAGCTTCGGGCCCTTTCAATCAATCCCATCCTCTGTGATTTTCACAATGACAAGGTTGTTCTCCGCATGGGCTCTACATTCAGACCCAAGGTGGTGTCTGCCTTCCATCTTCAGCAGGACATCGTACTACCATCCTTCTGTCCTCGTCCTTCTCACCCTAAAGAACGCTCCTGGCACACCCTGGACGTCAGGAGGGCACTTAAAGCATTCATTATATGAACTGAAATTATCAGAAAGACTCAAACCTTGTTTATTAATACCTCCAATCCAAAACTAGGACTTCCTATGTCCAACAGGTTCCATCAGTGCAAATCTTATGTCCTGCATTGTAGAGTCCTGCAAGGTCTTAAACATTCCAGTTCCAGAGGGCATCACAGCCCACTCCACCAGATCAGCGGCCACCAACGCGGCATTTAGACATAACGCTTCAGTAGAGCAGCTATCTGGTTGACCCCCTCAACATTCGTTAAGCACTACGAGCTACAATCACGGGGGGCAGCTGATACAGTTTTCGGTCGTATGATTCTGGAACACATTATATAGTCTTAACGACAGCCTGCCCTATTTAGGGACACTGCTTTGGAAGGTCCCACCAAGATGCCCTCCGCCTCCAAGAGAACGGTCCATTGGTTCACTTACCATGAAGGGGCTGTCAGAACTGCTGCGTGCTTTCTGGCATAATGTCAGAATCCCAAAAACTGAAACAAACTCATGTATAAGAACAGCAGTTTATTGAGTATTGAGGATCTTCTCTGGTCATGCCAGAACTGAGGTTTGCCTGTGCAAAACTCAGTAGTTAAAGTAGCTTGCCCCCCCCCCCCCCCCATCCTGGGAAAGCGTGCCCAAAAGGAACTGTGAAAGAGATAACAGTAGAGATGGCCAGGCACTGACCTTGAGCAGCACCTGGTACAGTATAACATCATACAGAAGACAGTTGAAAGTCAGTTAGAAATGCAATTAACCCATTCCACCCCCACCCCCACCCCAGCATACAGAAAGCAGCAATAGCAAAATCCCCCGAATAACAGGCCTCCTGACATTGGCCTTCTCTTGGTAGGCAGGAGGGCATCTTGGCCCTCCCTGTGCGTCGTTAACAAATAGAATGTGTTCCACTACAATAATGAATCTCAAACAGTTTTCTCCTTTTATATAGATGTAGGCTTCTTGTTAGGACCTCATCTTATTGTTATAGCAATGGCCAGTATTTACTGTTGCCTAACGTTTATGTGTTTATGTTTTGTGAGGCACTTGTTTTTTTTACCTATTATTACTTCAACTGCTTGGTCAGACGAATACTGGCTAAAATGGACTCCAAGCCTCAAGATGAAGTGGTGGAATTCTTTTTCCTGCTTCCCTGAGATGGGGTGGAGAATCACCCACCAAGATGCGCTCCTGCCTGCCAAGAGAAGGCCCCTTCACAGTAAGTGAACCAATGGACCGTTCTCTCTCACTCTCAACTGCAGGTCTTTTTGTCTGCACTTGTGTGTGGTGGTTCTTATGTTTAACAAGCTTGAGTATTTGAAAGTCTTCCTCCATATTTGCTGAGTTAAGGAATGCGATTTTTTTAGCTTTCCAAGGAGAGAGAGGGGGAGGGGACGGTTCAGAAAAATGGGTCACTCCGTGTCTCCTGTTCTGTTTATCCACTTCCTCATGTCCACCAAGCACAGAGACCACCCAGTCTTCCAAGACCTTCTCTGCTACCAAAGCAGAGAGGAGTCCATAGCTCCTATATTTCTTTATTTTGTTTATTATCATAACCTCATTTGGTGTTTTTCTTCCTGAATATATATAGAACTCACTTTTGTTTGCCCTCTACTTGCAGCCTAATCTCTGATTGCTGCATTTGTATCACTCCAGAAGGGTTATTTGGGATTTCAGTGTCAGTTCTCTTTGATTGCAATGCCTGGTCAGGAAAAGAGTTAAGGACTCCTGAAGACAACACGTGGTTATCTTTGATTTATAAATGATTTTAACCTCTTGATATGTGTCAAATCTGTCTATTTGCTTGGGTGATGCAAGTACAGATATTATGCAAGAATCTTGCTTTTATGAAAATTCATCTTGCATGACTTGGAGGCCCTTCCTTTGGGTTGGTGCAGGAGTTCTAAAACAACCCTCCGCCACATGTGTAGCTGTGTGTGGCAGAGCCAGTACGGTGGTTGTCAGGTACCGCTTACAATGCGAATGAAAGGGGCACCCTAAAAATTGTGCTGCTGCTTTGCAAATCATGTGAAGAGTACACAGAGTGAGCTGCATGTTTGCCTGATGTTCTCACATGCAGAAGTAACTCAGAGCTGCTCAGGGCTGTCTGCTCTGGATAATGTGTGTGGGAGTGGGGAGAAATGGTGTCTCATATATCACTGAGTGTGGAAGCAAGCAAACTGCTGCAAAGCATAGGCCAGAAGAATCTATCCAGTCTCTGTCCTGGAGTAGGCAGCAATATGTGTGACACTTTCGGAGTAAATAGTAATACAACAGATCCATCCTCCCTCCACTGGAGAGTTTTTCTCATCATGATATTGTTCCCATTTGCTCAGAAGCATACAGTATGAGCTTCTCTCCCCAAAATCCTTTCGTATATGTAGAAGACTTGAGGTAGTGTCAGTGGCAACCACAATTTGTGGTTAAAATCCATGAACACCTTTGCTCTCCCTCCCTTCCTCCCCCCCCATGGGGTTTCTGAGTTGGAGGCCCTGCAGAATTTAAATTCTGCAATATTTACATAGAACTCTTCAGCAGGAAGCATTGTGGAGTATTTTCAGATATCCCCAACCAAATTAATACTCACAAACGCAGCAGTCAGCAGTAAGCAGTTTATTCACGTCTATAGAGGTGGAGAGAACCAACCGAATCAGGGTGTGGCTCTCTGAAGTCTGCATCGCAGTGCAGCTCAATTTAAAGCCCCCCTCTCTGTCTCTTGAACCAATCCCAAGACACCACACGGCTCTTAGGGCTGATCATAGGCTCACAATCTTCCTAAAAAGGCAGTATTACAAATTTTACTAACCCACCCCAAAAATCCCCGTAACTTGTTATTCTGTTAGTTTCACCCGCTTTAAGCAACAGGTTATTGAGCAATGGTTATTTCCAGCCATCACAACGGTTATTTCCATTTCATGGCAACTTTGTACCTATGTACCCGTGAGTGATCCTCACATGATGGTGTCAGTTCCCTTTTCCTTGCACGCAGGCACACTACTTCTTTCCATGCAAGCTAGAAGCATCCGGTTTAATAAACAACCTTGAAATAGCTAGGGCAAAGTTTGAACTTATATCTGAAGCATATTTGAAGCATATTTCTTAACACCACACAAGCATATCGCATATAGTCTGCATATATATCTGAAAACCTCACAACTTATCAATATATTTTCCATAACAACAGCTAATGAATTCCTATCTAAAACCACTGTTTCAACTAATATTGGTTACCAACATGTTGTTTGAATTCCTTAAGGTCATGAGGTTTAGTGCTTAAGCCAAGTCTTTCAGAGTTCATGTTGTGACACCTGGCAGTTTCAAAAACGATAATCTGGATCTCTTGAGAACCATTGACTTTGATGGACTCTTGCTGGGATCAGACCCAAGCAGTGATTTTATTCCTTTGTGAATTTCATGATGTGCCTTATACTGAATCAGCCTCAAAACTGATCCATCAAAATCAGCATCGGCTACTGTTGCCTGGCAGCGGCTCTCCAGGACATCAGGTAGAAAAGTCTTTCACATCACTTCCTGCCTGGTCGACCTTTCTGGAGAAGCTGGGGACTGCCAAGAGGATGTTTTACTACTGAGCCCCCTCCCCACTCATGGAAAGAAGAATGCAACTGGTGGTGGGATTTTTCATCACAGCACTGCAGGGCCCAGAGCGATGTCACACAGGGGCATCCCTCGGATGGTACAAGAAGTCCTGCATCAGCTGCTGACATGGCAGCCTGGGTAGGGAGAGAGTCATATTTGCCACCAACGCCCCAAACTTCTCATACGCCATTGAACCTTCTTAATTTCAGTTGTAGTAAAAGAAGGGATGGAAAGCCTGCACTCTTGTTGCATAGACCCCTATGAACAACCTCTCTGTCTTGAGGACTGCTTCTCCTCATATTGATCAGGCTTGTGAAGCTCAGGAAAACACTCACGGAATTAATCAGGATTTTGTAGAGGGCCATAAGGAGATTAGATTCTCTACTGACAACAATCACTTTCGTACGTTTCACAGCCCCCTCTTAACCCCAATGTCCCCAAGATGAAAACTACTTATAGGACAAGTACTACTTGCTATTGCAGTAATGTTTGAAGTAAACATGCTGACGTCTGAGTCTGTCCACATTTTCATTTTTCCTTCTATGTGCTTACAAATCAATGACCTGTTTTTCTGGATGGCTTTAACAATGCTATGTTAAATGTTCAAACCAAAAGGAGGTCCCCGAAATACTTCCCCAAACTGCCCCCACCCCAAGAATTTCAAAATGGAAATGCAAAGTTTTGGAGTAACTGGGACACATCCAACAGGAAGGGCAAAAACAGGGCTGAAGGCAGAAGATTATCGAACACATCCTTTCATAATGTGGCATGCAGTAAGCTGTGCGCTTCCAAGGAATAAGCCTCATTTGCTATGCAACTTAGATGAACGCATGAAGCTGCCTTCCTCTAAGTCAGACCACTGGGCTAACACGTGCAGTATTGCTTACTCTGACTGGCAGCTGTTCTCCGGGGTCTCAGGGGGTGGTCTTTCAAATCACCTCTTAGTCCATTTATGAGGAGTTGCTAGGGATTCAACTCTCAACCTTTTTGCATGCCAAGAGGATTCTCTGCCACTGAGCCATGGGCCTCTTCTGTCCTTGTATATTACCTTAGTACTTGAAGAGAATCCTGGTATTAATTTGCTTCAACAGGCAGTTTTCTCAAAATCGTGTGGAAATTGATTTTTTTTTTGAACAATCATTTTTCCTTGAAGGATTATAGATTTGCCCATGGAGGCATCTGAGGCTAGGAACTTGCAACAAGTCACTTTCTAAGAAATATTTGTCAAATGTAGTTGAATGTTTACAAAACCTGAGAATCTCTTGATTCTCAAGAGATTTTTGAAATGAGCTTCTGGTAGTTATTGAATGTTTTCAGTGAGCAGACGTGTTTTTAAAGGAGATTTTCAATGATTAATGTGAAATGTTTAGAACAAAGGTTTAATATATTAAAAAGGAAATAGAAAAATTATTAATATCTCTTGTTACTCAGGCCTGTGAAGAGGGTACAGAAAGGGAGAAAGCTCTATAAAATGTAACCATGGATTCCACCATGGAATTCATACTGTTACTGTATTCTGATCAAAGCACAAAGCAGTGCGTTACATTGATTATAAGAGGTATCTGATGAAAAAAGTTTTGGCTCATGGAAATTTATATCTTGGAAAAGTATATTGGTACCAGGTGTTAATGGAATCTCCAAAAAATAGAAAAACAAAAAATAGCTCCAAGAACTCAGGGCTGAAAGACAACTTTAGAGGTGAACCAGGTTCATCACGAAGTCTATGAAAAAAAGAGCTGGTAGAAAGAAAGTTAAGCTGCCTTCTTGGAGGGCATATTCTGATTTATTTTTCCCCATGTGACCTGAATTTGATGTATTAATGTTTTGCTGAACTAGCATTTAAATATAATATTCCTTGAAAATAAAAACTGCCAAGACAATAGCATCTTCCACTTGGGAAGAGTCATTTGTTCAATATCAATAGTGTCGAAAATGGCTGTATGATTCTCTGAGATAACGGGTTCTATACCCACCCTGAACTTATCAATGAACAAAATCGGCTTCAGGAAAAAGTTTGGGGTAAAAGTGGTCTCAAAAGAAAAAAAACCACTGACGTGAAATTTAAAGGAATAAAAGTATGTGTGGAAATTGGGACAGTATGGGGCCAGAACTGACAAAAAAACCAATACGGAGAAGCCCTTTCATTGGTTTGGCATAATGCCTATGCTGAGAAAACACCACTGAAAACATTATTTCTCTCCAGAGGTTGGAGTGTTGGGTAGATAGAAATGGAACTGGTGCTGCCAAATGTCCCCACCCCACCCCACCGCACCCAATCCCTGCCAAGATATAGAATGGAAACAGATCACATGACTAACCCAGTTGCATGGGCCCCATGCTTTTTATCCTTAACCCTGTTTGCCCCCTCTGGGCGTCCATGGAGTAAACTGGTCCCTGGAGAAACAGAACACAAAACACCACATTTCAAGAAATGTTCTAAAAGTAGCCCAGAGATGATGAGGTCCGACTAACACTCGCTTTGTCTAATGGGGTTCGATGAGGGCCACAAGTGGCAGCTCGCCAGGTCAAGGTCCTCCACACCAGCTAAGACACGGTTCTTTTGCTGACTGGAGCTGGGGGGATTCGACTTGGGGCCTTCTGTGTGCCAGGCAGGCACTCTGCCCCTGAGCCACAGCCCTTCCTGTTAATATTTAAACAAAAATTAAAAATGAACCCTATGTTGCCAGCAGGATCAAAGAAGGATCCCAAGGGGGGTCCACAGGTAAGGCACTTGGGAAAATGGCAGGCCGCTTCCCAAAGACAGCTGGCAAGCTGGCAAATCCAAGCTCCTTGAAAGCTGTGTCCACTTGCCTCAGTTGTGTTGTGGTGTTTTTGCACAGTTCCTTTACCTGCTTACAAAAGCAAAGCCTCTTCGATCCCCTGATACTTCACTTCCGTTGCCAACTACTGTAGTGTAAACAGATTAAAAATAAGATCCTGCGCTTTAAAGCAGGCTAAGTGATCATGTCTCTGTGCAAAGAGGATTTCAGTGAAAGCTGTTCTGCAGTCATCCATCCGGGCTGCCCTGTCTGTAAAGTACCATTTAAATGAACAGGCACTGGGAAATATTTCAGATTCTTCGGGACCAGCATCAGATTAACCAACGTACACATAAATTTGTCATCAGCACCACATTTTTTGGCATTTGGGCAAATGGGTGCCTGGATTTTTGTAGGTGGTGCTTTTGCTGTTCATATTCTTGATGCAATTTGAATTCAGCCATCCAGCTCCCAAGTGGAAGGGTTTTGCTGCTGCGTGGGGGGCGGGGGGGGGTTGCCTCTTCCTAGTAGAGAAATAAAAATTAGAGGGTTTGAGAAGTATTTGAAGAAAACTTGGAACAACAGATACCAAAATGGGGAACAGATAATTAAAAGTCCGGCTCTGTATTTTCTCCACTTGGGATTCTTTGGGAAATGAATTGATATTCAATGTCAGCCTGCGTAATGGAGAACCAGTCAGTCAGCTGTAAACAGTTTTGCAACTTCACATGATGGAAGCCAAAATTTCAGTCTAGAGTGCCAAGCAAAAGACTGTAATTAATTTACATTTGCCAGTGCATGCATGCAAGAAAGTGGTTTGGTATACAGGTTGGAGCAGGGAGACTGAAGGATGGAACAAAACACAGCGTTCTGCTCTGGTTTCCCCCCCTTTTTTGGTGTTCTCCTATGTTTGAGTCTGTTGCTTGAATACAACCCTAACCGCCACCACCAAGATACAAGTAAGCCTACAAAATGCCCAATTGCCAATTTCCTTTCCTCAGGCAATAGGTTTGTTGTCCTGTCCTTCTTCATGCAAGATGCCACTGGCAGCCTTGAGTCATAGACCAAAGTCAAAAGAATGTTGGTTGCAGATTGCTTCCATTATGTCGAGTTGCACAGAAAGCTTTTTTCAGGTCTAAGTATTCTTAGGAGTTTCCTTAATAAATCAGGCATGATGTTCTGTGAGGAAGGGCAGGCTATGATACGCCTGGGAAGCTGGCGAGACCGGGAAAATGTCTTGGAAGTCTGCATCCTCTTGTGCTGAGGGCATGCCATTTGATTGTGTGGCTTTAGTATAATTAAAATAAATAGGCTAAATTTGGTTTGTTTATATTCCCCACACAGATAAACTTGTGCTGATTGTCCCCTTTCTAATGTTCTGTCATTTCCACATGCCTGTGAATAATTACAACAAACTTACGGCAATCTCACTGAGTTTAAGGAGAGACGTAGCCAGTTTTGCAGATAAATCTAAAAAGCATTCCTGCCCACACTGCTGTGCCTTGTGTCCCAGCAAAAGAGCTGACTTGGTTGACCGTGACCGAGGGCCGGGGGGGGGGGGGTTTGAGAAATCCCTGGCCCACATCCCATCTGTGAGCATCCTGGGTACTTCCCGGCCTGGGCCGGCCCGGGCTCAGCCACACCCCTGTAGGGGTGAGCCCGCGAACCCAGCAGAACCGTAGATAGAGCGCCTGGAATGCCGGTGCCAGCTACGGCCTTCTGGGCGCACACGCTCCCCCAACCCCCGCTCCCCCGTGAGTCACGGGTCATGAACTGCCTGACTCGCAGTCACCAGGTGTCCCATACAAAGGGACAAAGGGGCTCTTGCCCTCAGGTGAGGATTAGACCCAGACGCGGATGCTTCCTCCCGCACGTAGCAGCCCGATGAGATCATGCATCACATGATGGTCTCCCGCTCTCCCGACCTCCCGCTCTCCCGCCTGCCCGACCCCTTTACACGCCCCCAGTGAAACCCTAATAAAAGGTGCGAGGGGCGAGCACACGGCAGAGTTGCCAGGATCACGGGATCCCGCGCTTCCTGCTACTGGCTCTCTCCACCAGATGAAATCTCCGCGTCTCGTCTCTTCCTTGGGGCCTCGTGGGCAAGACTACACACCCCCTCCTGCAGTGTGGAGAGACTGGCCTCCGTGGCAAAGTTGTATGATGGGAGGTAGGGAAAGGTGCTGTACAAATGCTCAGAATTAGAACTACACCTAGTCTGCTCACATGTGAATGAATTAGTTTCTGCTGTCCAGAGAGGCAGAGGCCTGGCAGAGATTCAGGGCTGCTGGACCTTGTTGTGAGGAGTTTTCTCTTCTCCTTCCTGGTTAATTTTCGGGAAGATTGTAAGTCCCGTGATAAAGAGGTGGGTGCTCACCGTTACCTGGGCTCTTGCCCCGTGGGCTCCATTAGCAGAAAAACAGGTGAATGAAAGGGCAGGGATCCCGAAAGCATCCGGCGGCCCTCCACGGGTGGGAAAGACTCTGTGTGGGCTCCAGGTGCCCGAGTGTTGATGTGGCTGGCTCCCGGCAACAAGTGTGATTTTTAAAGACAGTCGTTTTGCACAGGGAGGGGGGAGTAGCAGCAGCTGTCTGGTGATCAGGGAATTGGTCTGGCTTTGGCAGGCAGCTGCGAGTGTCTGTCAGCGTTATCTGTCCAGCTACTGCTGTCGTTCTGTTGCTCCTGTCAGCAGGCGAGGCTGTTGGCACTCCAAGGCAGAACACTGAGGGTATGGAAGGAAGAAAATGGCAGCCTGCGAGCCAGCGTGGCTGTGGGGTGGGGGTGCTCTGGGGGTGCTCTGAGTGTGAGTGTGTGTGTTTGCGTGTGTGTTGGCAGCATGGAAACATGCTGGTGGGACTTATGCCTCTTTGCATCAACCTGCTCTCTGCTGAGACAGCATTTTTTACATTGTAACAAGTATATGTGGGAACCTGCAAGAAAATTATGGGGTGACTTTTCTCAAGTTATCCTCTATCTCAACACAAGTTTGCACCTGCATTTTTGCTTACGCTGCCATGTGAACATCGTCTTGTCTCCCCAGCATCTCCTCCATGCTCTCCTTTCTGCTCTGGTACCTCTCCTGTTCTTGCAGGACAGCCCAAGGGACACTGTGGCAGTGGCTCCACTGCCTCGTGGGCTCACAGGGCCACTGGACAAGAGCACCCGCTCCAGCATCAAACCCTGGGAGTTCTTTGGAGACCCACTCAGTCTTGTCTAGGAAACCAGAAGTTAAGAAGTCACGGGTCAGTCCTTCACCTTGAGAACCTGAGGAAAGGGGTAGTGATCTTCCCCTTCTGACATCATGAGTTGAAAAGGCACATTTAGATACCTTTTTCCACTGAAAGATTTAAGTGCTGTCAGTCATGGTGCAGCAGAAGTAAAAGTAGCATTCTTCCTGGGGTGAAAATAGTCTTAAATGTCTAGGTGTATGAAAGAATAATTTTTAAGCACAGCCTTTGTCAAAAACATCATTCTGTGTACTGTTAAACATGGCAGTTTAATATAAGAGAATTTATATTGCCTTTTTCAAATGAAGACATTCCTTTCTGTTTGAAAAAAAATGGCCGACAGATCAGGGGCAGCCGGCTTTTCAAATCTTCCCAGGAGTTTCCTTTGCTTGCAGAGCTCATCCGGTGGCCATTTCAATGCAAAAAGTTTGTTTTTCCTGGAATGAAGTCCTTTCAGAGAGGAGAGGTGCAACCTTCCCAGCGACTCTTGGTCCTGTCGCTAGTGACAGCCAGCAGACTGTGTCCTTCCCTGTGCTAGCTATGTGGCTTCCAACATCATGACATCCACTATACTCTTTTCCGCTACCTCCTATTAAGAGGTGTTGGGCAGACCCAATATTTTGAATCATAGGTAGACCAGGGCAATTGAAAGTAATGGGTAAACCTGGCCTCTGTGGAGGGCAGGTCTACCCAATACTTCTTAATGGGACATAGACCTGCCCTCTGAATGGCTGCAATTGTTAGATAGTGTCTTTGTAGCTATGAAGACGCCTCCCTCAAAACAAACAAACAAAAAGGGCGGGGGAAGACACATGCATGGGATCGCCAGGAAAAAGAAACTGTTCATCTACTTTTTACCTTGAAATGGGCAACAGATGAGTCTGCAATTGGGGGAAACTGCTGAGAGGATTCTGCAAACGGCGGCGGCAGAACGGAGGCTCCTGAAGCTGACGCAAAATGGCGGGCGCAACGAAAAGGAAAGTTCTTTTTATAGGAGCTGTAAGGTGGGGGGGGGGAGTGGGGGAAAAATGAAACTTAACTTTCTGTGCCTCTCCCTGGCCTAATCTTCAATCTCCTACCATTTGGCAAGGGTGATTTGAAAAAAAATCCTTCGAAACGGGGGGGTGGGGGGGGGAGGGGAGAACAAGGCAGGCACTAGGACCCCCTCGGAGCATTTTACTAAAAGTGAGGTCCCGGAAGAAGTGGTGGATTAATTCACAACTGAACTTAAATCTTTTGGTAGAAACGAGTACAGTGGATGTCATGGTGCTGGAAGTCATATGGGGAAGGACACTCTCTTCTTTTTGCCAGCAGCCACTTGTGAGGCTGAGCGTCTCCTCTGCTAAAGAATGCCATTCCAAGGAGAAGTTGACTCTAGCTGTAGCCATCTTAGACCAGACAAGCAGTTGTTAGAGGCTGCTGCTTCTCTCTTGGCTAGATAGGCCTCTGATTGCATTGTCAGCTGCCCAGGGATTGCAGAGATGAAGGGAACATCATTTTGGTCTTTGGCCAAAGGGCTGAGGGGTGGTGGGTGGATGTCCTACCTCCATCTCTTCAAGAAAAAGGAGGAGCCCTCACCAGGTGTAAACAACTTGCTATTTTACTCTGGTCCTGTCTAGCATTTCTCATTTTTACTTTGTAAGCCTGGTAGAAGGGTCTTCATTTTTCATGTAAACAATGTGTCACCAGCATTGTGCATTGTAATTGTTGTGTGGGAGATAATTTTTTGTATGAAAAGTGAGATGAAAAGTCAGTAGGGAATCCCAGGGGAGCCCCACTCCATCCCTCCCTGTCTTCCTAGCCCGCTGCTTTGTCCCCCTCCCCCAGTGTCTCCTGCCTTTCCTCTGCATTCTCTGCATTGTTTGCCAATTGGCCATGCTGGCAGGGGCTGATGGGAATTGTAGTCCATGAACATCTGGAGTGCCATAGGTTCGCCACCACTGGTCTATGGGTTAAATCTAAGTGAAGGCTGAAGAACAAATCACCTTGGCCCATTTGCCCAGGTCTCTTTATTAGAGTTGATAACAGAGGTTTCCAGGAACCTTTCGTCCCATTTGCTCTTTCTTGCTTGACAGCAAGTCGTTGAGGTGCATGAGGGGCCCCTGACAGAATCTTTGTTTCTGTCCAAGTTAGGGAAGACGAAGACCCTTTTGCTGACTGCCTTGCCTGGAAAGAGCGAGGTCTTCCTTAAAATAAACCTCATGTACATATGAACACATCCCAGCTATTTCTGAAACGGGAAGACTCCAGCTGAGGATTTCAGAAGTACAGAATAAGGGATTTTAAAAAACAAAGTCAGATGTTTGTGATTGCCTTAAGAAGGATATTGTGAGGGGCGTTTGGGCCTCTATGAACTTACCGAAGTCAATTTGTTGGTTCTGTTCTCTTAGTAGAGAGATAACATGATGTGTAGACAATATTGTCTTTATTGTGTGCAAGTCTTATCACATGTGTGTTCAGCTAAAGGCACTTGTATCTTAATACAAGAATTGTATTACCTTTCCATTATATATATATACACCATATATACCTTTCCATACATACCTTTCCATTATCACCTTTCCATTATTCTTAGCAAACTTTTAAAGAACAGATTGTATCTAATACTTGAGATCCTGGAATGATTTTGCACAAGCATTAATACCTGCAGCAGTAATATCCGTGGATTCTTGTGACAGCTTCTCCATCAAGGGAGTCAGGAATGCTGATTAAGATTTTCTGTCAGGCAGTTTTATCCTATCAAGAATGGGGCCTTCCTCAGGGATAGAACATCTGCTGGACTTGCAGAAGGTTCCAGATTCAGTCCCTGGCATCCCCAGGGGGTCGTGTGAAAGAAACCCGTCCGCCTGAGACTGAAGAGCGGCTGCCAGTTGGGGGACCAGTGGCCCGATTCAGTGTGCAGCAGGCAGCTTATCCCACCATGACAGAACTTCCTCTGGAATATACTAGGTTACGGTAGCTTGAATGGCAAAAGGATGGCAAAAAGCATTGGTTGTCTGTTTTATCTGCTATCGGTTGATATTGTACTTGCCAGACCTTGGTGATATTGGGGGGGGGGGGGGGGGTTGGGCTAAAGAAAGAGATGGAAGGGGTTTGCATTGATGAGGCAAAGACCTCTGTGATCAGCTTCGCAAGGCACAGATCATTCTACCAGGACCTAAGATGGCTCCTGTCCACATGGGTTCTTTAAAAGTTATGGTTGACAAGCATCTGGCAAACGATGCTCGAGGGTGGTGTGCTGCGTTTGGCTTGGTGGGTCGCAAACTGTGTGTGCCTTCCTGTTTCATATGCTGCAGCAGTTCATACAAACCAAGGACAGCAGCCCCTGTTTCCTGGCCCTTCAGCCATGATCCTTGGTGTGAAATAAGGAGCACTGCAAGTGAGGGTATGTTGGCTTCACAGCAAACCCTAAACAGAGCAGTGGTTTAGTGCGTGGCTCCCCTCCACCCGAAAAGTTAAATTAAGGAAGTAAGACCAAGAATTGCAGAATAATTTGACTAGTCAAATTCTGTGCCAAGAAACTTTCAGCACTGTTTTGCGCAATTCAAAATATTTGGACAAGTATTTGGATGGATTGGTGGTGGGAAGTCATGCATAGGTTGTTTGGTGATGGAAACAAAATATGAAGATAGAAAAATAGATAGTTCACAGAAATGAGGTGATATTGTCAGAACTGAATTCAGCTCATCAGCACTGGCTTCCAGTTTTTGTTTCCAGCCTCAACACTGGATGATGGCTTGATCTTTGATGCTCTGAATGGTTTAGATCTAAACTACATGTGCTCTGCCAGCGTCATCCAACCAAAGAGTTGGGAGTTGCACAGGGGATTTTGCTCCAGAGGGGCTCTCATTAGAGGAAGTTCAGCCGCAGAGACCTGTCCCCCCCCACCCCCAACCATGGAACTCCCTCTCCCTGGAACAGAGAGGGAGCAATTAACTGAAGTCCTTTACCTGTCTTTCTGGAAATCACATGACACTGTCAAGGGGAAAAGCTCAATGTGGATTGTAGTGTAAAGTTGAGTTTATGCGGCATTTCTTCTTTGATTTCAATGTGCTCTATTGAATATTTTGTGAATTATTCTGGGATCCATTTGGTCAAAAGACCACATATAAGCAAGTCAAATAAATAAATATGTCAGATAATAATTAGAAAACCTGAACAAAATTTGATTGCATCTCTGAGCCATAACAAAACATTCTAAAGATTTGTGCTGCAGCTGTGGGAACTAGATGCTGGTTTCATCCATACAAAAGAGATAATGTTTTGTCAAAGGCTTTCACGGCCAGAATCATTGGGGTGTTGTGTGGTTTCTGGGCTGTGTGGCTGTGTTCTAGTAGCATTTCTCCTGATGTTTTGCCTGCATCTGTGGCTGGCATGTTTAGAGGATCTGATGGTAGTAAAGCAAATGGAATATATATACCTGTGGAATGCCCAGGGTGCAACAAAGAAGCATTTGCCTGTTAACAAGCATAAAGGGTGCAGTTAGCAAGCTTGATTTGCATGTGTTGGGTGGGATTCACCCATTTAGCATGTGAGTAACCATGAAGATAATAAAGGGTGCAGATAGCAAGTTTGATTTGCATGTGTTGGGTGGGATTCACCCATTTAGCATGTGAGTAACCATGAAGATAGCATAATCAATTAGTGAGGGCATCTGCATTGTAGTAGCCTGGCCTTTTGATCCCTTTGATTGCTTACTGCCTAGAGTGGTGGGTGGTGTTCTGGGTGGTGTTCACTAGCCCTTTGACTTCTTACTGCCTGGAGACATCCTTTGTCTGGGTGGTGTTCATTAGTCACTGTCTTGATTCTAGTGTTTTTCAGTACTGGTAGCCAATTTTTGTTCATTTTCATGGTTTCTTCCTTTCTGTTGAAATTGTCTATGTGCTTGTGGATTTTAATGGCTTCTCTGTGTAGTCTGACATAGTGGTTGTCAGAGTGGTCCAGAATTTCTGGTTTCCAAATAGTATTCTGGGCCCAGCTTGGTTTATCACGTGTTCTACTATTGCTGATTTTTCCGGCTGAAATAGTCTGCAGTGCCTTTCATGTTCTTTGATTCATATCTGGTCGCTGCGCTTGGTGGTCCCTATGTAGACTTGTCCACAGCTGCATGGTAATTCCCTTGATGTATGGTTACCATTCATCAAGGAAATCACTGGTTGTATAGGGAAACTGATGAAGAAACATAACCTCGAAATAATCTACAGACCCACTAAGAAACTACTATGTTCAGCAAAGGATAAGAGGGATCCTCTAACTTCTGCAGGAGTCTACTGTGTACCGTGCATTATATTTACTGAGATCCCAGCCTCCTCCATCTCCACATCCAAATCACCAGGAATTTTGGAATCTGGAGCCATTTGCTCAGTGTTAGGTGTTTTCTGGTTACCTAATGGGATCTGATTTTGGATGAGTCTGCTGCATGGGAGAAATTTTAAAGAATTGGATTGGGATTGCTGTACCAGATGGCTTTTTGTTAGCTTCTGGGGCCTGATTACTTTGTTTATGTGCTTTTCCCCCTCTTCTTCTAGGGGGCACGAGTTTGGTTGCGAGAAAATGGCCAGCATTATCCAAGTACTGTACTTTCCTGTGCGGAGGGAGTCGTCGTGTTCACGACCGATTATGATCAGGTAAATATGTAGCTTTTAATCCCTTTGTCACCATTACAGCTCCGGGATTTTATACTGTGCGGGTGAGGTTGGGACAGGAATTCCAGAACATGAGTTCTGAGAGAACTGCTGGGTGTGAGAAATCAATAAAGGCTTCTGTTTGTCTAGTAAACTTTTATCCTTCCTTTCCTTCAGGCTGTATGTGGTTTTTCCGTCCTCATTTTAGTCTCACAACAACTCAGTGAGGTAAATGAAGCTGAAAGAGCCTGGCTTCTCTTCAGCCTTCTTTTACATTTGTATGTTCCCTTCTCCCAGAAAGCTCTTCGTGAGAACCCTGTGAGATGAGACTGAGAGAGCATGACTGGCTCACGGTGCATTTCACAGAGGGATTTTAGGGGTCTCAGCAGGCTTATTTGAACAGTCTAACTAAAGGACCACACTCTGCCACTTCACATTGTTTTTAGTAGTTTTGAAGTTCTAGAAAACTATAGCATTTAACTGGTTCCCAAGTGGATAGAAATTTACCGTATATACTCAAGTATAAGCCAACTTTTCCAGCAAATTTTATGCTGAAAAAGCCCCCCCCCCCCTCGGCTTATACTCGAGTATATATGGTAATTCCAAGATGGCAGGTGGAGCTGGGGCTGCTGTGGGGATTTGGTAAGCATGTTTTTTTTCCAACTCACCAGAGCGCCGTAAAAACAAGCTGTAAGGACAGCCTGCATAGCATTACAACTAGGGTGTGTGTGTGTGTGTGTGTGTGTGTGTGTGTGTGTGTGTTAAAAGAAACCGAGGCATTTCTCCTCTAAGGGTTATTGGTGCGTTGCATTCTAGATGAATACAATTCTTCATACTACCAAATACTGATGTTGCTGAAGACAAAGACTTTCTTTGGAGCAAAGTTTAGGTTGGCATGGCTATGAATCCCAGAATTATTCTACATTTGGAGGAAAACAGTGGTTCATTTGTGTTCCTAGAATGCTGGGAAGCTGCTCATCCCTAATGCAAACTCTGTTAAGCAACTCTATCTCATCTTGCTCCCAAATCTTCTGTTTTTAGCTGCTACTGAGTAAAGTTCAAAGGCTTATACTCGAGTCAATAAGTTTCCCAGTTTTTTGTGGTAAAATTAGGTGCCTCGGCTTATATTCGGGTCGGCTTGTACTCGAGTATATATGGTAGTTAAATTGTGATGTTCTGATAAGATATCTAGCCTATTGGAACATCACAATTTAAGTAAATTTCTATCCACTTGAGAACCACTGTAAAAGTTTAAAAACAAGAAGATAGATTTCAATATCTACCTATTGTAATAAGCAGTTAATATGCCTAATAAAGGTCTTTGTATTGTAATAAGAAGTTGAAAACAAATTGTTCTCTTTCCCCTTTAGCAAGTTATTTCCCCCATGGAATATTCTACTTTTTCTTCTTCGTTTAAAGAAAATAAATAAATTAACAAAAAAGAAGTAGTAGTATACACACACACACACACACACACACAGATATGTTCTTTAGGTCATGTTTTCTTTTTTCCAAATTATACAAATGCTGATTTTTCAAAGTATCTCACATGTTAGTTAGGAATATTTAGAGAATATGAAAGACATTGATTTAAATTTATGGAATTTGTGAAATACTAAGTTGTAATAAGAATAAATATCCGAGTTGGGAGTTGTAACAAATTATGTATAAGAAGTTATATGTTTTTGTTCAATTGTAAAGATTATATTGATTAATTTTATGTAATAGTTTTGTGTTTCAATAAAGATTACAATACTTGAAAAAAAAACAATCCTATAGAATGAGGCAGATAATCCCTACTTCCACCATCCATCATACAGTACCATCTTTTCATGTTGCCCTTGAAAGTCACAGAAAAAGTCACAGGTATCCTGTAGCTGCTGCATTTGTACATCGTTGAATATCCCACTGTTATAGTGCTATTGGAAACATTCGCAACTGTGCAGACAGGACAATCTAGGAAGCAACTGACTACTTTCACCAAGCATCCGAACGAGGTGTGAAGGCACCCATAGTTATGTCTGAAGATGTGTCCTATGTCATACCTGGTAATAAGTTTATCTTTAAAATGTGTGTAAACCCCAGCTCTCTCTCCTCTATTATTACTTTCAGTGCCCTTGGAGCTTTACAAAGTTCGCATAAGGCAAAAAGATCAGGGCTCTGCCTAGAAGGAGATTACAATGCAAGTAATGTAATAAGGCTTGCTCTCCTGAGCTGATGTCAAGTGCTGGGTGTACGAGGCCTTCTTCTCTGCCTCTAGGAGCTTCAGGAAATTGGCACCAACAGGCCTATGAAGTGTTGCATGCTTTCTGTTGACTTTAAGCCTGAGGGTTATCATAAAATCTTCCAAGGCAGTTCAGGACAGGTAGAGCAACTGTTAAAAGAAATGAATGAATTACAGATTTGCTACACTGAAAAGGGCATGAACATATGCACAAGAGGTAGACTGGCAAGATGAAGAGGAATCTGCAAGATTTTGTTTATTTGTTGTCGTTTATATGGGAGAGTTGAAGGTGTGGTTCACTGTACTGACTTACTTGGGCAGGGATGGAAATCTTGTCCTGTCTCAAGCTTAACTGTTTCAGAACTCTTGATATGTGGCTTCTTGCTTGGGGCCCTGGCAAAAGCACGTGTCATTTAAGATCACCCAGGTTTGTAAAGCCAGTTGAATACTGCACAGGGAAACAACTAAGATTATGACAGGGCATGTGACATCTCTGTTCTTGTGGCAATCGAACATGTGGGTTATGGAAGTGAATGAGTTGTGCACTGTGAATGCATTGTGCACAACTAAGTTGTTTTATGTGGGGTGTGATTTCAAGTCTATGTGTGCATGCACACACTGTGGAGCAGTGTTAAAGGAAAACAGTTTAAAAGAGCCCCCCCCCCCCCCAGACAACTACCCTTGGTGACAGATGGCAACTACTGTGCAGTGAAGCTGGATAAGGTGTCAAAAAGGTGATAGTGTCAAGACACTGATATGGCTCAGCCCTCAATTAAAGGAGCATCTGTCCCAGAACCAACTTGGTTGCTGTTTTCAACAGTCTACTGTGCAGTTTGCCTCCCAGCCAAGAACAAACACCAGAAATACATTCTAAAAAAGAAAAAGTTTGCAGTTGTATGATACTGCACCAGAGACAGTCCATCGCCACTGAATTCTGCTATAATGTAATTTACAGGTGGAATTTGCTAGAGAGGAAATTAGAAGACAGACTTTTATAAGATGAAATTTATTGTGGCCTGGCCTTAACTAGAATTGGTCATCTCTTGGCTCTGTGTTGGGTTGAAAGAATTTGGTGACGTAGGGACATGCTGTGTTATGATTTTGGGAGCTAGTCTGGTGCAGTAGATGGAGTATCTGTGACTGAGGAAAGCATGATTCAGATGCCCACTCTGACAGGAAACTCTTCGAATAACCTTGGGCCAATCACCCTTTTTCAGCTTAACCTACATCACAGGGTGGTTGTGAGGGTAAAATGAGGAGAGGGAACATGTATAAAGTGCTGAACACCTTAAAGGAAAGACCAGATAAAAATCAACGTGGATTCCAATGCATGCACTCTTCGTAAATGGACCAAAAAAAGTACTGCAAGATTTAATAAATAAGCGTTAAGAGTTCATATTGTTGCTTGAATTCTCAACAGTTGCATCTATTCATAGCCAGAACGCGGTTGATTCAACATGGATGTTTAATCGATTGTAACAGTTTTAACTGTTTTAATATATATATTTTAATATAGTTATTATGGTTTTAGTATGCTATTAAAATGTTGCCGCCCTGAGCCCCTAATAAATAAATACATACATACACACGAGAGCGCGCGCGCACACACACACACACACACACACACATACATTTCATATAGGCATTTCTCAGAATCTTTACAGGCATGGCTTCTGTGGGCACAGACTCAGCATGTTTGGCCCGCTTGGTTTTGGGTGGGGGTGACGCAGCCTGCTAAAACTCGGCTCAGAAATGGGATTTATGGTGTGCAGCTGCAGAATTATTATTGTTCCTGCTGTCCAGACCCAGGTGGCTTCTGGCGATGGTCCAGGGCTTCCAAGGCAGGAGGCTTTCGGAGGTCTTCCTTGGAGTTCTGCCATCCAAATACCAGCCAAGGGTGGGGCTGGGAGTCACCCAGCTGTTTTCCGTGGCAGAGTGGGGTTGCCCAGAACCTTTGCCACTATGCCACGCTGGCTCTCTGCAAGGGTAGAGAGACCTGGCCATAACATCAAAGTCATGATTTTCTTTAGGCTGTAGTACTAGCTGGAGGATATTTTCTTTTGTTGGAAACCTGTGTGTTGTATTTATTTATTTATTTATTTATTTATTTATTATGTGATTTATAAGCCGCCTCACCCCCAAAGGGCTCGAGGCGGCTCACAGAATAGTTGCACATTCAACAGCAATCAGTAAAACATATCAATACAAAGGTGCAACTCAATTCATTAAAATATAAGACTTAAAACTATAAAACTTAATACAGCTTCGATTGGTATATTAATTAAAATATCAAGATATCAAAATATCAAAATATCGCTTCTTCCGATCCATGCGGCCAATAAAGGGAGGGGTAAGTCGACCCAAGATGGAAGCCAGGGCCCGACTAGATGGTAACCCGACAGCTTCAGTGGGGTGATAAAACCGCGAGCCATTGCCCCCCCCAAAGGCCCGCAGTGGAATAGCTTCAGTAGCCTTTACAGGTCCTGCGCGAACTGACTACAACTCCCGCGAGAGGCCCTGACAGCTGAGGTAGAGCATTCCACCAGGCAGGCCAGGGCCGTAGCGCCCTGGCCCGGGTCGAGGCCAGCCGCACCATCGCAGGGCCAGGGATATCCAGTAGCTCTGTCGCTGCCGAACGCAGCGCCTATTTGGGACATAGGGGTGATGCGTCCTCAGAGGGTATGCTGAGGGCCCCATGCCGCCAGTGAAGGCCTTAAAGGTCATCACCAACACCTTGAAAGACGCATCCGAACTCCACTGGGAGCCAGTGCAGACAGCGCGAGCACAGGTGATGTGATCTGAATAACCACCACCTGTCAGAAGCCGGGCTGCCGCGATTCTGACCACAGCTTCAACTTCCGGATCAGTCGCGAAGGGAAGCGTCTGCCAGATGATGAAGTTACAGTAATCCAGTTTCCTCGAGGTGACCGTCGCGATGGATCACAGTGGCCAAGTCGACTGGGAGAGATAGGGAGCCAGCCGCTGGGCCTGGCATGGAGGTGGAAGAACGCGAACCTCGGTAACATGGGCCACCTGGCCCTCCATTGATAATGAAGAGTCCAGGCGGACTCCCCAGGCTGCAGGCCGACGCATGCCAGGGTCAACCTCAACCCCCTCCAAGACCGTGGGGCGGCCGGAATTCCTGGTCTCTCCCCGCCCAGCCAGAGGACCTCCCCGCCCTTCGCTGGATTAAGTTTTAACCTGCTCTGCCCTCAACCAACCAGCTACCGACCTCCAAACAGTGCCAGAGCAACAGGGGCAGAGGTACGCCCCCCCTCCATCAACAGAATGAGCTGGGTGTCATCCGCGATATTGGTGACAACTCCAGCCCAAAAAACTCCGCGACCAGCTGAGCGAGGGGTCGTGATGTAGATGTTAAATAAGAGCGGGGAAAGCAAGGCGTTCCCTGGGGGACCCTACAACTATAAATTTATGGGAGGCCTCCTCCTCCTCAAGACTATACCTAAGCTGACTCTAATTCTGGAGAAACGAGGCAATCCATCACTGAAGGATAGTGCCCCGCGACGAGAGGTGGCCAGGGCGGTGGATCAGTATACCGTGATCGACCATATCAAACGCTGCTGTAAGATCTAATCAAATCAGTAGCGCCGATCCGCCTGCTCCAGCTGCATGCGGAGTGTAAGTTCCGTGATGGCGATGAGGACGTTCTGGCCCCATGCCCAGCACGGAAGCTTCTGACTGGAAGGGATCGCCGGGCAAAATCCTCCTCCAGGAAACCCTGAAGCTGCTCCAACACCATTCTCACCATTACCTTCCCTGGTGAAACGAAAGATTCAAAACGGGGCGTGTAATTGGCCAGATCACCAGGATCTAAGGATGGTCTTTTCAAGAGTATGCGGACCACTGCCTCCTTCAACCTAATTCGAAACACTCCTTGCTCAAGCGGAGCAGCTGGACTATTTTCAACAGGTGGGGTCGTAATACCTTCCGGCAAGCTTCTTTATTAGCCAGGAGGGGCACGGAGCCAGAGGACCGGTAGTAGGGCTACCAGCAGCTAGGACCCTGTCAACATCGGACTCTCATGAGCAGGGAAAACCGGTCCAAATCCTTGGACCTGAAGACGGCTAAGGAGCCTCGAAGTTCTCTTACTGTATCAAATGTGGCTGGAAGGTCTTACGATGCAATAATTCCATTTCATTCGCAAAAAAGCTCTGAAATGCCTCACAGCCACCAGCCACTCGAGGAATTTGTAGATCCCTCCACCAAAGGAGGTGAGGGACCTAACGGTCCGAAATAATTGTGCTCGGCGAGAGCTAGTAGATGCGAGGGAGGATGAAAAATAAGCACTCTTCACCCTCCTTATCGCCAACTCATAGGCCTTCTCATAAACGCCCTCCTATAGGTTGTTCGTACCGCCCGGCCGCTGCAGACTTCCTCCATGCTCAGCTTCAGCCGGCCTGAGTCTCTCAAGCTTCATCTGACGCAGCTCCCCAGTATACCAAGGAGCCTGCCGTGAACGGGGGCGCAGAGGGCGCTTGGGAGCAATTTCCTCGATGGCATCGGAGGGCCTGGAATTCCAGTCCACCACCTGCTCATCGAGGGTGCCAGAGGGCTCAGGGTCCCGCAGGGCATTCAGGAACCCGATCGGTTCCATAAGTCTCCGCGGGCGGACAAAAATGAGTCCGTCGCCTAGACGGGGTTGGCGTGGCCGATCCATCCGGACCTTCAGGGCAAAATGGTCGGACCATGGCACTCTGTTAACAGAGGATACCGCCATATCCACTCCTGCCCCAAAGACCAGGTCTCGCGTGACCGCCTCCATGGGTGGTTTCGGTGTTTATTAGGGAGAGTCCCAGCGCCGCCATGGATGACACCAGGTCCACTGCTGCTGGGCATGAGGCATAGCCCCACACGGACGCTAAAGTCCCCCAAGACAATAAGTCGGGGGAAGCCGCAACGCTTCCACTCAGCCATCACTTCCAGCAGCCGTGGGCAGGCTATCGCCGGGTGCGCCAGGGCTTAATCGCACAATCTGGTGAAGACGGCCAACCTCTCTCCTGACAAACTACTCCAAACCAAGCACATTCAAAACCCATAGGAATTTGAGGGGCAGGGGTTGCCCTGAAGGCGCATGGCATCCCGGATGAATACTGCTACTTCCCCCCCCGGCCCTGTGTTCGGGGCTGGGTGACACACGCGAAACCCGGGTGTGAGACTTCGTTTAGAGCGATACCGCCTCATCTTTCTCGCACTCCAGGTCTCGGTGATACAGGCCAGGTTCATTTGTTGCTCTCCGAGAAAATCTCGGAGCGCCGCTGGGGTTTATTGTTGATGGACCTGGCATTAATCAACACCAGGCTCGAAGCAGAGTGTACCTGAGCCCTTCTGCCCGCATCCCTCGGGATAGGCCGGAGGCCAGAAGGGGGCCGAGCATAAATGCATCTCCTCCCCCTTCTCTCATATGGCCCCCTCCTACCGCCATATCTACCCCGTCCCCATACTACTGGGATCTCCTGGCTCCCGCGTACTGCCCCCCGCTGCCATCCCCTCCCATAATAAAGGCCAGGTACACCTAACAGCAGTTTATAACAACTATCCACTCTACTAGTCTAACTTATATACATACATATATACTAGCTGCCAACAGCCACTCAACAACTCTGTTCCCTGGCCTTGGCAACAACTAATTTTAAATACTAATTCTAAGTGGTGCAGCAGATTAATAAAGTGCTAATGCAGTGCAGCGCCCAATTAATAACAGTAAGATGGTTAAATAATAGTGGTTGTTAATAACAGATGCTGGATCCAACCTATTAACCCAGAACCCGATCACATAGCCCAGTACCCATCAGTCGGGAGTCACTGCCACTTCATCCCGTTGGTGATGTCATAGTCTAAATCCAAGATCGCCAGATGGCTAGGCAATGGGCAATAGGGAGAGGCTCCTGCCACCAGCCTCTGCCTACGGTCCTCAGTGAAAGTAGGTATACGAACCAGAACCGGCAATCAGTGCCAACCGAGTCCAGTCCCCATCAGCAACAAGCGGCAAGGGGAGGAGCCAGGGTAAGGGGAGGGGAGGGGGGGAGGAAGATAAAAAGGGGGGGAGGGATCCTCCAGATCTCAAGTCCAAGTGGAGCAAAATATGCAACTGCCCGTCGAAGCTCGTCGGGGCCGCTAAAAGGCGGCTCCCCGTCACCGTGATTGAAAGGGAGGTTCCCCACTGGCTTCCCTCAGCGGCGCCACGGCGCCCGGACAGGCCCCCGTCACAGCGTCGTAGAGGAGATCTCTGCCACTGATCTCCTCTGATGTCAATACGGCGTCTGGCCGGACTCCGCATCCGGATGGGGGTCCCCCCACAGCGTCGCAGCGTCGCCGCGTCAAAGGCGTCACAGGGGGAGGTCCCTGCCACCGGCCTCCTCGATGACGCCTCTGCAGCCAGCTGGAGATCCTCCACAGCGTGTAAGTAAGTATTGCCATATTATCATAAAAAGTTGTACCATACTTCATATTTCTCATAGTGGCCCCTTCAGTCTTGGAGGACCCAACAGGAATAAGATTTTAGGCAGCCTTTTGTGAGGCAGGGCAGCTGCTGGCAACCTGGTGAGGCCTGCTGCTGTGACCCCCTGCCCTGCCCTGCCCTGCCCTGCCCCGCCCTGCCCTGCCCCCCTCCCTTGCCCTCTGCCACCTGTGCCTCAGCTGCATGTGCTGCCCAGCCTTCGTGGGAAAGGCGTGTGCGTGGTACCCAGCAGCAGCATTCCCAACAGCATGCACTGGCCAGCACCTTTGGGGGGAAGGGTGTGTGAGCAGGGGGCTGCGACTGAGTGCTTGCAGGGTGCCTGCAGCTCCTGAACACACAGGCCGGGACAGGACGGTCAAGCAGTAGTCCTAGACTGGGAAATTCTGGGAGGTTTGGGGGTAGATGCCAGGGTTTGGGGAGGGAAGAGACCTCAATGGGGCATAATGCTCCACCCTCCAAAAAGCGGCCATGTTCTCTGGGGAACTGATCTCTGTCACCTGGAAATCATTTGTCATCCTGGGAGACCTTCCAGCCCCACCTGAAGGTTGGCAGCTCTAGTGGGTAGGGAGGGAGAGGTGAGCAGGGATCCTGGGGGTGGGCATGGCAGAGCCCCCCAAAACATTCAGCCAGGTCATTTATGGGCATGGGGGCACTGTGCTTGTAGAACACCCGGGGCAGAGCACTCTTGTATTACTTGCTGACGATTTGTTTTTCTTGTGGGATCAAATACATGTGGTTATCAAATTTAATTAACAGAATTAAGTTTTGGCTTCCGTGTGAAAAAAACAATTTGATTCTTACTCAGGAGGAAAAGATGTGATGGTAACTCTTGCAGTAGCCAACACTGGACCACATTTTCTAAGAAACTGTCCTTTGCTGCCAGGTCTTGTCTCTTGAGAAGTCTGGGACCCAGTTCCATGTGATTCTTTTAGTCATAGCCGTTGTTATAGGTCTTGGTTTCTGTTTGGTACTTACACTGCAAAAACAGGGTGCTTCAGACTCTCTTTTAGGAATTATTGGGGTTCCTTCAGGATTTCTACATGAGAAGGCCAGCAGACTGACAAAGAAGCCACCCCCCCACCCCCCCAGCAAAAAAGAGCTCTTCCGTACTTCCAGAGTCCTCACCACGTGAGAGGGGAAGGCGAGCTCCCCCTTCCCAGCACCTCACTGCCCCCTCCCTTCTGGGGTTCTCTCTTTCTCAACTGCAGATGGACCTGCCCCTCCTCCCCCAGAATTGCCAAGGCTGCCCAAGATTTCTGAGTGATCTGGCGCTGGCTCCCCTTTTTCCAGCCATCAAACTCTTTGGTTTCTGAAGAGAGCTTCATGGCATTATAATTCCTCATTTAAACAGGAGCACAGATAATTAGGAAACATTTTGCAACATGGAAAAGTATAACAAGGTTGATTAGAGAAACTCTAGCTAACTAACAGTAGTATCAACAACTGCGGACACCTCATTCTCCCTTGGCCCAATGAGTGGGTCAGTCTCTGCCACCTCTGAATATGCTGACAGCCTCATTCCTCTCTGAGATTCAGGACTGGAGAAAGCCAAAGAGTCAGACAAAGAGGCTGGCACTCCTGTTTCAGAGATTGTGACCCACGCACCTCCTCGTTTGGCCCAGTGGCAACTGGAAAACTTGCCCTCTGTTTCTCACTGCAACCTCACTCAACAATAATATTTGCATCCTCTCTCCATGGAAATCTTTAATAAAAAGTGAAAGATTTAAACGATCTGAAGAGAAACCAGAGTATAATATTTGCATCCATGTGGATGGACCAAACAGAGGCTTGCTGATTGTTTCTGTCCAGAGTGGAAATGGGGCAAACAGGATCTTTGGCACCAATGGAAAATCTGACCTTTCATAGTGGAAAGGTGGCAGCTTAGCATCCCTGCCTGTTCAGGAGTTTCTGAAGTTAAGCTTCACACTAAAAATGACACTGTGCTGCTCTTAGGGCGCCTGAGGATCTGAATAAACTTGTCCCATTTTAGCATCAGAGCAACTCCTAATAGCATGAAACTGACTGTGCCCCTTCCCATGTGCCTCAGAATCCTGGGAAAGGGCAGAGTAGAAACCTAATAACAAACACTGAGATTCTGTGACGGACCTAAAGGGGTTCCATGGCAGATGGGTCAGTGTAGAAAGTCTGAAAATGGCTTTGTAAATGTGAAACTTCCTAGTAATTAAGTTTCTTGACCAATTAAAATGCCACTACTTTAAAAGTAACCCCGTTTATGTATCTTAACCAGTGGTTCTCAACCTGTGGGTTACGACCCCTTTGGGGATCGAACAACCCTTTCACAGGGGTCACCTAAAACTCTCTGCATCAGTGTTCTCCATCTGTAAAATGGATACATGTTAGGATTGGGGGTCACCACAACACGAGGAACTGTATTAAAGGGTCGCGGCATTAGGAAGGTTGAGAACCACTGATCTTAACTGACCTGGATCTCACTGAATCTGACTGGGCTGTTCCATTTCAGCCTTTAGTCAGGTGAGACCCAACCAGCCTTTTAATGTGGTTCAGCACAGACATGGATGTCCCATCTCTTAAAGAAGTAGGTTGGTATATTATAGTACTATACGTTTTTATTTGAGTATTTTAATTAGTCAAGAAACTTAATTATTAGGAAGTTTCACATTTACAAAGCCATCTTCAGACTTTCCATGCCTGACCCATCTGCCATGGAATCCCTTGGCACATTCTGCAGCTTGTGTCAGAGGAGTAGGGGACCCTGCTCTAGAAGGTCCCAAACCAAGATGTCATCTGGCCTCTGGGAGAATGGACCGTTGGATACTTCTCCTACAAGACCAGGAGGACATCTTGGCCCTCCCATTGCCATCTTCAAAAGCAGTAGTAAGTAGCTAACATTAAATATTCCTCCATTTAATTGTACTCAGGATCAGACTGTTTTCTTCTTACTTCCTGTCACTGTTGGTGAAGTTATGGCTCTCTTTATAGTGAACAAGTTTGAATTAGTTTATGGAGTTGGTTCACTGCTTAGTCAGACTTTGGAACTGGAAGTAGATGATCCCCTCTGCAGGGAGACAGGAAGTGAGACATTTGATCCTGCCTCCCTGGGGAAAAGGGGTGGGGAATCACCCGACACAACACACGATGTCCTCCTGACCTCGTAGGAGGAGGGTTGTTCATGGTAAGTATCCAATGGGCTTTCTTTCTTTCTTTCTTTCTTTCTTTCTTTCTTTCTTTCTTTCTTTCTTTCTTTCTTTCTTTCTTTCTTTCTTTCTTTCTTTCTTTCTTTCTTTCTTTCTTTCTTTCTTTCTTTCTTTCTTTCTTTCTTTCTTTCTTTCTTTCTTTCTTTCTTTCTTTCTTTCATCTGTAACATGAAAATAAAAATTATTTCTTCTAGAGACGAAGGGAAAAAAGAAAAAAACTTTCAGATCCAAACACTGTAAATGGAAGCAGCTGAGATGTAATAACCCAAAATTCACTTTCTCTGACTCTGACTCTGACTCTCTCTCTCTCTCTCTCTCTCTCTCTCTCTCTCTCTCTCTCTCTCTCTGCCCCCCTCAAAAGACCCACAGATGGTAAGTATCACTAGTAAAAAGACCTTGTCATTCAAAAAACTTTTCATGGGTTTTCTTAACAAAGAAGCTATTCACGGTGTGGCATTATGCCAGCAAATTGAGCGTAGGCCAGTATGCTGGGCTTCAAATAAGAGGCACCTGTAGGTTTTTCTTAATGTAGCATTTTGAAAAAAGATCCCCTCTAGACTCTGAGTTAAAATGTTTTCTGCATAACCAGAATGACATATATTCAGGATGAAACCTCCCTTCCCTGCATATATGCTCTATAGATGCTTACATTTCCCCCTTTTCTCCAGCTAGGAATTTGTTAAGAGATGTAAAGGAAAGTGTGTGCTGAATTTTAGAAGGAATATGTTTAGGCACATTGGATGTATTTTTGCTTAAGTTGGTTTTTTAACAAAATTATACCCTCAAGTAAAATCAGGCAACCTGTGGTGGCGAACCTATGGCACTCCAGATGTTCATGAACTACAATTCCCACCAGCCCCTGTCCATGAACATCTGGAGTGCCATAGGTTCGCCACCACAGCGAGTCTAGGCCAACTCTGGCATGGAGTAGACCTATTGAGAAAACTGCACCATGACTGCCCCTGGGGAAGGGGTTCTAATGTCAGAGTTCACCATGGGGTGATTTAAGCATCTGCGGAGCACCAGTGGGAAAAGAGCCAATGGCAGCTGTCAGTTGGGCACTGCGTAGAGAGCCGTGTTCACATAACAATGAACAAGGACCTCTGTTTTCCACAGTCAGTGACACTGACCAGCCTTTTGTAGTTGGCAGCACCTTCCTTCAGGCTTTGTGTAGCTTTTTCAAGATATTGAAAGGCCTGTTCGCTGCCTTCTCATCTGCATGGCCACGACCTGTGAAGGCATCACAGGGAAAGAGGAAGGGGGGGGGGGATTTGTCGGGCCTTCTGTTTTGCGGCCATTGTGATTTCCCCCTCCCCTTTCAGAAATCTTTGAACAAAATGTAGTCAAAAGCAAAGGTGACCCTGCATTTGAGCATATGTATGTCTTGTGCCAGAGTCACGTTGCAGCCGTCCCTTCACAATTGGATGCTTTTGTGCACCCAGGATAGGGCCATTGCAAATGATTGTGTGGAGGAATTGTAGCATATGGATGCTATAACTTGTTAACTATTGTGCTCTATCCCTTTGATTTTTCTTGTTGTCTTTGTGGATAGTCCCACAGAAGGTACCAGGTATGTAGCATAGTGCCAGGTAGCATGCTCCGTAAGTGGACTGTAGGTTGCTAATTTCTCCTCATCTTTCTGCTCAACAAGAGCAGCTTTCTTCAGCCTCAGAACCTGTATTTTAATATATTTTTAACCATGATAATCTTCCTTTGTTTTCCTGTCTGCTTCTGGTAAGACAACTCCCCCCCCCCCCCCCGCCCCAAGTCAAGCTGCAGGTACTCGGTTGAAGACCATTTAAACATAGAATTCTTAGCAGCTTTTTCAACAAAGGCTTCATTTGTCTTACATTTTCCTCTTTTGTGGGCAAGTCAGGGGAGTTTTTAAGTACCAAGCTGTTTTTCAGTACTAATCTGTCTCCTGTGAAGTGGATGTGATTTAAAGGGTTAATTAAAGGAGCTTGTGCTGGAGCGGGGGGGGGGGGGGTTCTGGAATCTCCCACTACCTTCTATTCTTAGCTCAGTACTTCAGGGTTGTTTGAGTCTCCTTAGAGCAAGGATGGCATCAAAATTACATTGATTAAAAGCAAAGGCACCTTCATCTTCTGTTGAGCAAGTCTGCCTGTTACAGATTATAATCTTTGTGGGGCAGGTACCTTTATGTTAAGGGTTCTGTGAACTGTGAAAGGTTGCCTAGCACTTATTCCCACCCTGAACTGTTCCAACACCTAATATATCTCTTTACTTTTGGGACCACCAAGGCATCTGGCATTCACTGATGTAAACAGTTAAGACTTCAGCTCACGGTTCTGGTGCTCTGGTAAAGAAAACCAAGTCCATCTGTCCTTTTCTTGGGCTTTTCTTATCCTCGCTCTACAGAGAGAGAGTAGAGGGGCTTTTGTGAGATTAAAGGAGATGCACACAGATTACCACTTTAAATGCCTTTTGTAAGATGTAGGACAGAATTCAGTTGTTTGTGCAACAAGAACTGTTCTGTGGAAAGAGGGAAAATCTGTGGAGCAGGGGTATAATTTGTTTAAATATTAAGCACAATTTCTTTGGATGTGGGACTTGCTTAATTGTTCAATGATTTGGGTGTTGGAGAAACATATGGTTTGGCTTTTGAAACAAAGCATATATTATGTCAGGGTGATACTGTCTATTCTAGGTGATTGCGGTACATCCCCAGAACCATGCAATTACATAAAATAACAAATTGCTGCTGCTAGAAAGATACATGTAGTCTGCTGTATGTATCCATTTCCATCTGTGTATTCTTTCCTTGATCTTTGCTTTATGACTTCACACTGTTTGTAGACAGCTAGGCTTTCACTGGTACTTCTGTCCCATGGGAACTGTATTACATTCGTTATCTCGTAGGGCAGGAAGCCAGGTGGCTTTCTCTTGCTATCTGCCGCCAACCTTGGAGCGCTGTAGCTCTAAAGACTTTTTCACAAACTCTTGGGAAAATGGGAAGAGAATTCTCTGCAGGGGATAAAGAGGACTGTGAATCCAGCTTCCTCAGAACTGGCTTTGCCAAATGTAGTTTTTCGATGCCTATTCAATAAACGCTACTGATCAATACTTCAGAGTTTGTTTATTGGCTTAAGATTTCAAGACCTAACACATTACTATGTGTTTCAGTATGTGTAAGGAAGAATGTATAGTATTGTTCAGCAGATACACACACATGCATCTTTCAGCCATGGTCCCTGCTACCTGAGTCCTGGTTTTTCAAGTGTATGCTTTTCCTCCTCTTGAAGTTGTTTGGTACATGCATTGAAAAACCAGGATTCAGGTAGCAGGAACCATGGCTGGAAAATGCATGCGCTGTTTGTTTCACACAACGTGACAATCAGGTAGTCTTTCACTGGTATGAAAGGTACCAGTAATCCTCTCACTTTTGATGTTCAGGAGGCAGTTGAAGCCTGTTTTATTTAGGGACTGCATTTAATTAATCAGTTTTTTATTGGTGGGCGTAATCGTATTTTTTTTAACGTTGTAATCCACCTTGAGTTATGCAAAGTAGAATGCAAATAAATAACAAAAGGTGAAAGTGCCAGAAATGTGGCACTGGAGAAGGGCTTGGGTTCCAGCTGAGGGTTGACACCAAAGTACCAAAGTACCAGAAATGAATTATGACGGTAGTTGAGTTGTTTATCATCCCCTCACCACCACCACCACCACCACCACCACCACCACCACCACCACCACCACCACCACCACCATCATCATCATCATCATCATCATCATCATCATCATCATCATCATCATCATCATCATCATCATCATCATCATCATCATCATCATCATCATCATCATCATCATTTATAGCTTTCTTTTCTCACTGACACTCAAATGGATTACTAAATACAAAAAACCTGTAGTCAGATAGCAAAGACCTCCAGTAAGCAGTGGGGTAAAATTAGGATTACTGAACTAGAAAAACTATGCAAATGAAAACATGACATACCATAATTAAGAAAGAGGGTTATAAAAGTGGAGGGCATGGCAGTGAAAATGGAGGGGATACGTACCATAAACAGTGGCACAGACGACATTACCGTCCATCATGGAAACAACCATCCCCGTTCTATTATAAAGATAAAGTTTCCCCTTCAGTCGTGTCTGACCCTGGGGTACCACTGCAAGCAGTGATTTCATAGGCAAGCCATTTTTGTGGGGTAGTTTGCCATTGCTTTCCCGGCTATTCTTTACCCCCTAGCTATGAGCTAGGTACTCATTTACCGACCAAGGAATGGATGGATGGTTGAGTTGACTATGATTGCTGCGGGATATCTGGACCCATTAGGTTCGAACTCCTGACCATGTGAATGGCAGTGCAAGCACTTAGCCACTA
The DNA here is from genome assembly GCF_021028975.2 of Sphaerodactylus townsendi. Classification (NCBI taxonomy): domain Eukaryota; kingdom Metazoa; phylum Chordata; class Lepidosauria; order Squamata; family Sphaerodactylidae; genus Sphaerodactylus; species Sphaerodactylus townsendi. The sequence continues at coordinate 724,815 of NC_059433.1, read as the reverse complement.
CGCCACGCGGCTCCTATTCTATTATATTACCATTTTAATCGTTTTGTAAAAATGCCCTATTAGACTATAAGAAAGTTGGAGCTAGAGATTTGGCTGGTTATTTAGGATTGCTATCTGTTTGCAGTCCTAACTGTGATGCTCTCCATACTTTCTCCCAATTTTCCTTCCTGTTGCACGGCCCTTCTGCCGACCCCTTCAGAACCCTTGTTTCTTGGCTCTTCCATTCAGCTTCCTTTCACTTCCTCCCCTCCTGGAGGCCTGGACTTCGGCCTGCCCTTCCTTCCCCGCTCCCTTCTTTGCCTGCCTTGCCATGTATGTCTCCTGCTCAGATAGTGACAGCCAAAAGTCCTTTTCTGGGATTTAGGTAGGGTTGCCAGCTGAAGCTAGCAATCCACTGGGAAGGTAGGGGTTAAGCACTTTGACATTATGTGGCATGCATTGGCCTTAAGCATTAAACCATAGATTTAAGCAAATTCCTGCTTCATGACATCACTTCCAGGTTTTTCCCCCAGAAGTGATGTCCCAGGTTGGAGTAATGCCATCACTCCTCTGCATTTCCCTCCATTTTTCTCTTACTAGTCTTGGGAGTGCCAGTGCAGGCTGAGGAGCTGCAGGAGGTCTGCTGTGTATCAGGAGATCTGGCTGGCCTAGTTCTACCCTTCTGTCATATCAAGTTTGTTCAGCCAGTTTCTACAAATTGCTTTGGTGGCTGCCTGCTCAGTTGGGCAGAGAGGGTTTCCCTGCCCGGCTCCGCTGCCTCCCACAGCGCGAGAGGCGGCGGCACCAGCCAGGCCGCAGCCAACATCCCCCCTCTGCCCCAGAGAGTGGAGGGGGTTTCCCTGCCTGGCACTGCTGCCTCTCGCATCACGAGAGGCAGTGGGACCAGGCAGACTGCAGATGCCATCCACACTCTGCCCCACGGAGCAGGCAGCTTCTTCTCCGTTGGGCAGAGGGGGTTTCCCTGCCTGGCAGCTCCGCCTTCCAGCGCTGGAAGGAAAAGTGAGTGGAGGGGCCGAACCGGAGGGGGCTCCGTACGGAGCTGCCTCTACGTCTCGATAGATCTTCAGGGCTGTGGAAACCGAGTCCAAATGGCTCTTTGGTTGGTAAAGGTTGCTGACCCCTGATCCAGAGGAATACAGGTGGCCAGACTTCTGGATATGGAATGTGATTTTCTGGATAGATTATCACTGTTCTACCACCAGTGGTCCTTAATTACCAGTGGGTACTTTCTATAATACAGTTTGGTTATCGTTTACACTTTAAACTCACCCGTACCATTTTTTCTCCACCACCTCCTTTCAGATTTTCTTCATTTTCTTTCTGCTGTTGAAGGAAGGGTGCCATCAGACAATTTAGTCCGCCTTTTTCTGGAATAGGTTTTTATTCCAGATAGTTTCTTGTTGATAAAGCGGTGTTAAGGGGCTGATACTGGACCTCAGACTTTCCAGTTAATATTTAAACATTCCCAAATTTCACATGCTGTCTGTTTTAGACATCCTCCTACATCTGGGTTGTAATCCTAGACCTAAAGGATGCCTATTTTAATGTTTCTACAACTCTTGGTCCGTTTTCAGGCAATTAGAAAGATCTATGTTGCTTATTCACAGCTCTAGTCACCGATTTCAGTGACCAGAAATTTGACTGACTTTACAATATAAGATTAAAGTGTGTGTGTGTGTGTGTGTCTGGGGTGGGGGGTGGAGAAAAAACCACCTTTTAAATACAACATTGGGTGATTTCCAAATATATTATCCAAAAACACCCTTGCCTCTTCCATGGATCTCCTTCCTAGAGGGGAGGGGCTGGTTCTTGGAAACACCAAAGCAATTATTGTTCTG